>NC_054707.1:3816155-4131155 GCF_016097555.1 Gigantopelta aegis
ACCACACAGATACTGAGAGAGGAAACCCGCTGTCGCCACTTTATGGAATCTTCCAGTTGTCCTTTAGTAACGTGTGGTGTGTGTGTGTGTGTGTGTGTGTGTGTGTGTGTGTGTGTGTGTGTGTGTGCGTGTGTGTGTGTTTCTTGCAAAAGCGTGTCTCATGATGTCTTGTCCCATGGTGTCTTGTCCCATGGTGTCTTGTCTCATGGTGTCTTGTCCCATGGTGTCTTGTCCCTTGTCTCATGGTGTCTTGTCCCATGGTGTCTTGTCTCATGGTGTCTTGTCCCATGATGTCTTGTCTCATGGTGTCTTGTCCCATGGTGTCTTGTCCCATGATGTCTTGTCTCATGGTGTCTTGTCCCATGATGTCTTGTCTCATGATGTGATAATCAATATTTAATCTTCTCTTCCTTTGTGTTATTTATCAACTTGTCAAAAATAGCCATACATATCCTTGAGCTTTTGCGCTTTATGTGCGGTCAGTCTAGGATCGATCCCCGTCGGTGGCCCATTGGGATCTTTCTCGTTCCAGCTAGTACACCACGACTGGTATATCAAATGCCGTGGTATATGCTGTCTTGTCTGTGCGATGGTGCATATAATAGATCCCTTGCTACTAATGGAAAATGTAGCGGGTTTCCTCTCTAAGACTACATGTCAAAATTACCAAATGTTTGACATCCAATAGTAGATTATTAATAAATCAGTGTGCTCTGGTGGTGTCGTTAAACAAAACAAACAAACTTTTCATAACAATTGTTTCATAAGGCTGGGTTTTGGTTTTAAAACCATATTTTATTGTCAGAATCAGGGCCGCTTATGTCTCTTGGCGAGGGGTGGGGGGGGCGTTCAACTTTCAAAAGAGGCATATATATTTAATAAATCATTGTGCTCTAGTGGTGTAGTTAAACAAAACAAACTTCGATCAGTCATTTTGGAAAACGTTTGCACATTGAAATTGTTATACATAGATCAACCAATACTCTCTCCGGTCACGCGTTCGTTATAAGCGATGCACGTCGGAATGTGAAATATTTTGATTATTAGTTCAAAGTATACGACTGACCTTTTGGTTTATTTGGATTGGAAATAGATTTTTCGTATCTTGATGTTAAAGTGTTGTGAAAATAAACAAGGACTGTGGAATTTATATCCGAAAATCAATGTCTGACATTTGTGTCGAAATGTATCCAGGAAGGCACCACGCAGTGATGTGTGTGTGTGTGTGTGTGTGTGTGTGTGTGTGTGTGTGTGTGTGTGTTATGTGTGGGTGTGGGTGTGCAGTTTGTTGGAGGGGGGGGGGGGTTACCGATGAAAGTTTCTAGAATCATAGCTTACCACCATTAGTATAAAAAACAAAACGAGAAAGATAAAAACAGTAGTTTTTAATTATTGACGCCTTATAGCCCTCTATTACCCCTCCCATCCCGAAACAAACCCCTGTATAGGGTCAGCAATCAGAAACCCGTGGAGTATAATCCACTGGAATATCGTTAAATATTCATTCACTCATCCATAAATCCTTCCTTCCATCCATCCATCCATCCATTCATTCACTCATCCATCTATTCATTCACTCATCCATCCATTCATGCATTCATTCATCCATTCGATCGATCACTTTTGCTCCCCCCCCCCCCCCCCCCCCAGTTATGTACATTTCTAGAAAAATCAGTGGTGCAGTGGTTATACCATTAGGTTTAAGTCTATCAGGTACCGGGTTCATATCCCTTTGTCTGTTCCAAAGTAAAATTTATTTTCTTTAACAACACCACTATATTTATTAATCACCGGCTATTGGATGTCAAAAATTGAATAATTCACACATGTAGCCTTAGAAAAAATCCTCACCATTTTTTTCCCATGAGCAACAAGGGATATATTACATGTACTTTTCCACAGACAGGACAGCACACACCACGGCCTTTCATAGGGCACCAGTCAGAGAATGCGCCCACTGAGGGGATTCGATCCAACGAGCCGTACACCCCAGGCTGGAATTCAGTGATAAAGCGAACTTGGTGTAATCACCAAAACAAATTAACACGAAGAAAAGTTAAAATTTGTTTTCTTTAACGACTAGAGCACATTGATTTATTAATCACCGGCTATTGGATGTCAAACATTTAGTAATTCTCACATATAGTCTCAGAGAAAAACCTTTAAAAAAAATTAAAATTATTATCAGCAACAAGGGATATTTTATATGCACGTTTCCCCACAGACAGGACAGCACATACCTCGTCCTCTGTTTGGGCCGGGAATAAAGCCCAGTCAGAGAATGAGTCCACTGAGGTGATTCAATCCTACGACCCATGCTCCCCAGGCGGGAATTCGGTGATAAAGCAGAACTTGGTGTAATCACCAAAACAAATGAACACGATGGAACGTGGAACGGAGTAATGACTCTACTTCTGCTATCGGAGTATTTGACAACTCCAACAGCATTTCGACCAAATGGGAGATTAATTAAGAGTCCCCCCAGTGATAAAATTAGCCCACTGCACGCATGCTGAACTCATCAAGTGCCGCGAAGTATCTGGAATTAGGCATTCGAGATAACGGTATCGGTTGCAATTATATGACACCAGTGGCGTGTTCAGAAGACCGAGCGCTCGCGAACAATTTAACTGGTACCGTCGTCTTCTATCAGATCACATTCACTTAATGTTTTAACGAGCTACTCTCGATTCACTAATATCAAAACCTATATTAGCTCGGCCATTTACCTTTCGACCGACCGTTCAAAATTGCGCCAAATTCCCTCAATCGAAATTGCGCACCCTTTTCTCTTTGGCATTTAACTGCTCCGTTCAAATTCCATAGCACCACCACCACCCCCACCCGCCTGCTACCGATTTGATCGGGCTGCTGGTGCTCCCTTGCACCTGCCAGTGCAGGCGGTCCCTCCTCTCCCCTCCCCCCACCTTTCCTGTCGTGCCCACGACAGGCGTGCGCTACAACAGCTTGTTCTGAATGTGCACGTAAAACCCTATGACATGACATGACTTAATGTTAGGCGCAAAAACCAGTCTGGCGAGCGACCGCGACCGCGATCATTCATTGACCTGAACATGTCACTGGTCTGCGGTGATTAAAAACAAATGTTATTGCATATAATTATACGAAAGGATTGGGCACAAATTATTCAACTTACGAGACCATATGCTGCTTTTAGCCAGACAAACAAGAAAAACGTGTGCTTGACCAGTTTATGCGCTTCAGTGACTACACTGGGAACAATAAAATGTTTTGTGAACGTTAGCATCACACGGTGTCGCAGAACGCAGGACAGATTCTATTGGTTGTACTATACGAAATAAAATTCCATAGGCGGGAATCTTACTGCATGTGGTTAAAACACTATATATATATGCAATATATCAACCAAATTGTGAACCGTAAATATTAATATTCCAACCCCTCTTCCATAGTATTAATTGAAAAAAAAAAAAAAAAAATCTTTCGTGGTTCATTTTCGAGATCACCGGATGTTTTTCAAAACCCCCACTTTCACACACATAAAAAAGCGTAGTATTTTTTTTACAGGTGCCCGGATCATGTTTCAACCACATGGCTACTTGACACAGTGGTACAACATAAAATAAATCTGCATACATTTATTGCCCATATAAATACAAAAATTGACAACAAACATTGTTATATTTATTACCAATGGCAGGTCTGGTTGTATTAACTGCTCTATCAAAAGTCCGGTGAACTTTGACCCGACCGGTTGTTATTTGGTTTTGCACTACCTATAGGGAGACACGTGTATAGTTAGCGACTTTAATTGTTTGCCACTTGTATGTAGATCATAATGGGGCATAAATTAGATTAGTGTTCAACAGTTGGGCCAGCCGATGTTATAAATTAAACCATTGCCAGTGTTCTGATCTCCAACCTGTTGCGATAACTTGCCGTCTTGTGCTACGTCACGCCCAGTTTGAGCCACACAAATGCCGAGATTAGGATAAGGCGTCAAGACTTTCCTTTTGATGGGTTTCACTGTAACCAGTTACCAGAGCTTGACCTCCGACAGCCGGTGAACTCCGGGGTCAAGGGGGCGGGTGGTAATTTATTGGAGATGATAATAATTTATTAAGGGTGGTAATTTGTTAAGAGATAACAACAAAAAGTCGCAAAGGACGATTGATTTTATGTGTCTGTTGACGTCGGAGATAAAGAGCATGAAGATTTAAACACAACATGTGGTTGATTTAATAGAAACGCGACCCAAGAACGCACTCACACAAACCATATGCTTGCTAAGTCACCCATCAGTCGACGTGGTGATCCAGTCACAGGCGCATGGGTCGAAACCCACCTGCGAACTTTTAAAAATATATTTTGGGGAAAATAAAGGCATGACCCGAACCCCAATAGAAATTTCTCTCGCCACATCCCCGCATTCCTCCATTCATCAGTTCCTCCATTTATCCATCCATCCATTCATACCCACCCGCCCACCTATCCATCCGTCCGTCTATTCATCCAATATATACACCAATCCACCCATTCACAAATACAGCCATTCATTCCTCAAACCACCCACCCACCCATCCATTCACTATATACATCCATCCATCCATCCATCCATCCACTATATATATCAGTCCACCCATTCTGAAATCCACCCATTCATTCCTCAACCCACCCACCCATGGCCCACATGTCCCCACCCCCGGTACACCAGTGCATGTATTCGGACAAATTATAATGAGCAGGGAAACTCCACCGTACACGTAGGCTATCCCCTACCGTTCCTACCAGTTCCTATCAAATATCCAACAATTTAAAATATATTTCTCAAACTTTGCTAATGATAACGTATACTTTTGAACATGGAAGAAGTTAGATCTTAATCCAGGTTTTGGCTTTCAGAGGTGTGCTGATCCTATGCCATGTAGCTTATTTCCCCCCGTCTGTAAATGGAAGGTTTCTTGCAGTTTTCCGTGTATTAAACATGCCACTGTCAGGCATTAGTGTTAGTTGGTGATTAATGTTCAACACATAGATCTAGAGGATCTGGAATTCATAATCCTTAACAAACTGATAACTATAATTAAATGTGTATATATCTGACTCATAATACTTCGGGTTTCAAATGTTTTAACATCACGTTCCGGGTAAACCATGTGATTAATAGTTTACGATTGTAAAACTTGTAAAACATTTGGATAAACAATTAACCAATAGTCTGTGTCGCTGATGCGCGAACAATCTAGGATCGACTCCCGTTGGTGAGCACATTGGGCTATTTCTCGTTCCAGCCAGTGTAACAAAGGCCATGGTGTATACTGTCCTGTCTGTGAGATGGTGCATATAAAAGATCCCTTGCTGTTAATCGGAAAGAAGTGGCGATAGCGGGTTTTCTCTCTCAATATATATGTGGTCCTTAACCATATAACCGTAAATAAAATGTGTTGAGTGCGTCGTTAAATAAAACATTTCCTTCCTTCCTTGAAACGGTGAACTATTCTTTAAAAAAATAGACGAGCTCGTCTCTCTAACCGTTATTTCTTAGATTTACGTGCATTTTTTAAAATATGAAATACATTTTGTGGTACATATGTATTAGAAAAACCAGAATGGCCAAAAACACTTCGAATGTATGGAAATGAATAATGTGAACAATTGAGATATAATATGCAGTAGTCTTTAAATAGTAGGGTCTGTTTCGGAATCGATTGAAATGAAAAGTTACTATTTTAATTGTTAATTTGCCCCCGTAGGGGCTATCAAAAATTGAACGTGCCGCCCAATTAAGGGCGTCCGTTCGGGGTATTGGGAATAGTTTTCAACTAGCAATAACCACGCCTCGGATAAACCTCACTGGCTATGGTATCGCCACTGCGCAAAGCTAATGAAATACCGGTCAAGCACAGTATATAAAGCCAGAGTAAACCAATTGGAAAGAGGTGTCTTGAATATTCTAAACGTGATCGCATAAATTAACTTTCAGATTTTAAATACTATAATATAAGGTATCAGTTAGCAACTATTTAGTTGCTATTTCTGCTATTAAAACATGATGTAATTTTTATATTAATCATACTGATTATTGTTGTTTACAGTTTAACTTCAAAACGAAACAAAAATCAATATTACGTATCCTTGTCGCTTGGTAAAGGTTTCTTTTTCTGTTTAACGACACCGCTAGAGCACACGTGTTGGTTTATTAATCATCGGTTACTGGATGTCTAGTATTTTGTAATAGCATATAGTCTTGGACAAAACCCGCTACATTTTTCCATTAGCTGCAAGTAATCTTTTATAAAAATTTAATATGCACTTTTCCACATGCTGGATTTGCAACACATTCCACGGCCTTTGTTATATACCACGGTCATGGGGTACTGATTTAAAGTGTCAAAATATCCATATGTTAAACACCAAATAGCCGTAGTGTAATATGGACAGAGGGAGCGTTAAACACATATTCCTTTCCCATGTACCCATCCATTCAAACCACTTACCCATTTATCCACCCATCCATCCATCCACCACACACCCATTCATTCATCCATTCATCCATATACCAATCCATGCATCCATCCATTCATACATACATCCACCCACCTACCCATTCATTCATCCATCCATCCATCCACACACCCATCCATTCATCCACATCCATCCATCCATTTATCCATCCATCTATCCATCCAGTTATCCATTCACCATCCATTTATCCATCCATCCATTCATTTAAATGCATCCATCCTTCCATCCATCCGTCCGTCCGTCCATCCATTTATCCATTCATCCAAACAGCTACCTTTCCATCCATTCATCCTTTTATCCATCCACCCATCTACCGTTCCGTCAATATATTCATCCATCAATTTATTTGTCTACCCATCCATCCAACCATCCATCATGCAACCATCCGTCCATCCGTCCATCCATTTATCCACCCACCCACACATTCGTCCATTCTTCCTTCCTTCAGTCTATTCGTTCATTTACACACCAGTCAAACCACTTCTAAACACGTACTTTAACACTTCTGCTGTTCATCAGTTTCCAATCAACATTTTGTAGAATATGTGGTTCTAAACGCAACATCAGTTGTCATGTAACAATTACTTGAAAACAAAACAAGATATTTCAACAATTGTTTCACCAGAATGACTTTCTTGAACTCTGCTACGAAGCATTTGTTTTCTGGCAGTACAGTGGCATATATGTACTTGTTTATTCGCTATGTTCCTTCCCCTGTTCGTTTGTTCCAATAAGTGTGAGGATCCATCAGCTACGTGACTCCCTGCTCGCAGATTGGCGTCTGCTAATCCTATGACGCTCATACCTGGTGCGAACGAACACACAACAACAGACCGGCTATCCGAAATATTCCTTGGAAGTTCACGCGTTCCCAATCACTGATTAGACGTTTTGCTTTTCTTTAATTCGTCTTTCACATTCCTGTCTTTTTGTTTTTGAGCGTCATCACCTGTTAACATGAATTCCAGTCCCAAACGCAGCTAATCGTGTGAATCGAGGAACTAAAATATACAATTTGATACATCCCCCTTCCCCCTTCTTCCGACAGATATTAATGTCAGTTCGACGATGATGCGTGAATGTAAATATTATGGAGGTATTGTAACCTGGTATTTACAGTTCAGTTGTGAGTTTGGCAGTTGGCACCAATACGTTTGAAGGCGTAAATAAGGTATTGATGTTATGATCCTCGTGTACGATCCTCGTGTACGTATGATCCTCGTGTACATATCCTGAGGGGAGATTCCGGAAATGATACAGCATGTTAGAGGGAGGAATAGATACCTGAATGGTTATTGTGTACGTGGTAGCCCAGAGGATATCAGTTCAACGCAACCTTTCATGCAATACCAAATTACTGTTTTCATCTAGACGTACGGGCGCCGATTTTTGTAAGGAGGCAGGCTGGCTTTTGCCCGAATTAAACGAAAATGTCCAATTCTGGATAACAACATTTATTCATAATATTAGCATTACTACCAAACAGCTATATAGGGTTGCAAACGAATCACTAAGCATTTTTACATGGATGACAACTAATTTTGAGGGTTGAATGATGGAAATACATGTTAAAAAAGTCTCAGGGTAGCACATTTCCCCCGAATATCTCTATAATTTTTGCCCGAATTTGATGTTTTACTCCAGCCCCCCCCCCCCCCGTCTCGTACCCTTATGACTGTATTTAAGTTTGTCTTTTCTAATTTTGACTATTTAATAATAATAATAATAATAACAACAACAACAACAATAACTGCAGAAGCAACAACATCAAAAACAACACCAATAACAACAGTAGCAACTATTGGCATAAACAATGTTATCGCCATTTCCTGCTTAATCTCACCCCGTAAAGGGATGTTCACATATTGCAACGTGAAGTAACGATCTGTATCATAGGGTCGTTCCATTTGGTCCCATGTATAGTGCCCTCTTTTTGCATAATCCAGTTGCATAACTTGTAGCATGCGTCCGATTTAGCGATTTTCACATTACACAGCCATGATGACTGCGCGGGAATTTTAGCGGGGCGGGGGGGGGGGGGGGGGGGGGGTCTAGACTGTGGCAAGCGAGGTTTATGGGGGAGGGGTATCAAGACATTCTCCCCCGGAAAATGTATTGAAACAAAAGAGAACATTTTTTTGAGCAGGGAATGGGGTTTGGGCTTACACCCGGGTCACAAGGTACAAACGGTCACATGGTACGAGTCGTTGTTGTAAGTCGCACAGTGAGAACGCCTCTTTACCTTTAATAATTTTAGATCATCGATGCTCAGGAACTTTTGTAATAATTAATGTTTAAGTTATGGATAGCATATATTTCTATCTCTTACCTCAGGTAAACACTTGTTTTGTTTATTTTCAGCATTGGTTGTACGTTTTCTTACCAAGCGGTTTATCTGGGAATACGACCCAACACTAGGTAAGTAACAATCGTCAGTTTAAACATGACCTGTGAACGTGAATGAAATACAACATGATCAAGGGTGTAGCATAGTCTGGACCTGGGAGGGGATTCGAATATCAATCTAGCAGACCCTTTCGTCAATAAATTCTCTGGACACCTATATAAACAGCCTGGTGTTGCAATGTTACTGTAAAAAAAAAACCACTCAAAAAACGAAAACAAAACAAGAAAAAAAAAGAACCCAAAAAAACCCCACAACTGTTTTAACTTACCCCCCCCCCCCCCCCCCCCCCCCCCCCCCCCCCAGCCTACACCCAAGGTTATACTGGTTATAGCAATACTCATATCATCGTTTGTTTATGCATGTGCATGTATGAATATCGAAAATAAAATGTTTTTAGAGAAGATAGCTGAGATAGCCTGAAAAATATAAATTGTCTAAAAACCTAGGTACCAGTTTTTATATATAAAATGAATGTTCCTTGAAAATAAAATAAAGTTCGTGACAACTGAAAATGATTTATCTCGGGACAATATTCTGATAATAACCACTAACTCTTTTATTATCCTCTTTAGATATCGACACCACCTTCACATAACATAATAAGTTATATACCCCACTAAGACTTTTATTATCCTCTTTAGATATCGACACCACCTTCACATAACATAATAAGTGATATACCCAACTAAGACTTTTATTATCCTCTTTAGATATCGACACCACCTTCACATAACATAATAAGTTATATACCCCACTAAGACTTTTATTATCCTCTTTAGATATCGACACCACCTTCACATAACATAGTAAGTTATATACCCCACTAAGACTTTTATTATCCTCTTTAGATACCGACACCACCTTCACATAACATAGTAAGTTATATACCCCACTAAGACTTTTATTATCCTCTTTAGATACCGACACCA
This sequence comes from Gigantopelta aegis, assembly GCF_016097555.1. Lineage (NCBI taxonomy): Eukaryota > Metazoa > Mollusca > Gastropoda > Neomphalida > Peltospiridae > Gigantopelta > Gigantopelta aegis. Next base: position 3,825,999 of record NC_054707.1, read on the forward strand.
CCTTCACATAACATAGTAAGTTATATACCCCACTAAGACTTTTATTATCCTCTTTAGATACCGACACCACCTTTACATAACATAGTAAGTTATATACCCCACTAAGACTTTTATTATCCTCTTTAGATACCGACACCACCTTCACATAACATAGTAAGTTATATACCCCACTAAGACTTTTATTATCCTCTTTAGATACCGACACCACCTTCACATAACATAGTAAGTTATATACCCCACTAAGACTTTTATTATCCTCTTTAGATACCGACACCACCTTCACATAACATAGTAAGTTATATACCCCACTAAGACTTTTATTATCCTCTTTAGATATCGACACCACCTTCACATAACATAATAAGTTATATACCCCACTAAGACTTTTATTATCCTCTTTAGATATCGACACCACCTTCACATAACATAATAAGTTATATACCCCACTAAGACTTTTATTTTATTTTATGTTTTTGTGTGTGTGTGTGTTTTCAGAATGTACGTACAAACATTCCACTGTGGTTGACGATGAATCCGTTGTCATGGAGATATTAGATACGGCTGGTGTGGTAAGTATTTAAATTATATGTTCTGTGTTTTGCAAAGTTAATCACCTTACAGCGTATCTTATGAATATTAAAACTGCGTATTAAATAAATAATGATAAAAGTTTTAGACGGGACATATTTTATATACACGTTGTAATCAAAGTTGCATTTTAATGTTAAACTGATATCCCTGCTTCCAAAATATATGTGGATACGTAGATATGAATATTAAGAGCCTATGCTATCTAAGTCATATCATCATATGATGTTACGACATTACGTAGTGGAGAATGTACGATGAAGTGTGAATTCATTTTAAACTAATTTACGACCTCTGATAGTGTTATAGGGTTAATATACTTTGAATTTAGATACGTTTTATACCAACATTTGCTAGACCCATAAGTGTATGAGACTGGAGTGAGGGTTGAGGGTCAGGAGGGGTCACCCCTCCCTTCCCCTCGATTGAGCAAAGTTTGTTTGGCAATCTGGCAAAAATGGTGGAGACGTTCAGTCAAGATGAACTGACCTAGAATCTTTTGACCATGTATTTCCATCATTGTTATCTTGATTCGGGCATTTTCAGTCAATTTGGGGGAAAACTAACCTCCCTCCCACCCCTTTAAAAAAAAAAAAAAAAAAAAAAAAAAAAAAAAAAAGACGCACAAAAAAACAAAAAAACAAACAAAACAAAACAAAGCAGAAAACAGCAAAGAAAAACAGAGGCCGTACGCCTATAACGAGACCCTCAAATCGTGTCCTCGGTATGATGTACCAAAACCAGTACCAACACTGATAAAACAAATAAATCAAACCAATTCATTTTTCAATTCATTGCAGCACGACGACGGCAGCATCCACCGGGAAGGGACGATCCGCTGGGCGGACGGCTTCGTGCTGGTCTACGCCATCAACGATCGCGACAGCTTCGACGAGATCATCAAGCTCAAGGAATACATTGACGACGTCAAACGGACGAACGTGCAGTGTGTGCTGGTGGCCAACAAGAATGACCTACTTCACGAGCAGACGATCGACGGGTGCGAGGGCCAGAGCGCTGCCCAGGACATGGCGTGCGCGTTCTTCGAGACGTCGGCAAGCGACGGCGGAGATGACATCACGGAGCTGTTCCACGAACTGCACAGGGAGATTAAGAGACGGAAGATTATCGAGACGAGGGGTAGGAGGAGGAGCTCCGCCCAGCAGGTGAGACACGTCTTCAACAGGATGCTCAACAAGATCGGAAGTACGTCATAGTAGTATATCAGGTGGTTGGTTGTCAGGACAATGGGATTTTTTTTGGGGGGGGGGTCTAACATGAATCCTGCGATTTTCTGGAACAGATAACAGAATGTTAAAGAAGATGAGAAGAACATCATAGTAGTATACCATGTGGTTGGTTGTCAGGACAATGGGATTTATTTTATTTTATTTATTTTTTCCTAATATGAATCCTGTGATTTTCTGGTACAGAGAACAGAATGTTGCACAAGGTCGGAAGTACCTCGTAGTATGTTATGTGATTGGTCGTCAGGACAATGGGATTTTAATTTTTTTAAACTAAATAATTTCCTGACATGAATGCTGTGATTTTCTGGAACAGAGAACAGAATGTTAAACAAGATCGAAGTACGTCGTAGTATATAATGTGGTTGGTTGTCATGACAATTGGGATTTTTTATTTTTTTTCCTAACATGAATGCTGTGATTTTCTGGAACAGAGAACAGAACGTTAAGAATGGAAGTAACTCTAGTTCTTTGTGGTTGGTCATCGTGATTTTGATTTATCCCAACACGAATCCTGTGATTTCTGTATCGGACAATAGAATGTTAAATAAGATTGGACGGTTGTCATGACAGTGGCATTTTAATTTATTCTAATACAAATCCTGTGATGTCTGGAACAGACAGCAATGTTCAAGACGATTGGATGGTTGCTATGACAATGTCATTTTAATTTTGTCTAACAGAAATCCTGTGATTTCTGGAACAGGCAACATGATGTTCGATACGACTGGAAGTACGTCGTAGTGGCTGTTATGGCGATAGAATTTTGATTTTATTCTAACACAAAATACTGTGATTTCTGGACCAGACTACAAAAATGTTAAATGAAGTTGAAAATCTGAAAGGACATTATGTCGCCACATGGTTCAGGCCCGTACGCAGAAATTTATTATGGGGGGGGGGGGGGGGGGGGGGGGGGCCCAAAGGGCCAGACTTTCTAGAGGGGTTCGGTGGCATGCTCCTCGAAAAAAACCCTGCATTCTGGGAAGTAAATTTGAAATGTTTCTTCATACAGTTCACATCCTCGGACTATTTTTTTTTTTTTTACACATCCACGGACGGACCTCGGCAGATTATCTGGGGTGCGTACGACCCCTCGCACCCCACCCCCCTGCGTACGGGCCTGTGGTTGTAGTTGCCTTGACAGCAGTTACAGAAATTGATGATGCTACGTAATATTGTGATCGCTATGACAACATATACGTCGTGACGTCACGGTGTTTGTGGTCTCCCATGACATACATTAGTGAGGGCCAGTCTGTCCTAAGATAAAATTAATTATGTGATGTCGTAACAGACAACAGAATATTCGTTAAGATGTTAAGAACTTCGTTGCGTCGTGTTTACATTGTTACACTGACAATAAAAGCTGTGACTGTTTTAGAAATACGTGTATATTGTGATTTTTGCGACCATGCATCATTAGAATATTTGTATGAAAAGTAATCTTTGTTTCAGGACACTTTTTGAACTAGGGCTATCTAACATATTATGGTTATTTTGACGCTTGGTCGATACGAAGAGTGAGAGGAAACCCGCTGCCGCCATATAAACTATTTATATCCATAAAGCAGCAATGGGCCTTTTATATATACACTTTCCCATAGATAGGGCAGTTCATACCACGACCTTTGGTGTACCAGTTGTTGTTCATTGGTTGTCGATCTGGGATCAAGCTCTCTCAATGGGCTATTTCTTGTTACAGCCAGTGCACCACGATTGATATATCAAAGGCCATGGTATGTGCTATCCTGTCTGTGAGATGGTGCATATAAAAGATCCATTGCTACTAATTGAAAAATGTCAGAATTGCCAAATGTTTGACATTCAAAGGCCGTTGATTAATAAATCAGTGTGCTTTAAACTGTTCACTGTTTGGGTCAGGAAACGAAAAAACCGAATCCATAGACGACGATCGAACCTGCGACTCATCAAAACAACTACGACTGCATCGACAGTAGGCCTACGTCGTGGTTTTTATACGCCCATCTATGATGGGTCGTATTATGTATGGCGTTGTCCGTCCGTCCGTCCGTCCGTCCGTCTGTTAACCTTTTCTTATCCGGACCATATCTTGCATACAGGACCATCAAACCTCACATGTAGGAACAACTTGGGATGACAGTGTGTCGCGTACTATTACTAAGTCACTGTGACCTACTTTTCACGGTCTACTGCACATAAGATATTGTCTGGATCATATCTTGCATACAGATGCATACAGGACCATCACACCTCACAGGTAGGAACTTTGGTTGGCGGTGTGTCGCGTTCTGTTACTAGGTCACTGCGACCTACTTTTCACGGTCTACTGCACATAACAGTAAATCCTTGTTCGGCAAGTCATTATTCAATGGTTACCGTTACTATTGTAGTTAGTTTTGTTTATTGTAAACAAGACTGGTAGAATGGTGGATGTGACGAGGCTCTGTTCAGCGGCATCCATTACCAGTACTCGTCCTGAGAATGAGATTAGTAGTGGGTTCTCAAACATCACACAAGATTGTAAGGTAGGCGCGTGTGTGGGGGGGGGGGGGGGGGGGGGAGTCGGTTTGGGGGGTCAAAACCATAATCCCACCCTCCGCTCAAGCAAATTTTCTTCTACTTTTTTTCAATACATTTTTCGGGGGAGCATGTTTCGACCCTCCTATAACCTTCACTGGCCACAGTTCAGACACACACTCCACCCTCACCCCTAACCAATGATAAAATTCCTGCACACGCGCCTGTAAGAAAAGCGAGAGTGGTAAAGCTGGAGCAATGTTTGACACGATATTGTCAATAAATATTTAAGCCACGGTTTAGAGATGTGCCTGGACCAGATCCAGACAGACAACTAGGGTAAACTTGCGAAAATAGTTACAATTTGTGGATCTTATCAAATTTCCTTTGTATTGCAGCGCTTAAACCTGGCCAAATGGCAAGGGTGTCACTGATATTAGTGGAGACGACACACGACTATGCCCAAATCGTGTTCGATGGGGAAAAGGTCTAGGTTCATGACTGGCTTTGGTAGTGTTGGCGTTTTCCTTCTACAGGAAGGTCTACGTGTCATTCCATACTAAGACCGCGAATCCACTGTATCCGTACGCTACAGACACGTACATTTAATTTCATTTCAACTTATTTTCGTGCTTATATCCAATTAAGGTTCAAGCACACTGTCCTGGACACACGCACCTCAGCTCTCTGGGCTGTCTGTCCAGGACAGTGGGTTAGTTGTTAGTGGTTAGTAAGAATATCCATTGAGTCGTTAAAACTCGCCCTGGGTGGGAGCCGGTATCGGGCTGTGAACCCTGTACCTATCAGCCGTATGTTCGACGGCTTAACCACGACACCACCAATGCAGGTTACACGTACAAAATACATTTAGAACATGTGACGACAAACAAATAGAATTGTGTCGTCTGCTGCGCATAATGAAGTTCTCGTTCAGTGAAAACAAATACATACTAAATATATTGATTTAAACGTGCGTTACTGTCCGGGTTCGGTGGAAGCGCAGTCGGTATATTTAAATATCACTTATTTATTTTGAACAGTATATTAAAGGAATGGGCATATCATATTCATAGGCGTCGGAAGCGGGTGGGAGAGGAAGAGATCCCACAACTTTGAAGATAACATATTGCTCTAGCCCCCCTCCACATCCCACTTGAAAGTAGAATTAATATAAAGTAAAACACGTAAAAAGTCCGATTTTATTTGGTATTCGGTTTAACGAGGTTTTGCTCTGTAATGATATTTAAGAAGGGACCACGAAAGACGTCCGATTTTGTAAGAATTGCGGTTTAAAGAGAGTCCCGTTTTTGACGGGTTTCACGATAGTATCCCCCATCCCCAGTTGTCGGCATGTTCCGACCCCTAGGGACATATCTAATCATCTCATCATCATCATTGTTGTTGTTGCAGGATACGTGAGGAATGTCACTTGGTATCAGTCGATAGTTTACACTGACCATGACCAGGACAAGGTCAACGTTTAGTCGCCGCCAAAGGAGGAGGGGAGGGGGGCGGTATCGCTACACTAAATCAACACCAGGCCTGTCTATTTGATATGATTATTTCGTTACAGAATAAAGAGACTGCATAGTTCTAATAGATTCTTTAGTTAGAAAGTAGATAACATAATAGCACATGGATAAGGCTTAGTAAGTTGAAAATGACCATATACATGTACACATGTATATATATATATATATATATATATATATATATATATATATATATATATATATATATATAAAATAAAATAAAAAAATTGTCTTTTGTTTTATTACTATGAAGTACCTGCGGGATATATGGAATGCAGTTTGACTTGGATATACCGCTGTTTAGGTTTTGTATATTGTGTCTCATTGTTAGTGCTTCTTGTTGAACTAAGCAACTTTGATGTTGGCATTCTGATCTCAAATGAAGAGTGGCTATGGCAACCGAAAGTGCTCATTGAATAAAACATACGTATCGAATTTGTTGTCTGGTTTCTTCGATTCTTGAAGGGTGTGATAGCCCATGACTACCGGCCTCGGTGGTATAGTGGTTAAGCCATCGGACATAAGGCTGGTAGGTACTGGGTTCGCCTCCCGGTAGCGGTTCCCACCCAGCGCGAGTGTACCGACTCGATGGGTAGGTGTAAGAGCTCTACACCGACTTCTCTCTCTCACTGGGGGCGGGACGTAGGTAAAGCGCTCGCTTGATGCGCGGTCGATTTGAGATCGGTCCCCGTCAGTGGGCCCATTGGGCTATTTCTCGCTCCAGCCAGTGCACCACGACTGGTACATCAAAGGCCGTGGTATGTGCTATCCTGCCTATGGGATGGTGCATATAAAAGATCCCTTGCTGCTAATCGAAAAGAGTAGCCCATTAAGTGGTGACAGCGGGTTTTCTCCCTCAATATCTGTGTAGTCCTTAACCATATGTCCGACGCCATATAACCGTAAATAAAATGTGTTGAGTGCGTCGTTAAATAAATAATTTCCTTCTCTCTCACTAACCCACAAATCGGACAGTGTGCTTGAACTTTAACAAGTTAATTGAATATAAGCACGAAAATAACTACAAATGAAATAAATGAACCCATGACTTACATCAGAGGCCGACTTAAATACTAGCCTGTCTATGGACAAGGGTATATAAAAGAACCCTTACTGTTTTTACGATAGTAGCCAACGTGGCGGTGGTGGGTTTCCTCTCTCCTCTTTGACTGTCTATCTCTCCACCCCCCCCCCCCCCCCCCCCCCCTCCCACGTGAAAACGATCTTATTTTAGAAATCAAATACCGTAGCATTGTGGAGTGACGGAAGGGGTGGTTTATTTAAAGTTAAAAAGCTTTTAAAAAGTTTTTCACATACTTTTTTTTTTTAATTAATATTTATTATCCCCAGAAACATAGGTGATGTCAGGGTTGGGGATCCCGATTCATCATCCTAAATGTTTTCAACTTTTACTTTACCCATATTGGGAAACTTTTTTTTTTTTTTAAATACACATGGCAAGACAAACATTCATTCATACATGCATAGACACAGTCTAAATGTTTTATACAAATAGCTAGTTTAATACAATTACAAAAGTTAAAGTTGGTCTTGTTTAATGACACCACTAGAGCACATTGATTTATTAGTCATCGCCTATTGGATGCCAAATATCTGGTAATTTTGACTTAATTCATTACTGGGGATCTTTTTTCTTTCTGTTTTTGAAAGGGCGGGATTTAGTTCAGTCGGTTGAGTGCTCGCTTAAGGTACTTGCGTCGCAGGATCGAACCACCTCGGTGAATTCATTCAACTGACTGGGGGTTTTCCGTTCCAACCGTGGTATGTGCTTTCCTGTCTGTGCGAAAGTGCGTATAAAAGATCCCTTGCTGCATTAGCCGATGATTAATAAATCAGTGTACTCTAGTGGTGTCGTTGGAAAGGTATATCAATGTTGGTATGAACTAGCAGTCTACAGACCACAATTAATTACGCTATATGTTTCTATATAGCCTTAATGGCTATAACATTTTTATTAATATCAGCAGGCCCATGGATTTTTGTATATACCTTTGCCTGCCTGGGGGAAACATACACTGAAAAGGACAACCCCTGTTGTCCAGATCTTTCTCCCAGGATATTGGTTTAAACAAACACATCCACTAAACCTGGCCTGAGTACACCCATTTTACACCCAAAAAACCCCCACTACTTTTGCATGGGCCGGAAATACCACTAACAAGTCTTCAGTGTCAACAATTACACATGTTTACAAACTACATGCTCTCCCCTGTCAACTTCAGTCAAATAGTTGCCAATTCATAGTTGTCTGCCATGAAATAATCACAGTCAAACAGCAGACTACTTGCGCGGACAAATTTCCCGTTGGAGTACGCGAAGCTTCTGTTCCCTCTCCTCGAATTGTTTGACAATTAGCGCCCCAATACCGTTATACTGGCTTTAAAAGGATGAACTGTTATTAAGTAGACTTTGTAAGAAACGCACCACGACCCAGTTATATCAAATATGGATCCTCATTAGTGTGTCGAATTATAATCTGGAACATGTACGTGTGAAACCGTTTACAGTTAAGATCTACTAGCCACACGTCGTTTTACACACGGCGTTGCTATTTCACGCTTAAACGACCAGCTATCGTTTATGTATCTACCTCTTGAGAGAATGTGAACTTTTGCCAGTAAGTACAAAAGTCAATCGAATGCTCGTGTAAATACAAGATGAAGCATGTTTCCAGTGAAGCGTATACGAGTAAAATGGTTTACGGCAAATTAAACAGAATTCCGTCCAGCAACGTTTCCTTTTCTCAACGTTATAGTCTCGAAGATAATTTTAATGACTTTGCAAAAACAATTTCCCCGATTTTTCTAAATTGTGTTTAGATTTCCAGGTTAGTGACCACAATACATACTAATAAAGGACATACCAGGCCCGTGGGAACGATATCTGAAGTGTGCGATATGTGTGTGTGTGTATGTGTGTGTTACAAGCCATAGTTTTACCATTAGGGACAAAAAAACCGTACATTTTCGAGTGGAGGGAGGTACGCACACATACCCGGCTCCTAAAGGCCTGCCTAAGTGAGGGCAGATATAAAACGTCAGGCGTAGGAAGGTGCCAAAATGGGGTGGGGTGGGGTGAGGGGGAGGGCGCGCACACACACACACACACACACACACACATATACATATACATATACATATACATATACATATATATATAAATACATGTATAAATATATAAAAACATCGCTGCTCTCACAAAGTGGGGAGCACATGCCCCCTTGCCCCCCCCCCCCCCCCACCCCGCTTCCTACGCCAGTGCACGTTACAAATTCTCATAGGACATTTCATAGAAAACCGTAAATTGGTGAGACAAGTACACACAAAATGGTCTTGTTCCAAAGGACCTCTTTTTATGGGCGGTTTATAACAATGAACATGAAAAATGGACGCATACAACTAGCTCTTATATAACCACTTCTGTCAATAACCACAAACATGATTTCTTGACGATTTAAAAAAAAAAAAATTACGGCCGTTTTTAATGTGTGCGATTTTTTTTTATTCGATTACTGAAAACTGCTGCTTATACGGAAAACAACCATTGAAGGAAGGAAATGTTTTATTTAACGATGAACTTAACATTATATGTATCTGGCGTTGGAGATATGGTTAAGGACCACACAAATATTGAGAGGAAACCCACTGTCGCCACCTCATGGGCTATTCTTTTCGATTAGCAGCAAGGGATCTTTTATATGCATCATCTCAGACAAGATAGCACATACCACGGCCTTTGTTGTACCAGTCGTGGTTTACTGGCTGGAGCGAGAAATAGCTCAATAGGCCCACCGACGAGAATCGATCCCAAACCGACCGCACATCAAGAGAGAGCCGTACCACTGAGCTACCTCCCGCCCCATCTACCATTGATGACCAGAGAATGATTGTTCACGCCTCCGTTCGTTACATACACTGGAGCACTCGCTTGATGCGCGATCGATCCACGTCGGTGACCCTATTTCTCGTTCCAACCAATGCTCGGGAACTGTTGTAACAAAGGCTGTGGTATGTACTATCCTGTCTGTGGGATGCTGTATATAAAACATCATTTGCTGCTATGTGGGACAAATGGACAGACCGGTAAGGTACATCAGGAGTTTGATTGAAAACCATATATATTAATGAATATGTTACGGTTATGTGAAATGTTTGCAATGGGATAGATGAAGAGTTTGTTTAGTACCAGCTACTGATGATCCATTGGAGAATGTGCTGTCTGATTAATGAAGTCATTGTTCTTTATTAGAAAGGGATTTTTCAGAATATAGGCAAAATATTTAATTTATTTTTATCACAGTGACCTAATATTATATGCGACACACAACCATCCCATGTTGTTCCTACATGTGAGGTTTGATGGTCCTGTATGCATCTGTATCCACAATATGGTCCAGATTTACGGTTATGTGCAGTAGACTGAAAAGTAGGTCACAATGACCTAGTAATAGTATACGACACACCACCATCCCAAGTTGTTCCTACATGTGAGTTTTGATGGTCCTGTATGCATCTGTATGCAAGATATGGTCCTGACAAGAAAAAGTTAACTGATGTACGTACATACATACGGATAATGCCATACCATAATACGACTCATCATAGACAGGTGTATAAAAAGAGCCCTAACAATGATTAATCTACCAGAAGTATGTTAAAAACAAACAAAAGAATACTATCTTTTACTTTATTGCCGACATTCACATGTATCACAAACACTAAGTATGTTACAATTAATGACAAAATACGTAACAGAACAAAATGGCTTACAGTTTGATGAGAATGTTAAAAATGATAAAACGTGACCACCATTTAAAAAATATAACACGAACAAACTTCTATAGCACTTGATTAAGTAAAGGTTTTGATAATTGTACATATTTATGGCATTAATTACACATAGTTCATAAAGTCTAATAAAAATTGTTCAGAAATGATCCCTGAGGGAATGACTACATACAACTGTTTTCAGTATTTTCTTTCTCTCTACATGGACGTTTCGACCACCTGGGCCTATGGTTTGGCAAATCTAAATATTTACATTTGTTGAATTGCCAAATGGGTAAACAAAATACATATTTTATGTAGATAAGTTTATTCCAAAAATTATAACATGCGGGTTAGAAATATCCAACCCTTTTAAAATAAGTGATGGTACTGAAATGAAAAGCCTATTATTTATTTTAAATATAGTAAATTAGGCGATAATACCCTTCTTCACCATCCTTAATGCTAGTTCTATACACATATTTATTAATTTAAGTATGAAGTTCATTAAAATTTTGTTTTACCTATACAACTAAATATCTGAATTCATTGTTACAATCACACAAAAATTAAGCTGAAAAACAATAAAAATAAAACCACAAACTTGTACAGTGTTAATATGGTTTTTAAAATTTTGTTTTACCTATACAACTGAATATCTAAGTTCATAGTTACAAATCACGCAAAAATTAAGCTGAAAAACAATAAAAATAAAACCATAAACTTGTAATATGGTTTTTAAAACATTTAATGTGAACACTGTGGTTTTTAGTTGACCACATGCGACAAATGACATTCAATAATACGATGAAGGCATCCAATAACTGCACAAACAAAAATATGGCCCCAAGTTTAAGAGCAAATTATGTTAGTTTAATGGTTAACTTTATAATTAAATTATTAATGATGCATACTTTGTATTCCCAATAATATGTAAAAAAAAATTTTTTTTTAATTTCCTACTTCTAGTTTCATATAAACCATCTTACAAAATACCTATGTTAAATGACAATGTTATTCATATACGACATAATTCTCAATTATTTTCAATACAGAGCAGGAGAAAATTGCATAAATTACATCACTGTTCAAGGGTCATATTTGGTTTTAGCCATAAACCAATTTTAAGGAGGATTTTCAATAATTTTGTATCAAACTGAAACAGTATGTTTGGAAATGAAAACATATGTCACCTCTTGATATCTTAACTTTACTATAAAGTTAACCAAACAATTCAAATCTTAGCAGGTAAATGATTGTTTTTGATTCGTTTTATTAAAAAAACAAAAACCCATCCAAGTCACAACTTTTTAAAGACAAGGTCACACAAAAGTAGACTTACTAAAGGCGGTGTCACACAGTTGAATGTTGTACACTGTAAGTTCAGTGAAGATTATTAACCCATGTAGTAGATCAAGTGGAATGTGACCCTAATGACATCTAGATCCTAATAGTGTTAAACAAATCTTTATGTACATAATGCAACAATAAAACATTCACATACAATTCTGTACACTAAAATAACTAAAGGATATAACAAACAAACAAACAAACAAAAGTTAATTCAAATGTCCTGCTGTTAAAACGTTTCACGATTTTTCGGCTAGTAGTTTTTTGCTTTACTATTAAATTAAACAAAAGTTACATTTCATTTTCTCTAACGACATCACAAGAGCACACTAATTAATTAATTGTCTGCTCGTGGTTGTCATGTATTTTATAATTCATTGACGTTTTCAGAGAAACACACACTGTATTTTCCCATATGCAGCAATAAACCTCTTATAAAGATTTTCTCACAGACTGGACAGCACAAACCATAGCTCATGACATACAAGTCGTTTGGCACTAGTAGGGACCAGGAAATAACCTAACAGATGATTTGATCTTACAACCCAAGTACTAACAAATCTAACTCCTGCCCATACATGAAGAATTAGGCTAGCTACTTCAATTAGTTTTGCTTAAATTATTAATTTCAGGCAGGATGTAGCCAAGTACTAACAAATCTAACTCCTGCCCATACATGAGGAATTAGGCTAGCTACTTCAATTAGTTTGGCTTAAATGATTAATTTCAGGCAGGACGTAGCCAAGTACTAACAAATCTAACTCCTGCCCATACATGAGGAATTAGGCTAGCTACTTCATTTAGTTTGGCTTAAATGATTAATTTCAGGCAGGACGTAGCCAAGTACTAACAAATCTAACTCCTGCCCATACATGAGGAATTAGGCTAGCTACTTCATTTAGTTTGGCTTAAATGATTAATTTCAGGCAGGACGTAGCCAAGTACTAACAAATCTAACTCCTGCCCATACATGAGGAATTAGGCTAGCTACTTCATTTAGTTTGGCTTAAATGATTAATTTCAGGCAGGACGTAGCCAAGTACTAACAAATCTAACTCCTGCCCATACATGAAGAATTAGGCTAGCTACTTCATTTAGTTTGGCTTAAATGATTAATTTCAGGCAGGACGTAGCCAAGTACTAACAAATCTAACTCCTGCCCATACATGAGGAATTAGGCTAGCTACTTCAATTAGTTTGGCTTAAATGATTAATTTCAGGCAGGACGTAGCCAAGTACTAACAAATCTAACTCCTGCCCATACATGAAGAATTAGGCTAGCTACTTCAATTAGTTTGGCTTAAATGATTAATTTCAGGCAGGACGTAGCCAAGTACTAACAAATCTAACTCCTGCCCATACATGAGGAATTAGGCTAGCTACTTCATTTAGTTTGGCTTAAATGATTAATTTCAGGCAGGACGTAGCCAAGTACTAACAAATCTAACTCCTGCCCATACATGAGGAATTAGGCTAGCTACTTCATTTAGTTTGGCTTAAATGATTAATTTCAGGCAGGACGTAGCCAAGTACTAACAAATCTAACTCCTGCCCATACATGAAGAATTAGGCTAGCTACTTCATTTAGTTTGGCTTAAATGATTAATTTCAGGCAGGACGTAGCCAAGTACTAACAAATCTAACTCCTGCCCATACATGAAGAATTAGGCTAGCTACTTCATTTAGTTTGGCTTAAATGATTAATTTCAGGCAGGACGTAGCCAAGTACTAACAAATCTAACTCCTGCCCATACATGAAGAATTAGGCTAGCTACTTCAATTAGTTTGGCTTAAATGATTAATTTCAGGCAGGATGTAGCCAAGTGGTAAAATGCTTACTTGATGGGCTGTTAGTTTGAGATCGATCCCAGTGGGCCCAATGGGCTATTTCTCATTCCAGACCGTGCACCATAACTGGTATATCAAAAGCTGTGGTATGTGCTATTCTGTCTTGTGGGATGGTGCATATAAAAGATTCCCTGCTACTAAAGGAAAAATGTAGTGGGCTTCCTCTTAAGACTATAGGTAAAAATTACCAGATGTCTGACATCCAAAAGCCGATGATTAATAAATCAATCTGCTACAGTGGTATTGTTAAACAAAACAAACGTGATTAATTCTGGAAAATCCAGTTATTTTTCGTCATTGTCCTGTTATATATCGCAAGTCACAAATCATTTTATGAGTAACATAAGGAACGTACTTTGAGAACCAACACCACATTGTTAATGTACTCAGTGAACTTATGAGGGGGCGGATCTAATACAGTTAGTAGCTACCCGAAGTGCTTGGGTAAAAGGATCAAATCCCCTAGGTGGACTCATTCTCCGATTATGTTTCCCCCCCACCCCAACCAGTACCCCATGACTGGTATATCAAAGGCCATGTTATGTGCTATCCTATAACAACTTTTGTTTTCACTAGCCGTCGGGCATGGCAATAGTAATTATTTACTAGCCCAACACTGAATATCACTAGCCATGGGAGTGGGGCTACCATAATCTAGAAGCCTCATCAGGCATGGCAATAGTAATTATTTACTAGCCCAACACTGAATATCACTAGCCATTGGGCATGGCAATAGTAATTATTTACTAGCCCAACACTGAATATCACTAGCCGTTGGGCATGGCAATAGTAATTATTTACTAGCCCAACACTGAATATCACTAGCCGTCGGGCATGGCAATAGTAATTATTTACTAGCCCAACACTGAATATCACTAGCCGTCGGGCATGGCAATAGTAATTATTTACTAGCCCAACACTGAATATCACTAGCCGTCGGGCATGGCAATAGTAATTATTTACTAGCCCAACACTGAATATCACTAGCCATGGGAGTGGGGCTACCATAATCTAGAAGCCTCATCAGGCATGGCAATAGTAATTATTTACTAGCCCAACACTGAATATCACTAGCCATTGGGCATGGCAATAGTAATTATTTACTAGCCCAACACTGAATATCACTAGCCATGGGAGTGGGGCTACCATAATCTAGAAGCCTCATCAGGCATGGCAATAGTAATTATTTACTAGCCCAACACTGAATATCACTAGCCGTTGGGCATGGCAATAGTAATTATTTACTAGCCCAACACTGAATATCACTAGCCATGGGAGTGGGGCTACCATAATCTAGAAGCCTCATCAGGCATGGCAATAGTAATTATTTACTAGCCCAACACTGAATATCACTAGCCGTTGGGCATGGCAATAGTAATTATTTACTAGCCCAACACTGAATATCACTAGCCATGGGAGTGGGGCTACCATAATCTAGAAGCCTCATCAGGCATGGCAATAGTAATTATTTACTAGCCCAACACTGAATATCACTAGCCGTTGGGCATGGCAATAGTAATTATTTACTAGCCCAACACTGAATATCACTAGCCATGGGAGTGGGGCTACCATAATCTAGAAACCCTGCTAAAGACTGTCACAATTACCAAATGTCAGATATCCAACAGAGGATGGTTAATTAGTTAATCAATGTGCTATAATGGTATGGCTGAATGAACAAACTTTAGTAACTTGAGACATCCCATCTGCTTCAATAAATAAGATGTAAATATCAGTGACCAGACAACTGCCTTCCCACATTGGACAACTTGACAATCAAATCCGCCCCTTTTTACTACCACTATAGACCTTAAGTAGCACCAAGGGCTGGCGACAGTTAAAGTTACAAATGGGAGCGACATCTTATTGCACTATCACATCAACCATGGCCAAGTTGCAGCTAAAATACAAAACGTTAGAGTTAATTTTTCATTACTTTCAGTATTTGGCTAGTAGAGCCACCTAGTTCAAATAATGTTTTCTTAAAAACCTATATTTATTAAGTTAAAGGTAAGTCCAAATGACTATCTAATCGCTATATTTATCAAGTTTTAAGTGAAATACAATCATGAGACAGGAAGTTGTTATGTTTCATTTATTTCAACAAAGAATTGTAAAAAAAATATTTTAAAAAATGTCAGTTGATTAAAGTGGGAAATATATAAATTTTAATTTGCTAAATACATCAGAATTGCGTAGCTTTAAAAAATTATACATGTTGTTACAATGTAGTTGTTTCTCAACTAATGTGGCAATGACAAGAAAATTAAAACAAATCAATTATTGTGGTCTCTGTTTTGTTATAATACCTAAATATTTGGTTGAATCAATTTGATGGCTGAAGAAATGTCATTATTTTCTAATGAACTTACAATAATTACAAATGAGTGAAGATGGAGGTATGAAATTAAGGTCTTGTCACACAAATGTCCGACACAAATGAACTTACAATAATTATAAACGAGTGAAGATGGAGGTATGAAATTAAGGTCTTGTCACACAAATGTCCGACACAAATGAACTTACAATAATTACAAACGAGTGAAGATGGAGGTATGAAATTAAGGTCTTGTCACACAAATGTCCGACACAAATGCAGAGACATTTTAGATAGAGACACTATTTACATTTGTTTTAATATTGAACCTCTAATAAAGTCAAACGACCTCTTTAGCTTGAATGTGAATATCAACATGATTCGGTTAAATACATGGATGTCAAAATGGACGTTCATCAATGTAACAAACGAATAATATTGATAAACTGTACATCTTCCAGCCAATAGAAAGTTACTTTTGACCTAAGTTAGAAAAATAGCTGTGTAATTCATAATCTCCATAAAGACAAAGAAAATTTATTCCATTTGTACAATGCCGCGACAGTCACTGAAGAATACAGACATAAAATTACATGAATGTAATCAACTATACTAAAACAATCTGCATACATTTGTAGCAATAAAGTTAGTTCTTGTTAGATTTAGTATGGGAAAAAGATAAATATTTAGTATAGGAAAAAGATAAATGGTTTTGAAAAAGAAACAAAAAATTAACATTTTTAACTAGTATTATTTTCTGTGAATAAACATTTTGAACACAAAAAGTATTTTTTGGCAATTTGAAAGTTACATGTTCAGAAACCAGTTTACCTGGCACCTATTTGGTTGATAACTATATTTTGGTATCGTCAATTTAACACAAAACTGAGAATGTGTTCAATTACAAAAATTGACAAGACACAAACAAGCTGCTACTTTAAATATTTACAGGGACATAGACTTGAATATTTGCATTCATTAGTTTAACATAATGTACAATGGAACTAATCCAAGACACTAACTCCTGTACAAAAGAGCATTAGCGAAATCCATCAGTTCATCAATGGATAAATATACGTCGGTCTGCAACAAAAGAGAAATCAAGGTAAGCTGAAGATTATCCTCCATTTATACAAGCAATTGCTTTCCTCATTTAATTGGTGATAGTTACAATTGTGCAATTCACCTATGGCACCCCTCCTTTAAGTACACATTTCCACATAGTCACATTTACTTATTTTTACAGCGCTTGTAAAATATTAAAAATTAAGGTCTCTCTCTCTATAATCATTTTATAATACTCAATAAAATTAATTTAAGTTCAGTAGATTTTTGGCAATTCTCTGCCAGTGGCATATTTCAGAAAGTTTTCATCACGGATGGCTTCTAAACATTGTTTTGGTAAAATCTGACCCATGGTGGGGTTTTTTCGTGCAGTTACCAAAATACATATTCGGCAAGGATTCGTTAAATTGTGGTTCCTAATGATACTTATCATTGCATGTGCTCTAAATCATTAAATTCAAGAATATGCCACAGTGATAAATGCATGGTATGTTCTTGCACAAAATAAACGAGTGCAATAAATAGGAAGTGAAAACAATGTATGTGAAGTTCTGTATTTATTACATAACTTCTTTTATTTTTTCCAAAAACGGTTTTTAATTTAATGTCATAACTACACTTTCTTAAATCTATTAATAAATCCTCCTTTCATGGATTTACTTAACATTAACAATCATACTTTGCGGCAGTCTTGTGTAATGTTTCAAATACGATGTGACGTCATTTGTAAATCATACATGACGTCAGTAACAAAAAGGCGCCAAAACCAGTAAAAATAAAAAGGGAATTCCCCATTTGTTCCGGTCCAGATCGCACATGTGTGTGATACAAGATAAATTTATCACACGGTTTGAAAATGTCTTTATCATCATTATATAGTAAAATTGAATAAAATTGTGTGTGGATACAATAGTTCACAATTTTGTTGAACGGGTTGATGTTTCTTAATGTATCTTGGCTAACTATCATTTACTTCAGTTTCATTTAGATCAGGTTCTTAATACCTTGCAGAAAATCATTCATAAACTGGATATAGCTTTTTAAATTTGTATGCAAATAAATACCACATTCTGGAGATATTCATAATACAAGAACATGCAAAATGTAAGGGAGGCAAGTCTAAATAAATGACTGTGGGGTATTGATTGTTAAAACAGCACACCTCGCATACACTGTAAGATTGGCAAGGTACAGACCTGGCTATGAATACCTGAGTTCACTGCGCATGACTGACTGACTGTATAAAATTAGGTTGACCTAAAAAAATATGATTGTTAAGAAACAGAACAAAACACAAAAGCGTAATGCAGACCTAAATGCTAAAAATTAATCACTTATATTTGATCTTCTTTAACAAAATATGTGAACAGATGACAGACAATGCCTCATGTTATCTCTTTAACACACACTGTTAAAATACTCATGAATTATTAACACGTCTAAACTGCACCACAGTTAGTAAGCAACATAACAGAATAGCAAAAAAAACAAAAAAAAAAAAAAAAAATAATAAAAAGAAGACAAAAAAAAAAAAAAAAAAATTATAACATTTTCGGACTACTACCTTTTCATGTTGCGTCCCAAGTGCCACAAACATATGCAGCAATTTCATTTTAATCTCCTAGTGGATCACTAAAACAACAAAAGACAATAACAATGACTGGCACGACACACTAACAATATATGTACAGTGGCATCCCACCAGTTAACGTCAATAGTATAAATATACAGGGTACAGTACGAACTCTTCTACAGCACGCCGATATCAAGTCTTCTTGCCGCGCCTCCGTCCACCGTCATCCACACTGGTGGTGTTGCGGCTGTAGGAGTAGAACGGCAGACTGTCGCCAAGCAGTCGCATAAACTCCTTCTCCATCTGTTCCATGCACTTGTACACATCGGTGTCCACCTACAAGGAAGTTAAAAAATAGAATAATAATAAAAACAATTCAGTTAATACAAAACCTATTATATTCTGAGGGAAAGAAGAGACTACAAACAGTGACTGTAAACAGTATCCCTTGTCTATGGAAGGAAGTTACAAAATAGAATAATAATAAAAACAATTCAGTTAATACAAAACCTATTATATTCTGATGGAAACAAGAGACTACAAACAGTGACTGTAAACAGTATCCCTTGTCTATGGAAGGAAGGAAATGTTTGATTTAACAACGTACTCAACACATTTTATTTACGGTTATATGGTGTCAGACATATGGTTAAGGACCACACAGATATAGAGAGAGGAAACCCGCTGCCGCCACTCCATGGGCTACTCTTTTCGATTAGCAGCAAGGGATCTTTTATATGCATCATCCCACAGACAGGATAGAACATTCAACGGCCTTTGTTATACCAGTTGTAGAGCACTGGCTGGAATGATAAATAGCCCAATGGGCTCACAGACGGGAATTGATCCTAGATCGATCGCACACCAGGCGAGCACTGTACCACTGAGCTACGTCCCGCACCTATGTTAATCAGGGGCACTGAAACACACTTAAAGACAGACTACATGCATATTTTCAAAACACCAACACACCCACTGTCGCCCATTTTACGTCACTTTGTAGTACATATTCTTGCAGTATAACAATAACTTGTGCAGTAAATACAGTGAAAACAATACATGACGTTCTGTAAGTACTCATGATGGAATCAGATTCCACAGAAGACTGCTTAGACTATGATAACAAATTGTCAAAAGGGCCATAACTAGTAGTTTCCATCCCCAACCCCTACAACACAAAAAAAAAAAAAATTAAAAAAGGAGAAAAAAAATAATAATAAAGAAAAAACCACAGAAGGAAAAGGAAGAAGTGTACTTACAGTTTAAAAATGCCATTTTTGTCTAGCTGGAGACAACTATATACAGTGATTATAAAAAAAAAAAAATTGGTAACTGTACCCCAGTTATTTTAAGCTACATATGGCCCTGGTTACAGTGTTTGTGGTTGACTACACTGACCGCGTGATGTGACACATACCTTGTTGTAGTCGCTGCAGTTCTTGAAGACGAGAGCGATGTCCTTGATGAATTCCTGGGCCGACGAGTAGCTCAGCCTCATCAGCTTCTGTCGGATCGTCTGGAAATCCATCGGGTGTTTGATCACGCTGTAGTAGTCTGGCACCTGCAGGCACAAACAAAATACTGGTCACTTACTGAAACATTTTAAAATAGTCTTAATACCTTCATATCGTAACAAACACAAATCTTGTCACTTACTGAAACATTTTAAAATAGTCTTTATACCTTCATATTGTAACACACACAATGAAATACATTTCTTTTTAATAGTCTATTAGGGTTAACAATGACAATAGCCAACGGTCAGGGGTCTAGTTCACAAAACATCGTAAGTTTACGTTTGCGACTAGCGGGCATACATTTACAAGTGTTTGACATCTATTTCACGAAGAAATTTACATTATTACAGAAGATGGAGCATTTTAAGGACTTTTAAACTATATTTTTTAAACAATAATAATAATAATAATTGTGGTTTACTTGTAGATTTACGTTTATGTGCAAAACTAGGCTTACAATGTTTTCTGAAATTGGGCCCAGGGGCTTGACCTATTGCAGTTGTTTTGCTGCTGCACAAAACATTATAGCCAGTGGTTGAGGGTGTAATTTGTGCTTTTTAAACATTATAGCCAGTGGTTGAGGGTGTACTTTGTGCTTTTTAAACATTATAGTCAGTGGTTGAGGGTGTACTTTGTGCTTTTTAAACATTATAGCCAGTGGTTGAGGGTGTACTTTGTGCTTTTTAAACATTATAGTCAGTGGTTGAGGGTGTACTTTGTGCTTTTTAAACATTATAGTCAGTGGTTGAGGGTGTACTTTGTGCTTTTTAAACATTATAGCCAGTGGTTGAGGGTGTACTTTGTGCTTTTTAAACATTATAGCCAGTGGTTGAGGGTGTACTTTGTGCTTTTTAAACATTATAGCCAGTGGTTGAGGGTGTAATTTGTGCTTTTTAAACATTATAGCCAGTGGTTGAGGGTGTAATTTGTGCTTTTTAAACATTATAGTCAGTGGTTGAGGGTGTAATTTGTGCTTTTTAAACATTATAGCCAGTGGTTGAGGGTGTAATTTGTGCTTTTTAAACATTATAGCCAGTGGTTGAGGGTGTAATTTGTGCTTTTAAAACATTATAGCCAGTGGTTGAGGGTGTACTTTGTGCTTTTTAAACATTATAGCCAGTGGTTGAGGGTGTACAGTTTGTGCTTTTTTAAACATTATAGTCAGTGGTTGAGGGTGTAGGGTGTATTTGTGCTTTTAAAACATTATAGCCAGTGGTTGAGGGTGTAATTTGTGCTTTTTAAACATTATAGCCAGTGGTTGAGGGTGTAATTTGTGCTTTTTAAACATTATAGCCAGTGGTTGAGGGTGTAATTTGTGCTTTTTAAACATTATAGCCAGTGGTTGAGGGTGTACTTTGTGCTTTTAAAACATTATAGCCAGTGGTTGAGGGTGTACTTTGTGCTTTTAAAACATTATAGCCAGTGGTTGAGGGTGTACTTTGTGCTTTTTAAACATTATAGCCAGTGGTTGAGGGTGTACTTTGTGCTTTTAAAACATTATAGCCAGTGGTTGAGGGTGTACTTTGTGCTTTTTAAACATTATAGCCAGTGGCTGAGGGTGTAATTTGTGCTTTTTAAACATTATAGCCAGTGGTTGAGGGTGTAATTTGTGTTTTTTAAACATTATAGCCAGTGGTTGAGGGTGTAATTTGTGTTTTTTAAACATTATAGCCAGTGGTTGAGGGTGTAATTTGTGCTTTTTAAACATTATAGTCAGTAGTTGAGGGTGTAATTTGTGCTTTTTAAGTTGTTTAAAATTGCAGTAGGTAGGCTAAAACTTGCCATAGATGAACATTTTGCCTATGCCAAAAGGATTTTAAAAATGCTGCTAGTGACAAATTCTTAAGTTTGAGCCTTAGTTTTTATAACCAATTTCACAACATACAATAGATACTAAAACCTTTTATCTCTATACCATTATTTAGAAGTGTGAACGACTGAAATGCCAAACTAAACACGATGCAATAGATCTAATTAGATTCTTCTGGTTCTGAAACTAGAAGTGGCATGAGAATCAAATATTGGTTAACACGTTTTATTTAACACGTACAGATTCAAATAAAAGTATGGACTAAATAGCACTTTAAAAAAAGTATGAATACAATCTGTTTATTTCAAACATCAACATCCAGCTATGATGTAGACTGTAAGCAACTGTAATATATATTAAAAACACCAGAATTCCAAAACTTTATATTTGTGGCATTAAAAGAATGTCTTGGACAGTAAGTTACACAATGCGAATGGTCAGAAGTATGAACAGTAATAAAACAATGAGTATCTCTAACAAAAGAATGAAAGCAGAACAATTCTCACATCTCGTTTGTTGACTGGGTGAACGAACGGCCAGCTCGACGCATGTTTCGTCAATCTCGCCAGAATATCTTCACAGATCTGAGAGTAGAGACGGTAATAGGTAAAGGAAGACCCATTCTATAAAATAACTCACTTTATAGTTACCAATGAGTAATGACACACTATTAAATAACTCACTTTATAGTTACCAATGAGTAATGACACACTATTAAATAACTCATTTTATAGTTACCAATGAGTAATGACACACTATTAAATAACTCACTTTATAGTTACCAATGAGTAATGACACACTATTAAATAACTCACTGTATAGTTACCAATGAGTAATGACACACTATTAAATAACTCACTGTATAGTTACCAATGAGTAATGACACACTATAAAATAACTCACTTTATAGTTACCAATGAGTAATGACACACTATTAAATAACTCACTTTATAGTTACCAATGAGTAATGACACACTATTAAATAACTCACTGTATAGTTACCAATGAGTAATGACACACTATTAAATAACTCACTTTATAGTTACCAACGAGTAATGACACACTATTAAATAACTCACTTTATAGTTACCAATGAGTAATGACACACTATTAAAGGCAAAGAATATGTAAAAACATATTTAATTACTGGTTATTAAGAAAACCCAGAAGAAGTTTGTTTTGTTAACGACACTAAAGCACATTGATTTATTAATCATCGGCTGTTGGATGTCAAACATTTGGTCATTTTGACAGTCATAGAAATGAAACCCGCTACATTTTTCCATTAGTCGCAAGGGATCTTTTATATGCACCATCCCAGACAGGATAGCACATACCACTGCCTTTGATATACCAGTCGTGGTGCACTGGCTAGAGTGACAAACAGTCCAATAGGTCCACTGATGGGGATCGATCCGAGACCAACCTCACATTAAGCAAGCATTTCCCCACTGGGCTACATCCCACTATGGAAAACCCGAAAAGAATACTAGTATTTGTTTAACAACACCTCAAAACATTTTTAAACTATGGCTAGTTGGTGTCTGAAGAGCAAGAGAACACCTACTGCCATCACATACGCTACTCGTATTGAATGACAGAAAGTGATCTTTTGTATGGATATAGACACCCCAGGATTTATCTCCAGTCTATTGGCTGACGCGATTTTAGTTGTAATTGGGAATTTTTAGGTCAATGAATTTATGCATCTGTAATATCAAAAAATATAATTAATTTACTTCATTAAAATTATTTATCAGAATAGACAATCACCAAAATAATATTAATAATTTATTACCAAATAAGCAATTTATAATCTGGAAACCCCTCCTGCTGCAGACCTGCAGTGCCTTTTCACTAGTATGTTCTATTAAACTTTGAGCCAATCTGATTTTAAAAAATCTTGGAAAACACCAATATACACCCATCTTTTAACAAGATCTAACGAGATACTCACTGATAGTTCGGATGGAGCTCGCTTGTTTGTTCGTGAATATGAGAATGATTCTTCAGAGTCTTCATTCGACCTCCGTGACCGCTTGACAGGCGACTTTCGTTTCGTCGTTTTCTTCTGTCGCCGCACTCGCTGAGGCGTAATGTCATCTTCTGTGTTCTCCTTCTCACTCTCATTGTTGGATTCATCACTCGAAGTCTCAGGTACATATTTCGACTTAACCACAGCTGAAAGCGAACACAAATGTACCTCCATGAAAGAAAAAGTTTGTTTAATGACACCATTAGAGCATATTGGTTTATTAATTATTGGCTAACATATATAGCTTACTGAAATGAATACAATCAGGATAAAAACATTTTTTTATTTTAAGACCCGACTATCCAAAGCATAAATATAAAAATATGTTAAAGTAAAGTTTGTTTTGTTTAACACCACCACTAGAGTACCTTACATATTAATCATTGGCTATTGGATGTTAAACATTTGATTATTTCGAGTCTTAGAGAGAAAACCCAATATAATTTTTTATTAGTAGTAAGGGATCCTTTATATGCACCATCCCATAGACAGGATAGCACATACCACAGCATCTGATATATCAGAAGTCGTGCACTGGCTGGATCGAGAAATAGCACATTGGGCCCAATGACTGGGATCGATCCTAGACAGACTGTGCATCAGGTGGTCAAATTCATATGTATACCAAGGATACAAAAATTTTTTTTACATTTAAAATTGATTTACCATCCTGGAGTTAGAATCACACAATCTTTTTCTGATCAAACGTAAGAGAAACAAAGCTACTCACCTCTCCGCTGTGGTCTTTTACCCTTTCTAGATCTGGTTCCTTTTGTTGGACCTCCAGTTTTACAATCAGAGCAAGTCCACACTCCCCTGAAAAACAAAAAGATGTATCACTTTAGAGTTGAATGTCCTTACAGATTCATATCGTTTTACTTTTAACATGCTGAACACACACACACACACACACACACACACACTCAAAATAGGAAGTATAATATGGCCTGCTGTTGTTTATTTTTTTTTAAAGCAGGCCAAAAGAAATATGGCCTGCTAGAAATAAAACATGGTATGGGGTAAGGGTTTGTGACTGTGGAAAATTAGAGCCTGCCTCCGAGATGTTGTTTAGAGCATTATAAAATTAAAATATAACAGAATCACAAACTCCACTTCAGGTAAATAGATGAGAAATGACCTGCAATATTTTGCTATTGTTAGCACGTGATTTTTATTTTACCTGCTAGGTCTAACAAATGGAATGCTTTTCACAGGCCACTTATTCCACTGTCACAAAATAATACGGTCTCATTTGTACACCACAGTGCATAATTAGAAGTTCCATAATGAACTACTGTTAGAGCTTTGTCTTATACTCAAAACTTTAGTCTTGCCTGTACCACCATCAATCCTGCGATCTATATCCTATTTATTACACATAATCAATGTCAATTTAGTCACTGAACTCATCTGACTGTATGTCAATTGTATAACATCAAGGTGTTAGTGGCACGTAACCATATGGGTAATAACAGTCCAGACAAAGTTTTATAATACAGGGGTTGAGATCGTGCAGCACTGACCTGGGTGATCGCCGGAGAGGGGGGTCGTGACAGTCGAGGTGGTAGACCGAGGGGCACGTGTAACAGGCCAACAGTTCCTGGTCCTTGCCACACACCACGCAGTTCTCCTCGTGTTCAATCTTCTCCTGCTCCGGCTCCTCCTCATCCTCCTCCGCCTCAAACAACGCATAGTCATGCTGAACACAAACAACACATTATCAGCTTAAATCATCTTAAAGGAAATAAAATCATTAATATGTTCATTGTTGTTTAACGACACCGCTAAAGTGCATTCATTAATTCATCATCATTGGTTGTAAACAATTTGGAATTGTGACGGATTTAAGAGGAACCCCACGTTTTTATTAGGTCAGGTCATAGGGTTTAATGTGTACATTCAGAGCAAGATGTTGTAGCACACACCTGTCATGGGTGCAGGTGTCGACTTTTGCCTGCTCCTCCGTCCAGGACAGGAATGGGTTTGAGAGGTGGGAGAGGGAACTACCATCGCTTGGCAAGAGTGCAGGACAGCACAAGTAGCCAACCAGGATTGGTAGCGGACAGGGTGTTTTTATTAGCAGCAATAGGTCTCTTATATGTACAGTGCCAGACAAGACTGTACATACCATGGCCTTTGATACACTAGTCGTAGGGCATAGGTTAGGATGTGGGGCAAACAATCTAATCAGAGAATGGGTCCACAAAAAATAACTGTCTAAACTGACAGAACATTTCGATTTCAAAGCAAGGTGGTTTTTTCAAATACAAATTAAAACAAAATCAGGGGGGTTTACTTTTCAAATACAAATCAAAACAAAATCAGGGGGTTTACTTTTCAAATACAAATCAAAACAAAATCAGGCGGTTTACTTTTCAAATACAAATCAAAACAAAATCAGGGGGTTTACTTTTCAAATACAAATCAAAAGAAAGAAATTTTTTATTTAAGATGCACTCAACACATTTTATTTACGGTTATATGGCGTCAGACATATGGTTAAGGACCACAGATTTTGAAAGGAAACCCACTGTCGCCACTACATAGGCTACTCTTTCCGATTAGCAGCAAGGGATCTTTTATTTGCGCTTCCCAAAGGATAGCACAAACCATGGCCTTTGTTGAACCAGTTATGGATCACTGGTCGGTGCAAGTGGTTTACACCTACCCATTGAGTCTTGCGGAGCACTCACTCAGGGTTTGGAGTCGGTATCTGGATTAAAAATCCCATGCCTCGAACCCAGTACCTACCAGCCTGTAGACCGATGGCCTAACGATGACGCCACCGAGGCCAGTAAATACAAATCAAAACAAAATCAGGGGGGTTTACTTTTCAAATACAAATCAAAACAAAACCAGTGGCATTAAAATCCAGTATTCTGAAAAATAATCCGACCTTTTCATCAAGTCACTTCATGTGATATTTATCTATACTTTATTATTATAACAAATATTTAAAGTCCTTTTTGTTAATAATTAAGAGTTTGGCTTGATATGAAATGAAATGGAAAACTGCTCTGGAAACAACAAAAATGTTCTACTAAAACTATTACTAACATTACTGTAGAACTTGATCAATATTAAATTCAAGTGTATCACACAGAATTTATATACACTTATTAAAATTGTATTTACAAAAGCTGTTTCATACAATTTTTGATATTATTCCTCTTTGATAGAAGCCTGCATTAGAACTAAAGCAGTAAACCAACTTACAGATTCTTTGTATCTGGGAGTTCGCACTCGTCGCTGAGAGGCTGGCTACAAATATAAAGAAACAGTTTACATTAACCAACAAAAAACGGTACAACAAAGATGAAATATAATGGTCAGGAAGTCAACAGGAGTATTTGTTCAACAACACCTCTGTATTAATTAAGCTATGGCTATTTGATGTCTATCATATTATTAATTTTAAGCTTGGCCTAGAACAGTGAGATAGCAAACATGCTGGGCTACTCTTCACTGAATATTGCAAGGCAACTTTTGTTTATACTTATCCAAAGACTGCTCATACCACAGCACTGGTGGAGATGAGTCTACCAAGTGCACTGGATGATCCTATGACCTATCAAACCTCAGGTACCAGTTCTTCCAGTGAGCTACATCCCACTTCATTTTAAACAGTAAAACGCCAAGATCCCAGATCTACAGTTAATATTCATTCCTGTTTCTTTATTTTAATAAAATGATATACCATCATATGAAATTCAGTTCTCATTTAAGCCTCTGAAAATAGCGAAAATAAAAGTAAATCATTAGGACATCATTTACATGACGTGTTATGCCAATGTTAAGTTCTAAAAGGCCTGTGCGAAAAAACCCCGCCTGTGAGTAACACCACCACCTGTGTGTAACAAGACCCTGTAGTAACACCACCTGTTGATACGTACAATGCAAGCAGGGCAGAACCAGTCGCCCTTGGGCACGTAGGTCAAGGCTGGTCGGAGACAGTACATGTGGAATGCCTGGTTACACTCATCACATAGCAAGAGGTTATCTTCCCCACTCTTCTTACGGCAGATCTTGCATTTCTGTCAAAACACAAAAACAAAACGATTGGATTGGGTTAACAAAGGGGCAGATCTAACATTTCTGTCAAAATACAAAAACAAA
This sequence comes from Gigantopelta aegis, assembly GCF_016097555.1. Classification (NCBI taxonomy): domain Eukaryota; kingdom Metazoa; phylum Mollusca; class Gastropoda; order Neomphalida; family Peltospiridae; genus Gigantopelta; species Gigantopelta aegis. Next base: position 3,854,286 of record NC_054707.1, read on the forward strand.
ATTAGTCCAAGAAGCAAAAATACTAAGGCTGGGTTAATGGTGTATAAATACTACAATCAGTTCTGAAGTGACTATTAATATCGCTAAATAATTTTTGACATGATGTAAGATATAAAAATAATTTATTCTATAACCTGTTTCTACAGTAACAGTTCCAACCAGCTGCACTATGTACCTAAAAAAAAAAAAATCAATTTTTATTTGTTTTAATTAAGTGGTTACTACAGACAAAGGTTTTTCTTTAATCATAGTTACTTAAACGTCAATAAAATGTGTACAAACTGTTGTAACTTACGGCATTCTCTGCTGACTTTTCCCACTTGATACACGAGTCAAACATCCCGAGGAGTACGTGGAGGCGGGACAGAGTCTGACAGCTGTCAATCGCGTCTCGCCACTGGGCGATCCGTGACGACGCCTTCTTGTCATCTTCATCATCCTCATCACCATACACTTCCTCATCTGAATTACAGTAACAGTAGTTGGATAAACACACCCATAATTCATAACTGCGTAGCCGACAATTCTTAATATAATTGTGATAAAATGATGGTGACTAATAAAAACTGTCAATAATACCATCTGACAAATTTTTTAATTACGAGAATGTAAACTCTAGGCAGGTAAATTTTATTACTTATCAGCAGAAATCTGCAATTGAAGCACTTTTCAACATGTAAAATCATTTCAGCTAAATGCTAAGAAAATGTTTATCCTAATGTACACTTAACAGTTCCATCAACAAAGTTGTTTATTTTAAAAACCACCAACCTTTGACATTATCCTCAGTATTGTGGATAATGGTCGTCTGTGCCTTCGGCACTTTTGGCTTCATAAAACCTTTAAGGAACTTTTCAAGAACATGAGCCTGCACGTCCTTCAAACATGATCCCTAAAAGAAAAACATTTGCACAAAATAAGATTAAAATACTGACTGCATCGTAAAAGAGTGGCAAGTTAACTATTGTGACCACACCCCATATTATTATAAAAACAGATCAGAACTGACACTATGTTTAATCTGTTAATATTTTTAACTGTTAAAATCTCAGACACATCTGTGACTGTGTTCTGGACCCCTGCACTTTCATCATCGATTTAAAAACAAGTGTGTAAGTAACTATAAAACTTCATTAACTCATGGACCGTTCAACTACTTACGAGTTCGGAGATATCCTTGGTGGAGAGAATCTTTTCTTCCCATTTAGCAAAGTCAGGCACTCCCCCTAGTCCACCATTTCGTAATCGCAACTCAGTGTCCAGTAATTCCTAAAATTAAATGTGTTGATAAAATATTAAACTTTGCAAGTCATAAAACTATTATATCAGTAAACAAAAGTAGTAGGCATGAACATTAATAGTAGCTTGTTTACTGACGAGAAATTAACACTTCATCGTGAAAATCAACTGAAAATGGTGGAACCATAGAGGGTCTACTTCATTTGCAATAATTAACTCATTAAGAAATGGAAGGTGAATAGTTAAAAATTCATAAGCACAAGCCACTAAAGGAGGTCAAGAACTGGAAAAAACGTTGGATAAGAAGATTTGAGGCACTACACCATTACTATCAAAATAAAGTAAAATGTTTGTGTATTTTATTTTTTGGGGTGTTTTTTTGAGGGTTGAGGTTTGATTAAAATTTAACCGAGTACATTATATGGTGTTTATATCTTTAGAAGCATGGAGCTAAATGCATAGCCTCAAGCTCTGGTTCATTTGCTAAAACCTAATTGGTAGTGTATGACCCATATTTATGGTTCATGATCAAAGGGAGACAACTCATTATTTCTTTCCCCAGCAAAAGGAACTATTGTTAGCAGACCTAAAAACATGAAAAATATTTGACAAATTGAGAAGAGCCAGCTAGTTATTTAATCCAGAACATAAATTTCATTTTATTTGACCAAAAAAAATCTCACCTTTCTGAATCCTGCCAACATTTCCACCTCCCCATCTGAATCTCTTAGCTCCAAGTTTGTTCTGAAAAATCAAGATTTTTTGTTTAGAATAACGTTGGTATAGAAACAATGCTTTTCTGGACAATTCCAAAAATAAAAATAATAACAATTTTAAGACTGTATCTATTATAACACATAGGTTATTAATATAAATGACTGTCAACTAAACAGGCAAAATTTAAACAAATTAATCTACACCAAAAACAGTCTCATTAGACCTTAATTACCATTTTAATGTTTAAATCTCAGACAGCTGCGTATCCTTCCCCATACGGATTCTGCCACATGCAGACGTCTGGAGTTGACAGTCCACATCTATGACTGTGTTCTGGACCCCTGCACTTTCATCATCGATTCAAACAGTCCACACTAGCAAATTATGCTAAGCAATGAAACCTCAGACACCTTCCCCCAATGCCTTGAAAATTAAAGTCTCATGGCCAAACTGGCTGTGCCTTATTTTCCATCTTAGTAACTGGTAACCACACTCGAACTTGATCCCCGAAAGCCTTTTTATCTCAAAAATACAAAACTTTTCACTCAGTTATTTTGAATGGGTTCTGTTGTCTTATATCAACACACTCGTTAAGTTTGCCTTGTTGCCCTGTCTTCTTGGCCACAATGCACCTTCATAATCTCCATCGGTCTAGGCCAAATAGCCGTGCCTTAAAATTTGCAAAATTAGAGGCCTACATCGTATGTGTAATATAAAAATAATATCAAGACATCTGCACAGTTTAAAAAGTTACACTACAAATCTGATTAGGAGTGTAATTTTTTAGACTAATTTACATGACTGCATCTGTCTAATATTTGTTTCCAGCGGAAAATTTCAGAAGCTAAGATTGCTCCCACTTCACAAATTGAATCTTGAGCCTTGCATAGTGTTTAAAATACAGACACAACATCTTAACCTTTAGACTACTGGATTAATTTCTGTCAAAAAATATGTAGAGTGGGTAAAGTTTATAATTTTTATTCACATAAATTCACTTAAATGTTTTATAAATACATGAAATAAAGTTTATATTTGAATGGTAAGTATTATTTTCACGGATTTTTCAAATTTTTATTACATTTTAGATAAGTTAATATTGATTAAAATTAGGCAAAAAATAGAAAAAGTTTACTTTACTTTCGGGCATTTGTGACCAGCTGTCCAGTATTCTCGATAACAGTGGTTTTCTGAGCAAAATTATATTTAAAAAATCAACTACGATTTATATCCCAATATTTGGTGATTTTCGTTGTTGGTAAAACGATCAAATTTATTATCACAATCTACTGTCATAATCAGCTATCAATCCTGAAAATGACCGCGATGTGCTACCATTGTTGACTAGCAAAAATACTTGCCGAAAACAATTTTTTGAACTCAAAATTTCAAGGTATTTTCCACTGAAAAAATACTAATCAAAAGCCACTATTTTGTTAAGAAATCTTTTTTCCTTTTAAAATATTTCCCTTTCCGGTGAGTGCCATGTGCAAAACAGTATACAGTGTACAGTATGTTGACTGGCACAACGTCTGGCGAGATATCTTGCCTCGCCTACAGTAGTCAGAAGATTAAGTAACGTGCACTGAAGATACTTGCCGTTGTGCCTGAATGATGTTTTTGCTGATGTTGTCATAGTTTTTCTTCACTTCCTGCCGCAGCGCACTCTCCCGGGCACCCTGGGGATGAAGACTGCTCATCAGTTTCTCCAAGTCTTTCACAGAGTCGAACGTGAACCACAGGTTCTGGCCGGCGTGAGGGGTTCTGAAAAACACAAATCTTATAATAAAAGCAGAAAACTACATGTAACATATTCTAATCATTTTTAATAGCCATGCCATGCCATTTTAATCACATTAAAAACACGAGGGTTGCTATTCTAATCATTATTAATAGCCTATTTGGGTTGCTATTTCAGATCTAATCATTATTTTGCGAAAAAAAAAAAAAAATAATAGCCTTGTTTGCTATTCTAATCATTATTAATAGCCTTGGTTGCTATTCTAATCATTATTAATAGCCTTGGTTGCTATTCTAATCATTATTAATAGCCTTGGTTGCTATTCTAATCATTATTAATAGCCTTGGTTGCTATTCTAATCTAAAGCCTTGGTTGCTATTCTAATCATTATTAATAGCCTTGGTTGCTATTCTAATCATTATTAATAGCCTTGGTTGCTATTCTAATCATTATTAATAGCCTTGGTTGCTATTCTAATCATTATTAATAGCCTTGGTTGCTATTCTAATCATTATTAATAGCCTTGGTTGCTATTCTAATCATTATTAATAGCCTTGGTTGCTATTCTAATCATTATTAATAGCCTTGGTTGCTATAATCTAAATCTATTCTAATCATTATTAATAGCCTTGGTTGCTATTCTAATCATTATTAATAGCCTTGGTTGCTATTCTAATCATTATTAATAGCCTTGGTTGCTATTCTAATCATTATTAATAGCTGTGGTTGCTATTCTAATCATTATTAATAGCCTTGGTTGCTATTCTAATCATTATTAATAGCCTTGGTTGCTATTCTAATCATTATTAATAGCCTTGGTTGCTATTCTAATCATTATTAATAGCCTTGGTTGCTATTCTAATCATTATTAATAGCCTTGGTTGCTATTCTAATCATTATTAATAGCCTTGGTTGCTATTCTAATCATTATTAATAGCCTTGGTTGCTATTCTAATCATTATTAATAGCCTTGGTTGCTATTCTAATCATTATTAATAGCCTTGGTTGCTATTCTAATCATTATTAATAGCCTTGGTTGCTATTCTAATCATTATTAATAGCCTTGGTTGCTATTCTAATCATTATTAATAGCCTTGGTTGCTATTCTAATCATTATTAATAGCCTTGGTTGCTATTCTAATCATTATTAATAGCCTTGGTTGCTATTCTAATCATTATTAATAGCCTTGGTTGCTATTCTAATCATTATTAATAGCCTTGGTTGCTATTCTAATCATTATTAATAGCCTTGGTTGCTATTCTAATCATTATTAATAGCCTTGGTTGCTATTCTAATCATTATTAATAGCCTTGGTTGCTATTCTAATCATTATTAATAGCCTTGGTTGCCTTGGTTGCTATTCTAATCATTATTAATAGCCTTGGTTGCTATTCTAATCATTATTAATAGCCTTGGTTGCTATTCTAATCATTATTAATAGCCTTGGTTGCTATTCTAATCATTACTAATAGCTGTGGTTGCTATTCTAATCATTATTAATAGCCTTGGTTGCTTATTATAAAATCTTCAGTCTCATAAAATGGAACTGAACCAGGGTTAATATGCAGTAGCAGCAGCATTTGCCAATTGTGAATCTTAAAAATAACTGGCTTTTCTTTTTTAATTTTGTGAAATAATTTCATGCAATTGATTAAACAAGACTATAAAAGCTGCTTCATGTACTCACAACAAAACGGAATTGTGGTGTGGTGTCAAATGAACAAGAAACTAATACAATGTGTAACATTTTTAAGTAAGTTGTAGGTTTCCCCTACCTTTCTCTATGAAGAGACCCGGCGTGCAGCTGTTGAAGATCCAATACCGACAGTGATTTCGGTCTGTACCGATTGGACTCGTTCTCAGAACTTTCTTTGCCAGAGTAATACCAGTCTGAAACAGTCACGTAAGAAGTCAAACAATTTATGAATGTAAGCAGGACAAATTTTCTATTCCAAATGGAATTGAGGTGTTCTTAAACATCTAACATACCATAATTTTCTATTTTCTCAAGTAGCATAGGACCATTACATCATTTTTGTATCCTTTAAATCATGTTTTTTTACACAGGAAAAGTAAAATATGTTCAGTTTACAACTTTTTCTAATATTAAATACATTATAAAACATATTTTGATGGAAAAATTATTTGGAACCTGAATGACAAACTATAAAAAACCCAAAAAAACTTCTAACAATTTGTTTTCAAATCAATTAAATATGAATTTGTTTAACTATTACTAAGATGTTTAATAAATAGATCTCCAACGTAACACATAAGGACCCGGGTATACGTCCTTAATAAATAGATCTCCAACGTAACACGTAAGGACCCGGGTATACGTCCTTAATAAATAGATCTCCAACGTAACACGTAAGGACCCGGGTATACGTCCTTAATAAATAGATCTCCAACGTAACACGTAAGGACCCGGGTATACGTCCTTAATAAATAGATCTCCAACGTAACACGTAAGGACCCGGGTATACGTCCTTAATAAATAGATCTCCAACGTAACACGTAAGGACCCGGGTATACCTCCTTAATAAATAGATCTCCAACGTAACACATAAGGACCCGGGTATACGTCCTTGAAACGAATGTGCTCTCCTCTACTAAGAGACATTCAAGGTCCAAGTCAAATAAATAATAACTTATAAAAGTACCTTAAATTGTTCATCAAACTTTTCTTTCTCTTTCAGCTTTCTTTCTTCTTCATACTCTTTTTCTAAACTAAAACAAATAAAAACAATTCACAGAACACAACTAAGAAACAATAGTTTCAACTAAAAATACAAACAAAACTCGCATTTAATTAACATGGTTGGTTAGAGATTTTCAAACAAGTTACCACTATTCACTGCTGACAGAATTGCAAGCCACAATAGTATACACAAACCAATGTTCCGTTCGTGTGTCGATTATGCAACTGTATTCAAACATTAAAATTTGCAAACTTAGGAGAACCAGAATTTTATTAATGTATTCCAAAACTTCAAATTAAAGAATAGCAACTCACTGCAAAATATATTTTGAATACCACTGTAGTACACATCATCATAGTACAAGTATATTAAAATTAGTAACACGCCATTTACGTAAATACAATTCATATAATCAAACAACTGATTACCTAGGTGAAAACCATGTTAACGGACTTCGGCTTACCTCCTGTAATCAACCGTCTGGTGGAATGCCCGTATTTCATATGTGTCATACTTAAAATAGTTTAAATCCATAGATAACATATTAAATAATTTAGACAGTGAGAGGGGTGGGTGAGATTTCTTTATTAAGCAGTAAGCAGAGAATTTTGTTAAATAATTTAGACAATCGCAGGGCTAGTTAAAATTTTTTTTTTAAATTATGCAATAAGCAGTGAATTTCTCAAATATTACACCATTTTATGATTCTGGCGGAATCGTAAAAAAAAATAATCTCTGTACATATAATTTAAACTAAAGTCATCGTTTTAAAATTTGACACTTACATTAGTCTTCTTTCTTTTTCTTTCTTCTCCCTTTCCACAGCGGCCTGTGCAACCATCATGCGACGTCTCTTTACAACAGACGCCAAGTTATCCCCTTCCACTTCACTATCTACGGAGGTGTTCGTCGTTCCTTCTCCCGTTGTCGAGTTGGAATTTTGAATACCATAGAAACTGGTCAGAGTTAACCCTACAGAAAAATATGAGGTTGAAAAATGTAGGTTTAAAGTTACATATTTGTTCATGTTGGAAACTTGGGTCAGTGATGACATTTACTGGTTGTAAAGATGGATGGATAAGAGTTAATGGTGTGAAAACTAAAGTTGGGAATGAAGGGTTCAAATTTAAAGGACCAACAGAGCCTAATTCACAAAGCTCTCTTCAGCAAGTGTTTTTGCATTGCGAGAAAGAAAAAAAGAAAGAAATGTTTTATTTAACGACACACTCAACACATTTTATTTACGGTTATATGGCATCAGACATATGGTTAAGGACCACACAGATTTTGAGAGGAAACCTGCTGTCGCCACTACATGGGCTACTCTTCAGATTAGCAGCAAGGGATCTTTTATTTGCACTTTCCACAGGCAGGATAGCACAAACCATGGCCTTTGTTGAACCACTTATGGATCACTGGTCGGTGTAAGTGGTTTACACCTACCCATTGAGCCTTGTGGAGCACTCACTCAGGGTTTGGAGTCGGTATGTGGATTAAAAATCCCATGCCTCGACTGGGATCTGAACCCAGTACCTACCAGCCTGTAGACCGATGGCCTAACCACGACGCCCACCGAGGCCGGTGCTACATTGTGAGAAGTGCTTGCCTGATGTATGGTTAATTACAATACACGTGTTAAAATCTCAGACAGCTGCGTGTCCTTCCCCAGACGGATTCTGCCACATGCAGACGTCTGGAGTCGACAGTCCACATCTGTGACTGTGTTCTGGACCCCTGCACTTTCATCATTGATTTAAAAACAAGTGGGGTGGGAAACAGCCCAGTGGTAAAGTGCTCGCTTGATGCACAGTTGGTATGCAGGCATAAAAAACAAAAACAAATATTTGCATAAACCATTTATGGATTATGCCAAATTATAATTTTTTTAAATAACCCATTTCATTTTTACGTAACCCGTCATGACCATGTAAATGATGTCATAAATTAAATGCACAAATGGAAAATGGATTTCTCAAAACTATACTTATACGAGCAAATTTCATCTACATGTAAAAAATGACTAAATGTTTGACATTCAATAGTTGATGATTGATTTACCAATGTGCTCTAGTGGTTTCGCTAAACAAAATAAACTTTAAATTTTAACCCTGTAACATACAGACCTGGTTTGGAACCATCATCACTGTTGGCGTTTTCCTCTTTAGTCACTGATTTATCTTCCTTTTCTTCTTTTCCTTGCTGCTGTTCCTTCCTCTTCTCCTTTTCAGCTCGTAACTCGTCATTTTTCTTCTTTTGTTCTTGCTGCATTTTACGGCTGTACAAAACATGTTAATGTATTATTTGAATACCAGGTTAAACTTAGAAACAGTGCACCTAAATTGAATTGTACGTTTATGGAACTCGTCCTTCCACAGAATGTTTTATTTTTACACTCATTCAAGAAAATGAAACAAGTCAGAAAAACCATCCACAAAAGGACGAGTTAATAATCCAGTTATTATCTTGCTAAACAAGTGAAATTTAGAAAATAAGAGAAAAACTTGCAAACAATATAAAGTACTGAACTTGAGAAAGAAAGTATTAAACTTGAGATTTGTATTTTAGAAAATATTAAACTTGAGATTCGACGTAACAAAATAATAAACTTGAGAGGTGAGTTAATGAAATATTAAACTTAATAATGACGTAACAACGTACCAAACATGAGATTTGCATTAATGAAGGAAGGAAATGTTTTATTTAACGACACATTCAACACATTTTATTTAGTTATATGGAGTCGGACATATGGTCAAGGACCACACATATATTGGGCTACTATTTTTGATTAGCAGCAAAGGATCTTTTATATGCACCATCCCACAGACAGGATAACACATACCATGAAGTTTGATATACCAGTCGTGGTGCACTGGCTGGAGTGAAAAATAGCCCAATGGACCCACTGATGGGGATCGATCCAAGACCAACCACGCATCAAGCGCATGCTTTACCACTGGGCTACGTCCCGCCCCTTTGAGATTTGACTTCACGAATTAATCAAATTGAGATTTGAATTAATCAAGTATTAAACATGAGATTTCGGTTAATGAAACATTAAAACTTAATAATGACGCAACAGCGTACGAAACTTGAGATTTGCGTTAATGAAGTACTGGAAATGAGAGGTGTCTTACTAGAGGGCTGACGACTCTTTCTGTTTCTCCTCCATGTAGTCCTGCACGGAGTACGAGCCGAGGATTCGCAGACACAGACCCTTCAGCACCTCCAGCTTCTGTAGGGGATCCAGCTCAAACAACTCATGCTGCTCCAGCAACTCAATGATGCCATCAGGCTAAACAAACAACAAGTTTATACAGTAATCAGTACATCAGTTAAGAGTTAGCAAAATACTTAGTACGTAAACTTACTGAATATAAGCTGCCACCCCCCAAAAAGAAAAGAAAAAAGAGAAGTTAAAAAAAGAAAGAAAAGAGAAGTTAAAAACCCAAGAAAAAGTTAACAAACGGACGTACGGACAGATGGACAAAACCATTCCATAATATGACCCATCATAGATGGGCATATAAAAATGAAGATATGAAAGAGTATTTTATACTTCAATTAATACATTAGTATTTCATCTCTAATATTAATGTAACAGAAAAATCAACCTCCACTGATGGGATTCGAACCATGGACTCTCAGTGTTAAGAGTCCAGTGCTCTACCAACTGAGCTAATAGGGAAATTCCCACTAGCTACTGCCTGTAGGAGCACTTTATACCAACACTACTACATTAATATCATTTAGTCAATTTTAAATGTGTGCTTCTATAGTAACCTATACACCCATAACATGAGTAAATATTAAGTTTGTTTTTAATCTCAATAGTTGTAAAGAACATATTTTCAAGCATATGCAGCAAGAATTCCACAGTACTTTTAAATGCCTTGCCTACCATAGTCGCAAAATTTGAAATATAAACCAAGGACATACAGTTTTTCAGAAACTGATCTAAACGGTAAACTTTTTAACGTTGAACTTTAATGCAGAAGTTGACATCATAAAGGTGAGACACAAATGAATAAAATAAAGTTGATAAAAAGTATTCACTTACCACCTCCTGGTCCTCTTCTTCAAACGACTCCTCACTATCACAATCATCTGTGTCATTTTTACGCAGACACAGTCGGACTAGTTCGGACACTGTGTAGTTATTGACAGGTATATCGGACAGCTGAACTTTCAATTCGGAATAGCCCTGAATCACACAAAATACTCAATGACATAATAACAATAAAACAAATAATAAAAAACCCAATTAGATACTACAATGTAGTATAAAAACGTGTACATACAGCAATACAATTATGCTCTCACTCTTTACAGAGTTAAAGTTAACAGCTTATCTGTATAATACATTTTAAATATATCATCAATCTATTTTTCAGGGTTCACCCTGCCAGTAGTTAATCACTAGCTAATTATGATACGGATTAGATAAAAGCCTTAATGTTTTGCTTCACAACATCCAGTAGCGGATGATTAATAAATCAGTGTGCTCCAGTGATGTTGTTAAACAAAAGAAACTTTTTAACTTGCTTCACAACATCCAGTAGCCGATGATTAATAAATCAATGTGCTCTAGTGGTGTCATTAAACAAAAGAAACTTTTTAACTTGCTTCACAACATCCAGTAGCCGATGATTAATAAATCAATGTGCTCTAGTGGTGTCATTAAACAAAAGAAACTTTTTAACTTGCTTCACAACATCCAGTAGCCGATGATTAATAAATCAGTGTGCTCCAGTGATGTTGTTAAACAAAAGAAACTTTTTAACTTGCTTCACAACATCCAGTAGCCGATGATTAATAAATCATTGTGCTCTAGTGGTGTCATTAAACAAAAGAAACTTTTTAACTTGCTTCACAACATCCAGTAGCCGATGATTAATAAATCAATGTGCTCTAGTGGTGTCATTAAACAAAAGAAACTTTTTAACTTGCTTCACAACATCCAGTAGCCGATGATTAATAAATCAATGTGCTCTAGTGGTGTCATTAAACAAAAGAAACTTTTTAACTTGCTTCACAACATCCAGTAGCCGATGATTAATAAATCAATGTGCTCTAGTGGTGTCATTAAACAAAAGAAACTTTTTAACTTGCTTCACAACATCCAGTAGCCGATGATTAATAAATCAATGTGCTCTAGTGGTGTCATTAAACAAAAGAAACTTTTTAACTTGCTTCACAACATCCAGTAGCCGATGATTAATAAATCAATGTGCTCTAGTGGTGTCATTAAACAAAAGAAACTTTTTAACTTGCTTCACAACATCCAGTAGCCGATGATTAATAAATCAATGTGCTCTAGTGGTGTCATTAAACAAAAGAAACTTTTTAACTTGCTTCACAACATCCAGTAGCCGATGATTAATAAATCAGTGTGCTCCAGTGATGTGTTAAACAAAAGAAACTTTTTAACTTGCTTCACAACATCCAGTAGCCGATGATTAATAAATCATTGTGCTCTAGTGGTGTCATTAAACAAAAGAAACTTTTTAACTTGCTTCACAACATCCAGTAGCCGATGATTAATAAATCAATGTGCTCTAGTGGTGTCATTAAACAAAAGAAACTTTTTAACTTGCTTCACAACATCCAGTAGCCGATGATTAATAAATCAGTGTGCTCCAGTGATGTTGTTAAACAAAAGAAACTTTTTAACTTGCTTCACAACATCCAGTAGCCGATGATTAATAAATCAATGTGCTCTAGTGGTGTCATTAAACAAAAGAAACTTTTTAACTTGCTTCACAACATCCAGTAGCCGATGATTAATAAATCAGTGTGCTCCAGTGATGTTGTTAAAAACAAAAGAAACTTTTTAACTTGCTTCACAACATCCAGTAGCCGATGATTAATAAATCATTGTGCTCTAGTGGTGTCATTAAACAAAAGAAACTTTTTAACTTGCTTCACAACATCCAGTAGCCGATGATTAATAAATCAATGTGCTCTAGTGGTGTCATTAAACAAAAGAAACTTTTTAACTTGCTTCACAACATCCAGTAGCCGATGATTAATAAATCAGTGTGCTCCAGTGATGTTGTTAAACAAAAGAAACTTTTTAACTTGCTTCACAACATCCAGTAGCCGATGATTAATAAATCATTGTGCTCTAGTGGTGTCATTAAACAAAAGAAACTTTTTAACTTGCTTCACAACATCCAGTAGCCGATGATTAATAAATCAATGTGCTCTAGTGGTGTCATTAAACAAAAGAAACTTTTTAACTTGCTTCACAACATCCAGTAGCCGATGATTAATAAATCAATGTGCTCCAGTGGTGTTGTTAAACAAAAGAAACTTTTTAACTCATAAAATGTGATCAGAAAGGCACATTCTTTACAACCAACATATCATATTTTATTAAAAACCCACTTCAGTAAGAACAAGGCAAAAGTACTGGATATTACTAAACCTACCTCTGCAAGTTGGTCCTGTAACAGTGTTTGAAGCAGAATGACCAGAACTCGAGTCAGGTATCCATAGCCACTTTTACCAGATACAAGAGCTTTCATTAGCGCATCTACAAAATTAGAAACACGTACAGTATTACAAAAATACATGCACATACTACATCTGAGACTTCCAATAAAACATACTAAAATTAGAAACACGTACAGTATTACAAAAATACATGCACATACTACATCCAAGACTTGCAATAAAACATACTAAAAGGAAAAATGTCAGTTGATCATTTGTTGTAAAAGAAACGAAGCCGATTATTTTTCAACAACATAATTTAATAGCAAGATTTTTACCTCGTCCTATATACATATGTCTTTGCTAAATTAATTGTGTTGTCTAAACGTAGGTCGGTATTAGACAAATATCACAAACACTAAAACCAAAATGTCTTTCTGATAAACATCAAGAAAAAAGCAAAAACACAATACTACTTAGTTTACATGTACTTTTTAGGCTCTAACATATTTACCAGCACAGATAGATAACAAATCCATTTTTAATGTGAGTGAGAGGAAATCGAACCTGTATGAATTGGATATTTATCCTCTGGCATCAGCAAACCACCATAACAACTAATGAACTCCGTAACCATGGCAACATCTCCAAACGCTTCATTTGGCAAACCATCTGGTGTTGCCACAGGTTTAGGAATTGGTAGTGGCGACAAGTTCAATCCTTGGTCCTCAAAACGCTAAAACACAAATGTAACGAAAACCAATCAATGACATAAAATTTTTGCAATATAAAATGATCATACATCAGTCAGTCATACAAAGTGGAATACTTCATGTATAGCATGAAAACAAGAGGGAAAACTGATGTTAAAATGCAGGCAACATATTTTTTTTGTGTGTAACTAGCTATTACTATGTAAATGAGGTCCTAAACTTGAATGAAGCTTGAATGAACAAATTTTCAAAGGCTATACTTGACCAATACCAGAGATTTTTTTTTTTTTTCATTGTGGCCCACATTGCCTTTGTTGTGACACTGAAGTGTACTGACAATTTAGGTAAGTTTGATTTTTGTTTAATGATAGAGCACATTGATTTTCGGCTATTGGATGTCAAACATTTGGTAATTCTGACAGTCTAAGAAAGGAAACCTGCTACATCTTTCTTTTATGTACTACACAATCCAGCACAGGATAGCACATACCACAGTCTTTGATATGCCAATCGTGGTGCACTGGCTATAATGAGAAATAGCCCTATGGCCCCACCAACAATGTCCTGTTAAAATTCAGTCCTCCAAAAATAGGCATACACAAAAACAAATTCAGGTAACCTATTGTTTTGTGTGTGACCATCCATTACCATGTAAATGAGGTCCTAAACTTAATGTTCGAATGAAAAATGGGTTATGCATAACACGGTTTGCCCGAGAACCTTATATAAAAAAAAAAGTTCTCACATTTTTCAGAGGCCTCAAATGTAAATGACCAATACTAGAGATTTTTTTTTATGCCTTTTCATTATTGCCCGCATGGCATCTGTACTTATGGCACTAACATTAGGTTCACCCGATTAACCATAAAACAACATACCCTCCGAAGCTCTTTCAGTCTCTCCAGCTGCCTCTGCTTTTCTTTCTTTCTCTTCATTTGAAGGAAAGCTTCTTTCTCTTCAGGTGTCATCTTTTCCCTGTACAAATACATTTTTGTCAGTGTTATTCACATACATTATACAAATTAGGATTTTTTTTTCAAGCATTAAAAATTCATGTCGTGAGATTTTAATATTCTGAATTTAACAATATAGCAGACAAATTAAAAAACCACTAGATTATTAAAGAAACAAAACGCCTAAATTATCTGGTATATCAAAGGAAACGTAAGTGCTTAACAACACATTTAAAATTTTCAAAACATATTTTATTGGATACATCTCAGTAATATGGTGCTCAGTACCGATAAGGCTATAAACGTACATCATTCTCTTCTCTTGATGAATTTCGTACTTCTTCTGCACAAGCTCTTTAATCTCCACAGGTAGTTTCGCTCGCTGTTTGGCATCCAGCACAAGAATGGCTCTCTTCACCAGCAGACCAAACTTCACCTTCTCATTGTTCTTGTGAAGGTTTAATAACCTGAAGAACAAAATCATCATCACAGTAAAATGTCAAAATATACACACATATACAAATAAATACATAGACAAAACTACATATATGTGGTTTTCTGATTTCTGTATTCCACGAGTGTATTTCCTGCAAAATAAAAAAACAAATAATGTATGTGAAATTCAAAATGTATTACATACCTATTTATTCTTACTATGGTGATCAAGACATTTCAAAATGTGAGATAAACGTATCTTGTGCGACCTGATCTTTTAAATGGGGAATTCCCTTTTTATTTTTACTTTTGTTATATATTACGTCACATCTTATCTGAAACATTAAACAAGATTGCTGTTTTTGTAAGAAAGAAAGAAGGTATGTAATAAATACATAACTTCACATGTGTTGTTTTCACTTCCTATTTGTTCAACTTGCTTATTTTGCACATGAACATACCACTTGACCACTACTTACATTACATTCTGTAGTCTTTCTGATCATCCTGCTATTTCTAATACCACAAAAAGCATTTTTAAAAATGACCTACCTCTGAGATGAGCTCTAGTCTACTTTTTAAGGGGTATTGACCCATTTTAATGTCAACACTCTTGTGTCACTCTATTGCAACTTTATCCAAATGTGTTACTGATTTCTAGATTATCCAGACTTGGTGTCCATTTTCACGGGTTGAAGCTAGGGTCTGCAACTTGTAAATTCTAATGTCTATAGCACATGTACCGATTCCTTACTTTTGCCATGAAATCACGTCTATTAAAAAAAATGCATATTATATTTTTCATTCATTCTATGCATTGTCAAGTTCTTCAAACCTACACAGAACTACAAGAGAAGAAGTTTGTTTTGTTTAATGACACCACTAGAGCACACGGATTTATTAATCATTGGCTATTGGATGTCAAACATATGATCATTTTGACAGTCAAAGAGAGGAAACCTGTTACATTTTTCTATTAGTAGCAAGGGATCTTTTATATGCACCATCCCACAGACAGGATGGCACATACCATGGCCTTTGATATACCATTTGTGGTGCACTGGCTGTGACGAGAAATGGGCCCACCGACAGGGATCGATCCCGCATCAAGAAAGAACTACAAGAGATTCATAATTACCTTTTCACTATTGGTGGAGTGCGCGGTGGCGACGGTGCGCGGATCTTCTTGTTCAGATTCTTTACAGGGGTTTTCATTCCTTTCTTCTTTGCTATATCTAACAGTGTCATTTGCTTCAATCCCTAGAAAACAAAAAAATCTAAATTAATTTACCAGTATACGTAAAAAAATCTGAATTCCAAATATATTTAACCTGAATTATTCTTTTAGAAAAAAAAAATTAAAATTAAAAATTTGAATAATCTTTGTTAGACCATTTTATATTATTTTACCCCACCCATCCCCCCCCACAATAAAAACAAAAATTCACCAGCAGGCTCTGTTTTTCTTGATAGCATCTACAGAATTTTGTTTTGTCCCCTTCATATTGAATAAGCAGCTTATGGTATCATTCTGTACATTAAAAGACTGACCCAGTAAACCTGTATTGAAAATTATACTAACGAGTTTTCTCATTGGTTTTATGGTCTTTAAATGATTGAGAATAAAACATTTATATTATAATTTATATTATAACATTAACTGAGTATAAGTGACTGCATCACATATTATTTGATGAAAACTGCAAGAAAATAAAATCATCAAAACTTAAACCAGGCCAAAAACATACCTTTTTTTTATTAGATTTAGTAGGTGTTTTTTTGCCCGATTTTGATGGGGACTTCTTCAACATTTTATCTCCCTTGGATTTCTTGGGTGTACACTGTTTAGAAGTAGAAAGTTTCTTCTTTGGACTTTTTACTAACATATACAGTGGTGAATCAGAATCAGAGTCCGAATTTGAAACATGTTTCAGTTTCTTCGGTGAAGCCAGTTTGTATAATGGTGTATCATCATCAGAATCCAAGCGCTTCTTAATATTGGCTAGAACCTCCTCGTCTGAACTGTCTTCACTCGAACCCAAGTCAATGATTTCAATAGATTTTTTCTCCTTTTTGGGACTTTTCTTCTTTAGCGACTTCTCCGCATGCTTCATCTTCTTGACAAAACTATTGCTCTTCTTTTTCTTATCGCTACCAGAAACTTTAGAACTGCTGTCAAGTTTCATTTTCTTCGCTTTCGTCCCATTAGCTTGTTTCTTGTGCTTTCGCTTTTTAGAAGCTTCCTCAATGGCACGAGATGCAGCTTCAGCCATCTACAACAAAATGACTGAAATTTTGATACAACAATGCTAAAATAACCACTTTATATTATATAACATTTAGTGAAATATCTTAAAATATCAGTGAAATAAAAGTGTTATCAGTCACTCAGTGACGATAACACATTTTAGAGTGAAATTTTCACTATTTCACTCTAAAATGTGTTATCGCCACTGTAGAAAGTGTTATCTTCACTGTAAGAAAGCCAGAACTATTTTGCTGCTGGTATTTCAAAAATGAAGATAAATTGCCAAAACTTAAATAATAAATAGAAAATTTCATGTGAAGTTTGCAATCATATCACTCTTGTCGTGCAAGTGCGACTCATGAGATATGGTTGAAAACTTCACTCAATGAGATATAAATCATACTTCACAAAAAATCTGAAATATCCTCTATATATTGGTATTAAAAAAACAGAATGTTCCACAAGCGCACTGCGAGTGAGATCTAGCTCAGTCGGCAGCGTACTCGCCTGAGGTGCGTGGATCCATTGGTGGACCCATTCTCAAATCCCCCCCCCCCCTTCAATCTCAACTAGTGTGGGGTTTTTCCAGTCTGTAAGAAAGTGCATATAAAAGATACCTTAATGCCAATGAGAAAATGTTGCAGGTCTCCTCTGGACAAAATGTTAAAATTACCAAAAGTTTGACATCCAATAGCTGATGTGCTCTGTGGTGTTGTTAAACAAAACCAAGTAATGTCTTATGGATTGTGATGCTTGGTCTAAATAAGAAACATGCTACCACTGCATATGCTAATACTTCAAATTGGTATTAACAAAGATTCTTATTTATATGCACTTTCTTAAAGTGTAGAATATCATAAGCTTTACGAATAATATAAGCTTGGAATAATATGTTGAACATTTCAGTGCCTGGCACTGATTTTACCACTTGGAACTACAGAAAGTAAACAGTGGGATAGTTCAAAGAGAAATAACAACAGCAGATATCAGCTTAGCTGTCCCACATAAGTCTACAAACACAATCTCACCTTAGCTGGAGAGACAAACACAATTTCACCTTAGCTGGAGAGACAAACACAATCTCACCTTAGCTGGAGAGACAAACAGGTCGGCAAACTTGCTGGGGAGTGAATATTTTTTCACATAAGAATCGTTGACGACCCATGGACTACTGGAATTCACACCATGACGAATTCCCGTTGATCGAATGAATAACCTCATCAATTCTTTCGATGGAAGCTTTTCATTCCGTCTGCAATAGTTTTGAGAAAAAATTAGTTTATGCTATTAACAGACATAGTTATTTAGATGAAATAGCAAGCAATGTGTAAATACCAAATTAACAATGTACATGTAGGTATGAGATAAGGCAAATCGACAGTCATTCGAAATCTTTTGTAAATAAAAATAACATGTATGTTAATAGTAATAAAATTAATAAACCTTAAAATGTGAACACTTAATAGATAGTTCATGAAAGGTAGGTGTCAAAAAATAATGTTCTGCATCATTTGTTAGTTTATTAAATGAACGATAGAATGGCATATGATTAATGGTTATTAAAAGCCTTATAAATCTGCACAGCGAGATAAAAAAACCACATCCTAATACAATGTTAAAATGTGTTGAGTGTGTTGTTAAAACAAATTTATGATTTTTCTTTCTTACTTTATACTATGTTGTAGCTAAATGTCTTAATGCTGTTTTTTTATTTCCAAAAACTATCTCATGATCCATTCCTTGATGTGGTGAGGTAGTTTGCATGTCTCAATGAATCGGAGAGCTATGCAAGCTGGAGCATTAGCTCCTGGTAGGGTCACCCAAATTGGACTGGTCAAAGGGTAGAGACTAGACTAATATGGATCGACAGACAGATGACTTGAGTCGAGAAAAACAACTGTCTAGGAGAAGCAAACTCCAAAATCAAAACTGGGCTGGAGAGGCTCAGAATCCTAGTAAGGAAACTCTGCTAGAAGGATACCTCCAAACTCAAAGCAAGTCCACTGAAGTCAGAGTACAGAAGCTATGCATCAGCATTAGCGTGGAAACCTAAAGGAAATGTCTGTACATGCACCAAGCTCTATGATCATCATCATTTCCAATAAAGCTAAAAAAATATATATAAATAGCATTTTTTTTTTTTATTTACTCTTTACTTAAACACAGATTTTAAAAAATAGAAAAGAAATCTCACGTAATATCAGATGCAGGCACAGAAACAATAATTGTGTCATCTTCTAATTTCAAAGTGTACGTGTACGGCAAAAGCTGCAAAATAATGTAAATCTTTATTGGACAAATTATTTTTATATGTAATTTTTTTAACCTCCGATCATTACATAATAAGTTAATAGAAAAGTTGTTTTAAAGCAAACACATACAGCAAGCAGAGTACAAAACAAAAACACTAAGCAATATTTTAATATAGAAAAAAAAAAAAGATTAAAAAAAAAAAAGTCCACACTTAAAAATTTAAATCCTAATCATTGAACGATAACTTGTTTTCTGGTTAGATGTGAGAAGACAGGAATGTAGTCAGACTGAACGTGACTGATATTCCTCGCATATTTAAGAAAAGACAACAAGTTGGATCGATTAATGTGTCAGCAAAATATGGCACTTGTTAACTATGATATACACCACATTTTAAGTTGTTCCAGCAGTAAAGGTGGAGAATTATTTCTTAATTAAGAATTGCCGAGTTTGTTTGTACCTAATTATTTCTTAATTAAGAATTGCCGAGTTTGTTTGTACCTTTGGAAGTGTCCACTTTTTAGGAGAACCTTCTTTGCAATCTTCTGACGTGTTTTCTTTGTCACTTGACGGAGAGCTACAGTTGCTTGCTGGATTTGTCTGAAATATTGGATTTTATTTTTTTGATTTATCAAGCCTTCAGATTTTACAAAATCAGTCCAAGGGAGAGAAGAATTCTTAACAAGTAAATGTTTCGCCTAGCATAAACTTATTTGTGAATAAAGAACGTGACGTAACATTCAGGAAAAACATATTACTTTAAATAAAAAACAGTTTTAATTTTAAACATGTTTCAAGTTAGCAATACCTATATCTCGCCTATTGATTTTGTCACAGTGAGACAAGTAATTACGACTCCGTCATACTAGTATTACAATCATCAATGATTTACATTAATTTTGTTTTCATTTTTTCGGGCTTAAAATTGGGCCAGTGATCGAACCACCTTGGTGGATTCATTCAAGTGATAGGGTTTTTTCTCGTTCCAACCAGTGCACCATAACTGGTATGTGCTTTCCTGTCTGTGGGAAAGTGCATATAAAGGATCCATTTCTGCATTAGAAAACATGTAGCAGGTTTCCTCTGATGACTACGAGTCATAATTACCAAATGTTTGACATCCAATAGCCGATGATTAATTAATCAATGTGCTCTAGTGGTGTCGTTAAACAAAACAAACATTTGATAATACTAACCACTGTGGAGCTTGAATCTATTTGTGTCACAACACCCTGGATGCTGAAAAAGAAATTTAAACACATAGAAAAGTAATTGTCTTGGCAATATAAAAATTTACAGAGAAATACAAATTAATTATATGAAAAGATTTATCCAGGATTTTTTGGCAGGGTCCCATTACTGATGAGATTGGGGAAATTAGTGCAATAACTGGGATTTTTTTGTTGGGCCACTGAATGATGACAATGAACGATTGTTAAATTATTTTATAAGAACAGATAACAATAATGGAATGGGTCCTAATAAACAGATACTTCGCATTACGATGTTTCTGAATCTACCAGTTCATACTTGTATACAAACCACATCAGATCAGAGTTTTGCCACCAGTCCATAACAAATTATCAATTAAAAAACAAGCATTTTGAGAGTGCTACTAAAGCAATAATGTCTTCAACCGGACCCAACAATTTTTTGTATGTCCTAAATTCAAGGGCCATAACTCTGGGTAAATCACCATCAAACTTCAACTTTATCTGTAATGCTATATACAAATGACAAAGTTATATACCAAATTTCATTTTGATATCTCCAGGCAATGCAAAAATGCAGAATAATTTTTTCACATCTCCCAAGTTCAAAGGACATAACTCTGTTAAAAATGAGTAAATCACCAAGAAAGTCACAAGTGATCTGTAACAGTATGTGATAAACCTATACACAAAATTTCAGCTCAATATCTCAGGGGTGGGAATTGGTGAACTGTGAAAAAGAGGAAATCTAGAGGGGTCCCAGAAATCCTAAGTTAAAATCTGTGCCATCTGACACATTTTGGAGGAAAGGACGATTAAAATGCGAGGAAACGCAATGTTCCATTAGGAAAAAACCCAGCTGTTCCTTGAGAATTTCCACCCCTAATATCTAAAGGTCTTCCGAAAAAGAAAAAATTCATCTGGAAAACATGTGGAATAGACAGACAGACGGACAGAGATGAAACCTACAGTCCCCTCCAGTTGGACCAGACAGACAGACGGACAGAGATGAAACCTACAGTCCCCTCCAGTTGGACCAGACAGACAGACGGACAGAGATGAAACCTACAGTCCCCTCCAGTTGGACCAGACAGACAGACGGACAGAGATGAAACCTATAGTCCCCTCCAGTTGGACCAGACAGACGGACAGAGATGAAACCTACAGTCCCCTCCAGTTGGACCAGACAGACAGACGGACAGAGATGAAACCTATAGTCCCCTCCAGTTGGACCAGACAGACAGACGGACAGAGATGAAACCTATAGTCCCCTCCAGTTGGACCAGACAGACAGACGGACAGAGATGAAACCTACAGTCCCCTCCAGTTGGACCAGACAGACAGACGGACAGAGATGAAACCTACAGTCCCCTCCAGTTGGACCAGACAGACAGACGGACAGAGATGAAACCTACAGTCCCCTCCAGTTGGACCAGACAGACAGACGGACAGAGATGAAACCTATAGTCCCCTCCAGTTGGACCAGACAGACGGACAGATGAAACCTACAGTCCCCTCCAGTTGGACCAGACAGACAGACGGACAGAGATGAAACCTACAGTCCCCTCCAGTTGGACCAGACAGACAGACGGACAGAGATGAAACCTACAGTCCCCTCCAGTTGGACCAGACAGACAGACGGACAGAGATGAAACCTATAGTCCCCTCCAGTTGGACCAGACAGACGGACAGAGATGAAACCTAGTCCCCTCCAGTTGGACCAGACAGACAGACGGACAGAGATGAAACCTATAGTCCCCTCCAGTTGGACCAGACAGACAGACGGACAGAGATGAAACCTATAGTCCCCTCCAGTTGGACCAGACAGACAGACGGACAGAGATGAAACCTACAGTCCCCTCCAGTTGGACCAGACAGACAGACGGACAGAGATGAAACCTACAGTCCCCTCCAGTTGGACCAGACAGACAGACGGACAGAGATGAAACCTATAGTCCCCTCCAGTTGGACCGGTAGGGGACTAACAATGTTGCATGCACACAACAATAAAATAAACACACAACCATACAAAGAGTCAAGTAAAAGGTGTTGCCAAATTATTTATGTATAAAAAAAGAAAAAAGGTTCTCGTTGAGAATTTAACAATTAAGTCGTAACTCAGTAGGTTGTGACTGAGCAATACCCAGACTGGTGCTTATTTTAAGGGCTTTTCATTAAAATTAAAGATACCTCTTTCCTGCATTCTTGACCTTGAGAGAGACTTTTTCACCCACGCAGATAACTTGATGTACTGTTAGCCATGCCTTATCTACAAGCTGATCCAATGACAGCATGTCTGGGAAAAATAAGTAAAGTATTTTTTTTTTTAAATATAATTGACATAAAAAAGAAAACAATCACATTTTGGTTAGTTGAAAAAACTTCATGATTAACTATTGTTAACAAGTGTGAGAGAAATGTTTTATTTAATAACACACTCAACACTTATTTTCAGTTAGTTATATGGCATTGGACATGTGATTAAGGACCACACTGATAACGAGAGTTAACCTGCTACCACCATATATCATGTTATCAAATACACTGTTTCTGATTTTGTTATGCAAACAGACATTTTACAATCCTGCAGTAATGACCAACTGTAAACCAATACCAATCAAACTCATGATGAAATAACAATTATCCGAAAGGCAAAAGTATTTAATTTGCTAGGTTTTTTTCCTCAATCCTATTGTTTTAAAAAACACACGATTATTTTCACATTAAAAAGATAAAAAAATCCAACTCACTATGATGGACAATCTCAAGGACGGGTTTTTCGAAACACTTGGCGAACTGAGACTTGACCACTTTGAGGACAGCCTTTTCGGAATTCCAAGCCTCTTCATGAGTGAGGTTGATGTGTCCCGTGCACTGACAGGTCCACACTTTGTCATTATACACACTTAGTTGTTTCTCATACTCACTGTAACCGTTAAGGCAATGATAAAAACATGACAAAAATGTAACAAACTAGGGCAACGGCCCCAGTATTCGACCACTTAAGAAAGAAAGGATTATAACATGTTCATTTTATTGGCATTTGCTAATATTTGTTTTTCTTACTGGCAATGCTATTCATTGAATAGACGCGGTATACACTGAGTGCCGCAAGGAACAGTATGCAGTATTCGACCAGCTGACCCAGTATTCGACCACTTTCTAATTAACTAATAAAACAAAACTTTGAAGTTTATTTCATAGTAAATGGTGCATACATCAAACAACTAAATCCAAAACGTGTTGATTTTAAAAACTGTAAAACATATTCATGCATTTACGCATGCACGCAAATACTTATATACACATTCACACACGCACAATTACTTTTTGATGAAGTCTCTTTGGTCCTATCTTAATTTACAAATAATGATATTAGACTGAAAATAAAAGAAAATTTTATTTAAGTCGTTACAAACAGCACCAAAAGATATAAAAGTAGTAAATTTGTGGTTCTTGGAGTTTATTTTGGGAATGTATCCTTAAGCTTTTCTATTGGTTGAATACTGGGGCAACCCTCTCTATCATGTCATTATTTGATCACGTGGTCGAAATTATAATGACTGAGGTCACATTGCATTTACCAGCTCCATTTGATTATAAATAAAAACATTAAAGACATTTTCAAAGATTTCAAATGGATTAAAAGTATTGCAAATGTTCATGGGATGTTGACTGGTGTAATAGCATGCTATAAAAATGGCCGACGTTCATATACTTATGTTCATTCACATGGTTATCGTCTGCTATTACGTTTCCGGAAGAAAGAATGTTCACCCTGTCGCGTATGTTCAAAATACGTTGGGGAAATCTATATACTATTCAGTTTAAACGAGTATGGTAATTAATTAAATGCACTGGTCGAATACTGGGTACTGGTCGAATACTGGGGTCACTGCCCTATATATAAATTAGAAAAAATACAGGACAAAAATAGTTTATTCATTATTTGACAGATATATATTTTACAACTTGCTCAACATTTTCTACAAAAACATTTGGGTGGGACAAGTACAATTCACTGTATTTTAGCTACAGTGAAAATATAAAAATCATATTTTTTGTAAAAGTGCATGATTAAATTATCTCCCTTTGTCTCGTTTCTTCTTATTTAAATTTGATGATTACCAATACATCTGATCATATTTGAAAAAAGAGAGAAGTACTTTAAACAACTGTACCTATAAAAAAGGGATACGAAGTGCAATTACGATAAAATATTTAATGCGAATTGAATATGAAGCTAAATAATGATGACATAATGGAGCGTCATTGAGTAAGTGTAAGAATTTAACAGTGTTCGATTTGTTTTTGGTTTAGAGGATCGCTTTGTCAGGTATGTTTGCACCACAGTATTATTAAATAAATGTTAATAAAGATAAATTTTATTCAAATTTCTTTTTAAAAGTCTATGGTTAAGTAAATTTTCTGGAAAAGTTCCATAGGAAGAAATATTTCAGTTGTATCATTTATGCATGTGCTGTAACCACCATAACATTATACATGACTTATGCGGCTGGATTAAATAAATAATTTCAAACAATGACATTGTGTAAGTTTTTACTCAATCATGAATATGAAATGAGGACAATTTCAGAATTGATCACATGAGGGTGAGGGAGATATTTACTTTATGCTTTAAAAAATTAGTGTTTTAAAGACGTTTCCGGAAAGTAAATATTGACAAACAACCCCCCTCCCACTGTGTAATGCATTGTTTAATAATCAGTCTCCATTTTGCTTGCTTTATTACAATGTGGATAGTATGAAAGGTGAGTGATTTTGTACTTGTGTCCTTCAATCGAAAGCAACCACCAGTAATGTACCATAGTCAATCGGTTATGTATAGTACAATAAAGTATTCAGAACTTCATTAGTCTGCCGATTGCATACATGTTCCAGAAATCAATATCAATTGAAATATTCCAAATGGTTGTGTGCATTAAAATAACACACAAATTGAAGTATCTGGATTGTTTTCACAAGTATCTGAATTGTTTTCGCCGAAGCACTAAAATCAGCGACGAGTCCCGAATGGTACCAAAAATTAATACGGAGTTCACAATGATCAGACAACTTCATAAACAACAAAGTGTTCCGACTGCACAATGATGTCAACAAATTTCATTGGTTTTCGTCGTTAAGACTCTGAATGCACATGCCAAATAATGTAATACTTAGACATTTTAGGGTCAATCGCCCGATGGCGACTATAATAAATTCAATCAGTCACCACGCCAACATTTTGATCGCAACGTAGAGCACCAAAAAGCAGACGAAAATAATTGAAATAATATGTATTTGCATCAAATTAATTCAACTATTTAAGTACATGATACCCTGTAACTTTTTTATACGTGTGCATGGGAGAACTACCACACTTCAGTATATTTTAGGAACGTTGTTCCATCAGGATTATTACAATGAAAGCATTATGATCAGATCGCTTTTATAAAGTATTACATCCATTTAATCTCTTCACCACAGAAAATGGCATGGATATTAACATTTGTTGGTTTATTTTTAGTCCGCAGGGACGTAGTAAGTGTGGAAACTATTTCTAACAAAAGGAAATTAGAAACTTGTGAGGAACGTAAAAGTGGTAAAAAAAAGAGAAGGGGGTATTGAAATATCTAAATTTGTATACACTACACAAAATTGTAGAAGACGAACAAAAATAGAATTTTGCCAACAATTTAACCCAATTCCTAAATCATCAGAATGTAAAAACTACACAGATAAATTAGGTAAAATATTTACAGTAAAACGAAAAGATTGCGAAAGAGTCAGAGCTAGCTCTGGCACTCGCCAATAGCGAATTCTGAAAGCAGTTGGCAAATTTTATTTTAGTTATGCAAAACAACTTCATGTAATAATTGACATTTTAAAAAAAAAACCTGAACATTTCTGCAATTTCTGAAGTTTAATAGACAATTTGTCGAATTGTTTTGCTCACCTAGAGCTAGCCCTGCCGAAAGAGTAACTTAAAATTTCAATGTAATAAAAGAGTGTATAAACAAAGAAAATCAAATATCCATCCGATCCAACACTTGGTTTGCTTCAACCAACGTCTCACTAAGAAAACGTCTTCTGTAGGTGTATTGTTTTATATATAGACAGGACTGTGGTAGTGCTATCAGAGAAAAGTCTGTCACATCTGGAGAAAGCAGCGACATGCAAAGTTGTGATGATACTCGCAAATGTGTTATATAAACATCAAGCAGAACTGTAGCAGATTACTGCAATTATCACAGAGACGTTTGTGCTTTTACAGTTGAAAAAGGAGTGAAAAAAAAATTAGAGAAGGGACTACCGCACAAGTCAACGAATCCAAATTTGGCAAAAGAAAATTTCATTGTGGAAGATTGGTGGAAGAACAATGGGTATTAGGGGACATATGTCGGGAAAAACGACAAGTATTTCTTGTGCCTGTACAAAATAGAATAGAGAAACTTCAATACCACTGATTGAAAGTTACGTTCTTCCTGGGACCACAATCATAACGGATTGTTGGAAAGCCCACAATGCACTAAAGGATAGTCCCAATAACTACATTCACAAGACTGAATCATTCAGAGCATTTCGTAGGTATGAATGTAAATTGTGTGAGAAACAGCAATTGAGATAGAGATAGAGATAGAGACAGAGGTAGACGTGTATATATAGCGATACAGAGCAAGATCATTACGGACATTCATGTAAACATGTGATGGATAGGTGACATATATAACCACAATTATTATACAGGTGATTTGTCTGTGACAATACTCAGCGCTATATTTGTATATATATATATAAAAACTATGATCTTTGGTACAGTATTTTATTTGGTCATGAATGATGGTGTAAGCAATAGTCAATATTAATAATTAATATACACATTTTATTAATAGCAAGCTGGTGTTATTCCTATTTTGTAATTGTCAATTTCATGTATATTGTTATTAGTATTATTAAAATAAAAACAATTTTACTATTTATTGGGTTGCTAGACGCTGACAGCGGTGCATACACTGATCTTATTGAAAACACATGGTGGTGTGTCAAACGTGATTGCCATCCCACCATACCAGAAGGGGCAACTACGATCTGCACTTGTGCGAGTGTATGTACTGGACTATCAGAAATGAGGAAGGTATTTACGGGGCATTTCTAAAGGATTGCGCGCAGCTGTATCACGCTTGACGTAAGTCATGTTATTCACTACATTGGTTTATCAGATAATATTCACCTCAAAATTTATTATCAGTATCATGTTCTTTATATATCTATTACACAATCAATCTTTAACTTTCATAAAAAAAAAATTTAAAAACCCCACACAAATTACAACCGTGTCCGGTGTATTGGTGCATCCAGCGATTCTGTGCACTTGGTATTTTGCTTAAGGATGTTTAGGAAGTTGTCATGTTGTCGGTGTTTTAATAAATTAAAAGTTCAATTCCTTTTTCAATGTTTAATCATGTATCAATATATTTATTGTTATGGGTACAATTTTTTTTTTTTAGAATTATCAATAATTATATCATAATTTCAAAATAAATAATTCACCTGCTTTCGTGTATATAAACACTAAGTAGGTCAGCCTTACTGATATTAAGAATGTTAAAAACACCTTTCTCGCATTTTTAAAATTACAATTAACGGTATAATAAAAAAATTCGGTGATTTTTATTTAAGCTGAAAATGAAAACAGAGACAAATGCAAACAAAACAAAAGTTTTACACCTTAACTGACAGTCATTCCAGTTCACAAATGTCAGATTGTTACAAAAAAATAAAAATAATAATAATAATAAAAGCGAAATAAGATCCACGTGTGCGCACAATCTACCCGAGAAAAAAAATCCATGTAGGCATCTTAGCCATGCATGACAATGAACATGTATGCATCTGCAGTACTGTGCCACTCAAAAAAAAAAAAGTGATTCTGAAACTGATCAAGAGATGGGTCATGTGTGATCGTTCATTTTCATAGTAATATTTTTAACAAGACAAAATTAAAAAAATACTAAAATAATCCTGGGCTAATAGTGTAGTGTTTATGGGCTACAAAGTGAGGTCATGAACTGTTTATAAATAGCGGGGTCACCAATCTACATCTACTCCTGCGAAACACCGGACATGCAAATCATTTTGGATACAAGGGGGTGTCTACATTTATGGACAATTTTAAAATGTTTATTTACTACAGACATAAAACAATTTGTAGTGTATCTCAGATTATGCACCGCTTCATTGGTGAGACACATTTTACAGTGTTCACATAGAAAATGGTCTTTGAATGCTTAGGTGCGCCGATGGACCAGACACCACTACATATGCGCCTTAAATGTGATTGTGTCATAAGAAACTCTTACCCACACATGAGCAGAATATAAACATAATTGCCATTTGGCACCTAACAGTTACAGTAAAGAAGTCGGCACCATCTGGCTTCTGGACAGAAAGTTAATGTAGAGGGCTTCTCTTGAATAGTGGAGTCTTACCATGGCATACATTCTAATACAACCGTAAAGTTGGAAGTAAATATGGCGATCTCGCCACAGCGTGTCCCAACACAAAAATAGTAGTATAAGTGGTATAACCCTGTAGTTTTGGCACAAAAACATGCTGATAATGACAGTAGATATATACTATAATATATGTTGTAATATATGTCTTCTAGCAAGTCTAATATGTATGATAACTTCGCCTAACGATGAAAATAAGTCCTGGCGAACTGGCCCGGGGCGACTTCACCAGGGCGAGATCGACATACTTCGTCTGGTATATCGGCGCGCTTTGTATTTTGCTTAAGTATGTTTATGAAATTGTCATGTTGTCAGTGTTTTTAACGAATTAAAGTTCAATTTCTTTTTCAATGGTTAACCAAGTATCAACATATTTATTTTAAGGGTGCAATTAAATATTTTTTTTAGATTTATCAATAATTATATCATAATTTCAAAATAAATCATTCACCTGTTTTCATTTATAAAATGTTAAAAGCAGTCTGAAAACACCTTTCCCGCATTTTTTAAATTATAGTAAACAGTATAATTTATAAATGTAATTATTTTTGTTCGGTTAAACTGAAAAGGAAAACACAAACAAATGCAAACAAAACGAAAAAAATTTTACACCTTAATTGACAGTCATTCCAGTATACAATTGTCACATTGTTATAAAAAATAAAAGCGAAATAAGATCCACGTGTTTGCACAATCTACCCGAGAAAAATAAAATCCATGTAGGCATCTTGGCCATGCATGACAATGAACATGTATATATCTGTAGTACTGTGCGGCACACTCAAGAAAAAAATTCTGAAACTGATCATGAGATGGGTCATGGGTCACGTGTGATCGTTAATTTTCACTGTAATTTTTTAACAAGACAAAACAAAAAAGTACTAAAATAATTTTGGGACAATAGTGTAGCGTTTATGGGCTAAAAGTGAGGTCATGGGCAGTCTATAAACAGCAGGGTCAACGATCCACATCTACTGCGCCGAATCACCAGACATGCAAATCGTTTTGGATACATGGGGGTGCCTATATTTATGCACCATTTTAAAATGTTTATTTACTAGACATAAAACAATTTGTAGCTTATTTCTGATTATGCACTGCTTCATTGATGAGTCACATTTTATTAAGTATTTCACAGTGTTCACATAGAAAATGGTCCTTGAATGCTTAGGTGCGCCGATACACCGGACACCAATGTATATTCTATGATAGAAAGCATAATAAAAGACACTTTAAAAAAAACCCGTGATAACTAATTTGTTGATAATTTTAAATTTAAACGACTTGGCATTGATTTTCTTACAATAGGAATTATCAGGCCTACATTAAAACAAACAATGCAACCATTCACCGATTGAGCAGCTTTAGGATTTTTAGTTTTTGACATAAAATTTCATGTGCGCCGCCATCTTGGAATAGAAAAATAAGCAAAAGGATACGCTTTTGATCGGAACTGTTCCTTTGTATGAGGAATCGTGTATACCGTTTCGTCCGGTTTTACATCATTCAGGGGCTTCAAGCAGCTATAGATTTTTCGTCCTAGAAGTGGCATCTTTTCTGAAAGGTGCAAAATTCACTCAAAATACATGTGTTTAAAATGTGGCGCGCACCGGTGGAAAATGAACCATTTCGGCACCTGCCGTAAAACGAGAATTTGCGAGAAACAAACAAATAACCGGTTTTAGATATAACTACGCTTTTAAAACGCTACATGAAAGAATTGTGACGATAACTAGTCGATTTTGTAAAAAGGCGGGAAATGTTTAATGCTGATAAAAAGGACAAAAATGTCATGTTGTAAAATTATAAATACTTGCAATGCCATGATACACATTAACAGTAACATATTTATTAACAATATACACATGCACATTATTTTTATGCTTAATGGGTGTCTGTGAATGTCCGTGAATTAAAGATGCAATCTCAATAGTTTTGAAGCGACATTCTCGCCTCGTATTTTACGAATGAAAATACAAACCGGGACTATAGTTGTAATAAATTGTTAATTACTCGACCGTTAGTATAATGGTGGAATCCGTGTCGTTTCGCCCTAAAACCATTTTGAACTCTGTTTCGCCCTTTGTCCTATTTACCCAGCTTTGGTTTATTTTGTCCCGTCCCCGCAAATAAATTTATATAGGCCCTATTTATTATAGTTTTGAAGTCTTTTTTTCTTTCTTTCTTTCTTCTGTTTATTAATTCATTACCAAATATAAGGTAATTTTCTCTCTTTGGATATTAATGTCTTATCAGCAGTTTATTTAATTTCTGTTGGCTGAAGCTAGGCAAAATCAACGATTATAGGAAAAAAAGTCATGGGAAAAAATGTCATGGAAATAAAGTCAAGAAAAAAGTAAAGAGAAAAAAGTCATAGGAAAAAAAGTCAATGGAAAAAAAGTCAAATTATATATATATTTTTAAGAACAAATATAAAACATGTTTAACAAAATGGAACAAAAGTGTAAATATGTGTTTATTGAGCACAACAGGTGTCCTACTTCCCAATGAAATTTTTTACTGAATCTGTAGCAGTAATGTGTCCAACAGTGAGGCCCCATTTTCCGAGTGAAGAGTCGTGCAAAAAACCAATCGGAAATTGGCAACCCAGTCTTCCCTCACCTCCAACGCGTATGCAACTTGGTGATATTCCTCATGAATATACAGCATTTGTGAATGGTGATCAAAATGACAAGTTTTTAATATATGATAATAGTGCCTACAATAAAAATTGAATGCTGGTATCTGCACCCAACGAAGGGCTCCATCATCTTGCTGAAGCAGAGACATGGTTTATGATGGGAATTTTTCAATGGCACCAGACATCTTCTGCCAACTTTACATCATTCACATACCATTAGGAAACTCTGCCATCACAACCGATAACATTGATATATTTGCTGGAATAAAATAGTTCTATCAAAACATTTTCCTGATCGACAATGACTGACTTGCAAAACAAACCATACGATAATAATGATGCCAGTCATATACTAGTATATATAGTTATGTACTTTTTAAATAAAATATTTTTCTATTATTAGCACTTCCTTAGTAGTTATTTATGATTACTGGGGGTGGGGGGGAACAAACCATACGATAATAATGATGCCAGTCATATACTAGTATATATAGTTATGTACTTTTTTAAATAAAATATTTTTCTATTATTAGCACTTCCTTAGTTATTTGTGATTACTGGGGGGGGGGGAATTGTTATGACTTTTTTCTCTTGACTTTTTTTCCTTTGACTTTTTTTTCCATGACTTTTTTTTCGCACACCGAAATCAACATACCGTACTCTGTTTTGAACCTCAGCTGGGTATGTAGCATATTTCATAAGAAACAACAGCACATCAGTAGTTTTCAGTGTGACTGGTCATAAATTAATTATTAATGTGCATACATTGTCTGTATATTATCTAAGGCCTGTACGTATTTCGTGTATATAGCTTGAGTAAATGATAGGCCTATTGGAAATAAATAAAATTATAATATTTTTTTTATCTATAAATATAAACATGCAATATAGATCGCAATGTGTGACATCAAAAAATCAATGGATATAGGACAAATCAATGAATAAATGTACTTTATTAACAAAATAAAAATTAGTAGGAATCAAAACGTGGTGAAACAACTCAGTTAGACGTACGAATCGACCCTGCTCAAAACAACTCGGGTGAACTAGTAATAAGGGCGAAACAACTTTTTTTCTTTCTTTTTTTTAATGAGTTTATTGCCCCCAGATCAGTTGACGGTGTCAAGGTTGGGGAGCCTTGAATCATTGCCTTACAAAAATACATGTATATATTCATACCTTCTAGTTACATACATTTGAATTTGTTTAAAAACAATACATAAATATGAATACAATAATGGTTTTGATCTGAGGGGGACAGGGGAGAAAGAATGGACAGATGAAATGAATGGGGAAAAAAAGAGGAAAAATAAACAGAAACTAAAAAAGAGAGAAAGAAGCATGTATTATTTACTCGTATTGTAGATTAAGATTGGTTTTCTGGTTCTACTGAAGTTTTTGTATATCCAAGCAAGCCCAGATTTTCCTTTAGGTTAACAAAATGTGCAGTTATGAGATTGAAGAAAGTAGTACCAATTAATTCTCCGATTTTCAAGCAAAAAGATTCAACCATTTCTCCCAATGTTCATTAAATTTGTCATACTGGCAATTTTTAAAATAAATACATCTTTCTATTTGGAATTTAGTTTTCAGGTTATTTTCAATGGCCTTTTTGTGCAAACATTGTTTAAGTATTTTCAAGTAGTACCAATTAATTCTCCGATTTTCAAGCAAAAAGATTCAACCATTTCTCCCAATGTTCATTAAATTTGTCATACTGGTAATTTTTAAAATAAATACATCTTTCTATTTGGAATTTAGTTTGCAGGATATTTTCAATGGCTTTTTTGTGCAAACTTTGTTTAAGTATTTTCATGTTGTAAATGTAATATTTTATATTGACAGTTATCCAGTTTACTACGTATCTTAGATCACCATCTGTCATTCCAAACATAACTACATTTTTGCTTAGTGGGATGCAAAGACCAGTTTTTCAAAAACCAATTTTTTAACTGCTTCCCAAAGGTTTCTTAATTCAATGCAGTCATAAAAAAGGTGTTGCAATGTCTCCTGTTCATTATGACAAAAAGAGCATTTGTTTGAATCAACATGATGTATCATATGAAGAAAAGTATTAGTAGCCAGAATTCTGTGTAACAGTCTGTATTGAAACCACCTTAAAGTTGTATCTTTTAAACATTAGAGCATAGTTTTTTTCCCACATACAACAGTCGTATGTCAATCCTTTGTTTGCATATTTTATCTGTGACTTTGGAGTTATGGGTTTTTTATTCAACATATTGTACAGATCTTTACATCCTGCATTTGTGTTCAGTAGAATTTTCATTTTGAAAGGTAAAATTGGAATTTTAACAGATGTGAATGTTTTGTTATTAATATTGTTTAATGAACATAGGAGAGATTTTACAGCATTTACTAATGATGCATAATTTAAAGTTTTTATGTCATATTTTCTTCTAAACATTTCAACCCCTGCGCGTGCTGTAACCTCGCCGTGGTGCAGGGGTGTAACATTCTCTTTGAGAATGGCCAATACAGCACAAATTGAAATTTAGAGTAAAAGTCAGTATCTGTGATATTTGTATTTTTGCACAGTTCTTTACACTGTTTTTATTTAAATCTTGAATTTTTATATTGATGTTCATCACTTTATTTGTTTGCATTACCATAGTTTGACACCCAATAGCCGATGTATTTTTCATGCTGGGGTGTTGTTAAACATTCATTCATTCATTCATTCATTCATTCATTCATTCATTCATTCATTCATTCATTCATTCATTCATTCATTCATTATAAACGTTTCAAATACCAAAATATTCCCTTCATTGTCAAGTTTGTCGTTTATGAAAATTATTCCTTTTTTTATATATTCATTATATAGAAATGGTTTGTAACTTTTTAAGATGTTGGTATTATACCAAATATTCAGTCCTTGTATATCTTCTGTCGTTTTTTAACTTTGTTTTTCTTGTAATAATACCCAATTGAATAATACATCTTTCCAGAAATTGTTTTTGATCTTTTCTTTTATAACTATAATGAAATAGTCCCCATATATAATTAGGTCCCTTGTACTTAAACCAGTAGTAGATTGAAATAGGTTGACCCATTTATTATTATTTAGAAATAGTCTTCTTATCCATGATATTTTTAAGGATGTCATTACATGTTGTATATCTAGCATTTTTATACCCCAATATAATCTTGAGTTAATAATTCTTGTTTTATTTTTCTGGTTTATTTTACCAAATAAATTAAAAAAACATTTTATTTAAATTATTTATAATTGTTTTTGATGGATTTGTTAATGGCATTAGTAGATACGTAATTTTTGGTATTAATAAAGTTTTAACAAATGTAACTCTTCCTAGGACAGTCAGTTTTCTAAATGACCACAGTTTTATCAAGTTCAGAATTTGTTTGATCTTAGAGCCAAAATTACATGCTATAATATCTTTTAAATTTATGGGAAAGTTAATACCGAGCAAAGTAAACTGGTTTTCACCCCATTCCAAGTTCCAACGTGTATGGTGATAGACATCTTTACAATATTTTTTGCTACCTATCCAAATGGCTTTTGACTTAGAGTAATTTATTTTTAAACTGGAGATCTCAGAATAGTAATCAAGTAATGTTATTGTATTGTACAGAGACTCAGGAGATCCATCAAGAGTGAAAGTAGTATCATCGGCATATTGAGAAATTAGATATTCTTTACCATTAATAGTAATGCCTTTGATATTTGTTTTATTCCTAACCAAAATTGCGAGAATTTCAGCACAAATTAGAAAAATATATGGCGACAGGGGGTCACCTTGTCTGCAACCTCTTTCTAATTTGAAAGTTTCTGATAAATAACCATTTTGTAATACACTGGACATTGAATTTTTGTTAAATGTTTGAATCCAGCTCTTTATTGAACTTTTAAAATTAAATATATCTAATGCTTTTTCGATAAAGGACCAAGATGCAGAATCAAAAGCTTTTTCGAAGTCCACAAGTATTAACAGACCAGGTATATTGTATGTTTCAGTGTATTGCATCATATCATATATCAGTCGTATGTTTTCTCCAATATATCTTCCTTTAATAAAACCTGTTTGATCTTTATTTATTATTTTATCTAAGACTGTTTTAATTCTATTTGCAATGCAGCCAGAAGCCATTTTGTAGGTGCAGTTCAAAAGAGTTATGGGTCGCCAATTTGTCAAAAATTGCTTAGGCTTATTTTGCTTGGGGATACAAGTGATTATACCTAGTTTTTGTACTTGGGACATTTCCTCAATAGTATAATTATAATTTATTGACCGAACTATAAAATGTCCTACGTCTGTCAAAAACAATTTGAAAAACTCTGCTGTAAATCTGTCCGAGCCGGGACTTTTTTCGTTCTTCATATTTTTAAGAACATTTAAAACTTCAGAGTATGTTATTTTTCCTTCTAGAGCTTGTGCTTCTTCATTTGTTAACCTGTTAATTTTATAAACTGATAGCTCTTCCACTATATTAGTGTGTAGTTGTTCCAATAATGCAGAATATAGTTTTTGATAAAACACTTAGTTTCAGTTAGAATATCTTTTTGGTCTGTTATTATTGTTCCATTACTTGATTTTAATCTTAATATTAGCTTGCTATGGTAATTTCTAGACTCCATGTTACAAAAATATTTAGTTGATTTTCCCCCCGTCTTTGATCCATTTTGCCCGTGCTCGGATATAATGTCCTTTGAGTTTTTCTTTTCTTAGCTCTGTTAATTCATGTTTTCTTTCTTCTAATACTTTAAAGTTAGTGTTATCGTTGTCTTCTAATTCTTTTATATCTTCACAAAGTTTAGTTTCTAATTTTTTTTCTTTTTAAATGCCGAAAAGGATATTGTTTTCCCTCTTATTTCCATCAGCAGTGTTTCAAGACAAAGTTGCTCATTTATTACAAACTGTATTTCGTCTTTTGGAATAGAGTTTAAGTTATCTGCATTATAAATTAAAACAGCATATTGCGAAATTATATTATTTATTACTTCCTTAATAATTTTTACATAATCTTTGTCCGTCAATAGTGAATTGTTAAATTTCCATAACCCTAAACCTTTTTGGATTGTATTTATTTCAAATATAATATTACACCAGAGTGGTCTGACCTGTAGCTATTGTCAGTTAAAACCTTTACAACATGTGGTATTAAATTATTTGAAATGAGAAAAAAAATCTAGTCTTGCCAATTTTAATGGGTTTGATTTTCTCCAAGTATATCTTCTTAGCATTGGATATAAATCCCTAAAAGGGTCTTTCAAATCAAATACTTCTACATTTTTTAGGAGTTTTTCACGTGCTTTAGGATGATTACAATGTAAATAGTTTTTCATATCAAGATCTTGATTAAGTACTAAATTGAAATCACCACATATTATATAATACTCATCAAATTCTTCTATATTTAGTAAAATCTTAGAAAAGAAGTCCGGGTTATCGTTATTTGGTCCATATATATTAATAAGTGTTATTTGCTCTTTGTTCACCGTTATATCCAGTACTATAAAGTTTCCTGAATTATCTGTTTTTATTTTATGTATTTTGTATTCAAATGTATTATTTAACATTATTGCAGCTCCCCTAGCTTTACCAGTGAAAGAGCTAAACAGACATTTGTATCCTCATTGAGCTTCTATATAAGGTTCTAAATCCTGAGTAAAGTGTGTATCTTGTAAGCAGTAAATATCAAAGTGTTTGCATTTTAGGTAGTTCAAAACATCTTTTCGTTTCTCGAGTTTTTCGAGTTTTTCGAGTCCCTGACAGTTCAATGTCATGATTTGTAAATATGTCATGTTACATTTGGTTAATATGATTGTATATATATTTTAATGATGTTGTATCTAGCTTGCTTGAAAATGAAATTTTCAGAGGACAGAAATGAAATAAGTAACTTTTATACCCTCTTGCTTTTGAACAAAGCAGAGATTCAGCGAGAGAAAGATTTGTAAAAAAGGGAATCACAAATAAGAGAGAGGGAATGAAAAGTAAAGGACAAAGAAGTAAATTAAACATTAAAATAACCATGTAGGCCACTTAAAGAGTCTCCTAACCCTTGATCATATTGACAGCAAATAAAAAAACTAATAAAAAAGAAAAAGTGAACAGTCACCACATATCCATTAATAGATATAAGCAGATGCAAGACCGTTTTCAGTAGTAATAATATTAATAAAGATAATAATGGAGATGGTCCTAATACTATCGGATAAAAACAGTAATTTAAGTTATTGTACGGAACCATCACCATATCCAACTTTCTCCATTTACATATATACATGTATCAATGTTCCCTTTTGAGGCTGATATTAATAGATTAAGTATATTCTGTGCAAAGTATATAAATTAGTTTTTCTTTTAGCTGATGGGATTACCTCCATTATATTGACCCAAAAGGACACATATTAACACTCGCATGCATGTACGTGCACACACACACTCACTCCCCCAAAACGACTTGTTACTTAATGGTGGGCGGATGTATTTTCCATACCTTAGCACTAGGTCAATCTTAAATGAGCAGTGTTGAACCATGACCAATCCTCGATATGATGACAGAATTTACTGCTCATGATATTTTACTTTCTTTAGCTATTATAGTCCCTGTAGCAAACTGATTTGTAATTTAAATTTTGGATACTCAGTGTTTCTGCCAGAAAGAAATTTTTTGGTATGGCACTATGGAATTGAATGCGACCATAATCAATAGGGGGTATTGTGGGCCTCCCCCAGAAAGAAAATGGGTTAAAATTAGGGTTAGGGTTAAGAAAATCATACAGTAATGATAAGAGTAATTAATTTTGTCAGAAGGTTAACTTTAAAAAAAAAATGGTGTGGCACCATACTCGTTTTACCCTCTGACAGAAACCTAGTTCATAAAGATTGTGCTTGCACTTTGACTTGCAGTCAACGTTAATCTTGATGAACTAGCAGAAACTCTGATACTGTAGCCTTAGCTCGAGTCACCTCCAGCCCTCCCCTTATTGATATTGATATGTAGGGCAAGGTTAGAGGAAACTATACATGTAATGCTTCGACAGTTGTCGACAACCAAATGGTCGCAAGCTACTGTGCCTGAAATACACATTGTTTCCTAAATCTGATGCCACAGAGCTTTAGCTTGATTATTCTCGAGTCTAGTGATGACATTAAACTTACATGTCGTTTACCAGTAGCAATGCTACATGGAGAAACCCGATGCCCCCATGCGAAATGAACCTGCGTTGTACTTTCTTGTGGTGACGTAGAGCAAAGACGTAGAGCAAAGACGTAGAGCAAAGACGTAGAGCATGTGTTTCTTCATGTACGGTAGCATTGCTACTGGTTTACAACATGTAAGTTTAATGTCATGACTGGACTTGAGAATAATCAAACTAAAGCTCTGTGGCATCAGATTTAGGGAAAAAAATAATATTTTAGACACAGTATAGCTGTGACCATTTTATTGTCGACAATTGCCAAAACATTACACAGAGTTTCCTCAATAGCAATATCAATAAGGGGAGGGCTGGAGGTGATTCAAGCTACTGTAGCCTATAAGCCAACTGTTCCAAGAGTAACAATTAATTAAGAATCAAAATAAGCATTCTAAGTTTCTAGTGTGCTGGATAAATTGTATGTGCTGAATAAATGTATAGTGTCTGAAAAAGTTTTTAAAACAAAATAAAGAGTAGGGTTGTGAATTAGCATACGGTCAGCAAATTTTCTAAAAGACCGATACGGGTAAAAGATGGAAATTCAAATAAGTGTGGACATTTAGCTAAAATCTTTGTGTAAACATTGACCAGGGAACATTAATTTTTATTTTATTTTGGTGTGTGTATGTGGTAAGCGATAGTTTTGTTGGCATGTCATACTCGCTTAAGTTTAGTTTGTGTAACCCATTTTTCGCTTGTGCATTGAATTTATGACATTTACATGTTCATAATGGGTTAGTAACGTAAAAACAAAATTTAACAGAATTTATTTTGCACCACCCATAAATAGTTTATGTAAAATTTAAATTCTGAGAGGCTACTGAAGGGGATCTTTTATATTCCCCCAGAAATAGGCTACCACTGCTGTAGGGGATCTTTTATATTCCCCCAGACATAGGCTACCACTGCTGTAGGGGATCTTTTATATTCCCCCAGACATAGGCTACCACTGCTGTAGGGGATCCTTTATATTCCCCCAGACATAGGCTACCACTGCTGTAGGGGATCCTTTATATTCCCCCAGACATAGGCTACCACTGCTGTAGGGGATCCTTTATATTCCTCCAGACATAGGCTACCACTGCTGTAGGGGATCCTTTATATTCCTCCAGACATAGGCTACCACTGCTGTAGGGGATCCTTTATATTCCCCCAGACATAGGCTACCACTGCTGTAGGGGATCCTTTATATTCCTCCAGACATAGGCTACCACTGCTGTAGGGGATCCTTTATATTCCTCCAGACATAGGCTACCACTGCTGTAGGGGATCTTTTATATTCCCCCAGACATAGGCTACCACTGCTGAAGGGGATCTTTTATATTCCCCCAGACATAGGCTACCACTGCTGTAGGGGATCTTTTATATTCCCCCAGACATAGGCTACCACTGCTGTAGGGGATCCTTTATATTCCCCCAGACATAGGCTACCACTGCTGTAGGGGATCCTTTATATTTCCCCAGACATAGGCTACCACTGCTGTAGGGGATCCTTTATATTCCCCCAGACATAGGCTACCACTGCTGTAGGGGATCCTTTATATTCCCCCAGACATAGGCTACCACTGCTGTAGGGGATCCTTTATATTCCCCCAGACATAGGCTACCACTGCTGTAGGGGATCCTTTATATTCCCCCAGACATAGGCTACCACTGCTGTAGGGGATCTTTTATATTCCCCCAGACATAGGCTACCACTGCTGTAGGGGATCTTTTATATTCCCCCAGACATAGGCTACCACT
This sequence comes from Gigantopelta aegis, assembly GCF_016097555.1. NCBI lineage: Eukaryota > Metazoa > Mollusca > Gastropoda > Neomphalida > Peltospiridae > Gigantopelta > Gigantopelta aegis. The sequence goes on from NC_054707.1 coordinate 3,895,020, forward strand.
GCTGTAGGGGATCCGTTATATTCCCCCAGACATAGGCTACCACTGCTGTAGGGGGGCTACCACTGCTGTAGGGGATCTTTTATATTCCCCCAGACATAGGCTACCACTGCTGAAGGGGATCTTTTATATTCCCCCAGACATAGCTACCACTGCTGTAGGCATAGGCTACCACTGCTGTAGGGGATCCTTTATATTCCTCCAGACATAGGCTACCACTGCTGTAGGGGATCTTTTATATTCCCCCAGACATAGGCTACCACTGCTGAAGGGGATCTTTTATATTCCCCCAGACATAGGCTACCACTGCTGTAGGGGATCTTTTATATTCCCCCAGACATAGGCTACCACTGCTGTAGGGGATCCTTTATATTCCCCCAGACATAGGCTACCACTGCTGTAGGGGATCCTTTATATTTCCCCAGACATAGGCTACCACTGCTGTAGGGGATCCTTTATATTCCTCCAGACATAGGCTACCACTGCTGTAGGGGATCCTTTATATTCCTCCAGACATAGGCTACCACTGCTGTAGGGGATCCTTTATATTCCCTCAGACATAGGCTACCACTGCTGTAGGGGATCCTTTATATTCCCCCAGACATAGGCTACCACTGCTGTAGGGGATCTTTTATATTCCCCCAGACATAGGCTACCACTGCTGTAGGGGATCTTTTATATTCCCCCAGACATAGGCTACCACTGCTGTAGGGGATCCGTTATATTCCCCCAGACATAGGCTACCACTGCTGTAGGGGATCCTTTATATTCCTCCAGACATAGACTACCACTGCTGTAGGGGATCCTTTATATTCCCCCAGACATAGGCTACCACTGCTGTAGGGGATCCTTTATATTCCCCCAGACATAGGCTACCACTGCTGTAGGGGATCCTTTATATTCCTCCAGACATAGGCTACCACTGCTGAAGGGGATCCTTTATATTCCTCCAGACATAGGCTACCACTGCTGTAGGGGATCTTTTATATTCCCCCAGACATAGGCTACCACTGCTGTAGGGGATCTTTTATATTCCCCCAGACATAGGCTACCACTGCTGTAGGGGATCTTTTATATTCCCCCAGACATAGGCTACCACTGCTGTAGGGGATCCTTTATATTCCCCCAGACATAGGCTACCACTGCTGTAGGGGATCTTTTATATTCCTCCAGGCTACAACTACTTTTGTATGCTTAAAAATTATATGCAATGCAGTTATTTTGGATGTGTTCACAACTTCACAATCGTTGTTTTGATTTCAGTGTTTATAAACTGACAGAACTGTGCTATGGGTGTGACTGGCTTGTGGACGATTCTGGCTCCTGTGAAGGAGCACAAGGAGCTGGAGAGCCTCCGGGGTGAAACACTGGCCGTGGACCTCAGCATCTGGGTGTGTGAGACACAGAGTGTGAAGAAGATGCACGGAATTGTAACCAAGCCACATCTGAGGTACCGGTACCAGGGCCGTACCCTGATCAAAATCCAGGGGGTGGGGCACTACTTTTTATAAACAAATGGACCACTATACAAATTAAACCCTGAGATGTGTAGTCTATTTTCTGGAGTGAAAAACCCCCAAAACCCAAATTCTCGGGGGGTGGGGGGGGGGGGGGGGCAACTGCCCCTGTCCCCCAGAGGGTACGGCCCTGAGTACTGAAACACTTACTCTTTGCTTGCTGCTGTAAGAAGACAAGAGAACTACCCTAGCCATTACCACTGGCAAAATTACTTTTTAGAATTTTAAAATGTTTGGTGTGGGTTTCAATGATTGTTCATGTGTATTAATTAGTGGGGAGACATTGATGTAAATTTGGCTTGAAATAATGAAGTGATATCATTAAGAATTGAAATTTAACGGGTAAAAATTAAATTATAAGTGGCTGTTACCATTTGCTGTTGATACCGAACCCTAGGAATGATGCAGTTTCATTAGTTTATTTTGAATCTTAAAACCTTAAATTAATTACCAGGGACACAGTTTCCAATGCATATCACAAGGTTATCAGCATGCATACATTATGTAAAATACTAACATTATGCTAGAAAGTATTTATTCTTTGTAATTTTACACTTTGCATTATTAAATAGTTGGTGAAAATTGCCAGCAGCCATCTATTAATGACACCCCTGTAACAAGCTTCCTGGCTCAGGAAGATGTAACATGTCAGCATTTCTAAGAGTTAAACAAGAAAACACCTTGTTCATTCAATAGCTTCTATTTCTAAATTTCAAATATCAAATGTTTGTAATACTTAGCTTAAAATGTTAGAAAAGAAACCCACTGAGGCATGGATCAAGGCGGTAGGGCACCAGGAGTTAACTGTAATTATTCCTACAGCTTAGGTGATGGCCCTGCTATTAATATTAGAAAAGAAACCCACTGAGGCATGGATCAAGGCGGTAGGGCACCAAGAGTTAACTGTGATTATTCCTACAGCTTAGGTGATGGCCCTGCTATAAATATTAGAAAAGAAACCCACTGAGGCATGGATCAAGGCGGTAGGGCACCAGGAGTTAACTGTGATTATTCCTACAGCTTAGGTGATGGCCCTGCTATAAATATTAGAAAAGAAACCCACTGAGGCATGGATCAAGGCGGTAGGCCACCAGGAGTTAACTGTGATTATTCCTACAGCTTAGGTGATGGCCCTGCTATAAATATGCTCAAGTTTGTTGTGTTTGTTCCTGTCATGGACGGAGGAGCCGGCCAAGGCTGGCTCTTGTGCCCATGACAGGCGTGCGCTACAACAGCTTATTCTGAATGTGCACGTAAAACCCTATGACATGACATGTGTTTGTTTTCATATGTACATAAAGAAAACATCCTGATTAGGTGTTATATGTAAAATTAGTGATTTATTAGGGTTTATCCCGATTGATACGGCAGTAATGGTTTTAATATTTCGAATCCTTCTTGATTTAATATAATTCTTACCAATATAATCAAAAGATTGGTGCAAACATATAAGCTATGATCAGTGATGTACTTCAAACCGATTCTCAACACTAGTTAGACCATGATTTCTGGTGGCCACTTTTGACTCCACTATGACCTATTTTTTCATAATTGCAATTACACTTCACTGCACTCAATACTAAATAGTTACTTGACTTACAGGAATTTATTGTTTCGGGTGTGCCACCTAACTCAACTTGGAGTAAAACTAGTGTTTGTTGTCGACGGCAAGGCACCTGAACTCAAATGGCAGGAGATGTCTCGCCGGAATCAGGCTTTGGGTCGAGGTCGAGGCTCGCAGATAAGAACAGGAAACAGATCTAACTTCAACCGTGTCATTAAAGAAGTAAGTCACAATTTGGGATGCTAAGAATTAGCAAAATTTGGCCTACTGTTATTTAAATAAAAAAAAAAAATTGTAAATACACCTCAGGCTGTCTCTTGAAAAATGACCTGCGTTTTGTGTGTCTGTTTGTCTGTCTGTGTGTGTGTGTGTCTGTGTGTATGTCTGTGTGTGTCTGTGTGTATGTCTGTGTGTGTCTGTGTGTGCATCTGTGTCAGTGTATGTGTCCATGTGTGTGTGTGTGTGTGTGTGTGTGTGTGTGTGTGTGTGAGTTTGTGTGCATGTGTGTGTGTTTGTCTGTGTCTGTGTGTGTGTGTGAATTTCTATTTCCCATGCTAGGTATAAAAATGCACTGCTTTTTTCACTTTTTGTGCAGGCCGCTATTTTGATTCCTGCCAATAATTTATTCATGTTATTTTCATGTCGTGACTGTATCTGTGTGTGTTTTATTTCTCAGTGCTGCGAGTTGCTGGACATCCTTGGTATTCCGTACATTCAGAGTAAAGGCGAGGCGGAAGCTATGTGTGCGGCACTGAATGCCTGTGGGGTAAGACTTGACTAAGTGAGGCTGTGTGTGCGGCACTGAATGCCTGTGGGGTAAGACTTGACTGAGTGAGGCTATGTGTGCGGCACTGAATGCCTGTGGGGTAAGACTTGACTAAGTGAGGCTGTGTGTGCAGCACTGAATGCCTGTGGGGTAAGACTTGACTGAGTGAGGCTGTGTGCGGCACTGAATGCCTGTGGGGTAAGACTTGACTGAGTGCACTTTTTATGATCAAAACACCAACACCCCTAACAAAACAACAACAGTGCCCCAAAAAGATAGACTTAAAAATATTTAATTGTTTACTGAATTATATGTTTCCGGAAAGATGCCAATTTTTTTAGGTATGTTAGGTCAGCTTTAAAAAAAAAACTACATTCACTCCCTACGGGTCCAGATAAAATGTTTTGTATATACTCTTTACACCTACGCATTAATTACTTTTTTAAAATTACATTCTTTAATATTTGCTAGGTTAACATACCAGACTGTGGACAGTTTTGTTTTAATCATTGATTTATTGTTTTAGCTTGTAGATGCCTGTATAACAAATGATGGGGATGCTTTTCTTTATGGAGCTCGAAAAGTATACAGGAATTTTACCATGAACTCGAAGGTATGTACATGTAAAGTCCATCCGCACATTTCTTTTTAAACCTGGGTTAAGCTTTTACATGGTGAAAAAAGTGAAAGATAAAATTCAATCCAGGTTTTTTTTTATCTCTGCAGTCATACGAGGGTTATCCTATTCTTTAACCCATGTTAACTTTAGCTCCACTTTTAGACTGTACTTAAGAAAAACATGCTGATGAAAAACAGGAGATTACTCAGACAAAGTCGTAATATGAATCTAAATCGTTTTGCAACATGTTTTTTGTCTATTTTGGAAATGGTTGTTAGTGAGAGAGAAGTGGGTGTATCATTAAACTAGCTCTGAGTGAGAAGCGTTTCCTGGGATGCGAACCCAGTACCTACCAGTGTTATGTCTGATGGCTACACCACTGAGGCTGGCTAGTGGTTAGTAGCCTCACACCTGCACTAAGTCGTTAAAAGAGTGATGGATCAACAGCTAAACTACTCTGGGCCGTTTATTATTTAGTTAATCATGATTGCAGACATTGTGAGAGTTGATGTTGAGACTATAGGATTGAATCACCTCGGTCGACCATTCTCTGATTGGGTTCATTCCAGTCCCAACCAGGGGTCCATAAGTGGAATATCAAAGGCTGTGGTATGTGCTGTCATGTCTGTAGGAAAATGCATATAAAAGATGCCTTCCTACTAATGGAAAAATGTTTTGTGTTTCCTCTGAAGACTACATGTCAGAATTATCCAATGTTTGATTAATTTGTCAATGTGCTTTAGATGTAGTGGTGTTGTTGAACTTAACAAACTAACTATTGAGACTAATCATGGCTTAACTCTTTTCTTCAGGACCCACATGTTGAGAGTTACAGTATGGATGTCTATTGAGACTAATCATGGCTTAACTCTTTTCTTCAGGACCCACATGTTGAGAGTTACAGTATGGATGTCTATTGAGACTAATCTTGACTTAACTCTTTTCTTCAGGACCCACATGTTGAGAGTTACAGTATGGACGTCTACTGAGATTAATCATGGCTTAACTCTTTTCTTCAGGACCCACATGTTGAGAGTTACAGTATGGACGTCTATTGAGATTAATCATGGCTTAACTCATTTCTTCGGGACCCACATGTTGAGAGTTACAGTATGACGTCTATTGAGATTAATCATGGCTTAACTCTTATCTTCAGGACCCACATGTTGAGAGTTACAGTATGGACGTCTATTGAGACTAATCATGGCTTAACTCTTTTCTTCAGGACCCACATGTTGAGAGTTACAGTATGGACGTCTGTTGAGACTAATCATGGCTTAACTCTTTTCTTCAGGACCCACATGTTGAGAGTTACAGTATGGACGTCTGTTGAGATTAATCATGGCTTAACTCTTTTCTTCAGGACCCACATGTTGAGTGTTACAGTATGGACGTCTATTGAGACTAATCATGGCTTAACTCTTTTCTTCAGGACCCACATGTTGAGAGTTACAGTATGACATCTATTGAGACTAATCATGGCTTAACTCTTTTCTTCAGGACCCACATGTTGAGAGTTACAGTATGGACATCTATTGAGACTAATCATGGCTTAACTCTTTTTTTCGGGACCCACATGTTGAGAGTTACAATATGACATCTATTGAGATTAATCATGGCTTAACTCTTTTTTTCGGGACCCACATGTTGAGAGTTACAGTATGACATCTATTGAGATTAATCATGGCTTAACTCTTTTCTTCAGGACCCACATGTTGAGAGTTACAATATGACATCTATTGAGACTAATCATGGCTTAACTCTTTTCTTCAGGACCCACATGTTGAGAGTTACAGTATGACGTCTATTGAGACTAATCATGGCTTAACTCTTTTCTTCAGGACCCACATGTTGAGAGTTACAGTATGGACGTCTATTGAGATTAATCATGGCTTAACTCATTTCTTCGGGACCCACATGTTGAGAGTTACAGTATGACGTCTATTGAGATTAATCATGGCTTAACTCTTATCTTCAGGACCCACATGTTGAGAGTTACAGTATGACGTCTATTGAGACTAATCTTGACTTAACTCTTTTCTTCAGGACCCACATGTTGAGAGTTACAGTATGACGTCTATTGAGATTAATCATGGCTTAACTCTTTTCTTCAGGACCCACATGTTGAGAGTTACAGTATGACGTCTATCAAGACTAATCTTGACTTAACTCTTTTCTTCAGGACCCACATGTTGAGAGTTACAGTATGACGTCTATCAAGACTAATCTTGACTTAACTCTTTTCTTCAGGACCCACATGTTGAGAGTTACAGTATGACGTCTATCAAGACTAATCTTGACTTAACTCTTTTCTTCAGGACCCACATGTTGAGAGTTACAGTATGACGTCTATCAAGACTAATCTTGACTTAACTCTTTTCTTCAGGACCCACATGTTGAGAGTTACAGTATGGACGTCTATTGAGATTAATCTTGACTTAACTCTTTTCTTCAGGACCCACATGTTGAGAGTTACAGTATGACGTCTATCAAGACTAACCTTGGTTTCACTCGACAGGCACTTATTGGTGCTGCCCTCCTCTTGGGGTGCGACTACCTGCAGGGGGGAGTACATGGAGTGGGCCTGGAGCGAGTAGTAAAACTCATGTCATCCTTGTCTCATGTGGACATTTTGAAAAGGTATTGGAAACTGATTTAGCATCTAATTAATAATTTGGTATATTATAGTTTTATCATGTAGAGTTACCAATCAAATTTGACTTTTATGAGGTTTTGCCCCAGTTATGGCCCTTGAACTTAGGAGATATGAAAATGTATTGAGCCGTGTATTGTTTTAGCAGTACTCTAAGAATAATTGTTAATAGTTGCTCCGCTGTTATTAAAAAGAATGTCTAACCACACCTCAGCATGTTGCATGCTTACTGGATACTTTTGGTAAATTCCAATCAAAATTTGTTTCAGGTTTGACAGCTGGGCTAGGATGGACCTGACTGAGTGTACTGACAAGGTGGAACAGTTTGTAAGACAAAAGGCACTGGCCATGCACGGTTTTCCACAGAAAGAGGTATGGTGTTTGTTTTGTAACTGCAACTAATTACCTTTAAAAAAACACAATGTTATTATTATTTTGTTGTAACAAATTTGAATGTGTATGTGGTTCTGTGGCCCGAAATCCATGTTTTGTTTCCCTGTTGATGTATAAAGTATGTTTTTTTATTCTTACTTGTTAAATAATTAATTATTGACCCCCAAAAAACTTTCAGTATAGGGTATATTAAAAACAAAAATGATTATCTATTTTAGACAGGACTCTGGTAATTTAAAATTGGCACAAACCATTTATTGGCTATACAGAAACAAATTCAGGTCACCCATTTGTTTTGCTTATAATACAATTCTGCCATTTGTTCCCTGTTAATTAATTCTTTAATTATTGGTTGCAGATTATATCTGAATTTCTTAATTCAAGAGAGACAACTCCATCCAGACAATTCAGTTGGAGAAGACCTGTAATACAACGAGCACAGGTAAATATATGGGCAGAATTTAAGCCAAAAATTAATAGCATCAGAAAATCTAGACTATAGCCATTTAGTTAAACACAATTGTTTTTTAATAATAGCTATACACACAAAAACAACACATGGGTTTCAAATGAGCTTTTTGGTGAATTGGTAATGACATATATTCACCAAACTGTACTTTAAATCCTGCAAGTTGATTAAACAAATTGTGAAGTTTTTGTTTGAGATAAATATTTGTTTATAACAACAGTGTATTGTGAATACAGTATGCACTGGGCTACCTCATAAAGCAATCTGTTTACATAAGGCTTTTTTGTGATGAAGTTAAACATGTATGAACCGCAACACTGGAATACATTTATTGAGTACTAAACAAACTCCCCCACCAAAAGTCGTCAAAAATTAGGTTCTAAGCAATGCTCATGCACAAGCTATTTCCAGTTAAGTGTTATTTGAAAATAAAATATTAATTTGGACATCAACAAAATACTATTCATAACTTTACTGTTCTTAGTTTATTGTTTTAAACATATTTTATTACCGTTGAAATAAATGGTTTTGGGATTGGACAACAAGCTGATCTGTATAAGATTTTTACAAAAATTCTAAAATAAATGGCATAAACATGGTAACTCCAGAACTGTAATATACTTTGAGAGAAGAAAAGAAAGATGTCTGATTATGTATCAGCTAGATTTGTTTATTTTCAGAGTTTTGCAGAAGTAAAGCTTGAATGGCCGACAGACTATACACTGGAAAAAGTTCTTCCTCTTGTAACCCTGTGGGATATGACACACATTTCAGCAAGTAATGTCAAACCCACTCATCATCTTCAGCCACACAGGTAAGGGGAGATAATTCACATCTCGACCAGTAACGTCAAGGTTGGACTATACCAATTCAAATCCCATAGGCGACCATGTTAACGTTTGTGTTTAAAAACACTATATGCAATATATCAACCAAACTATGACCCATAAATATCAGTACTACAACCCCTACCTCAAAGTATTAACTGCAGAAAATGGTACCTTTCATGGCTCATTTTCAGTATAACCAGATGTTTTTACAACACCCCTAGTTTCGCACAAAATTTTAGTACTTTTTTTTACATGTATCCCATACATGTTCCAAGCACAAGGCTACTTGACACAGTGGTACTAGATGAATTAAAATTGTATACATTTTTAGCCCAGATGAAACTAATTGTTTTTTACAACCAACACACTCACATTTATAACCAATCACAGGACTTGCGGTGTTAACTTCTCTATCAAAAGTTCGGTGCACCTTGAACTTCGACCCAGCCGGAAATTAATTGGTATAGTGCTACCTCAAATCCGTTCTTCAGGTTCTAATAGACCAAAACAATTCCTATTGCCGATAATGTTAACGTTTACTAATAAAACTGATATAAGCAGCATTTCAACACACCCAGGAAGTACAGCAATAGAAAGTGTGGCACCTCACATCTAATCTACCTGTAAGAAAATGGGAGGTCACATATTATTTAAGAGATTTAATTAATGTTTTTAATAGCAACTGTCATTTTTGCTGAAAATTGCAGTTCTATTTTTGGGGGTACCCCACATTAGTTTCAACCTCTGGTATATACTGCATAACAACTGTATAACAAATAAAAGTGTATTTATTTATTGTCAATGGATAATAGTATTTGCACAAATAATCAATGTCACATATTACTACCAATCACACCCACAGCTGCTTTTACTCCGTAAATATTTGACGGTGCACATCGAACTTTGACACGGAACTCTCTTCTTTGGTACTATGCAACCTTCATCATCAGCCACACTGTAAGGGGAGATAATTCACATTTCAGATTAACGTCAAATCCATTCATCATCTTCAGCCACACTGTAAGGGGAGATAATTCACATTTCAGACTAATGTCAAATCCATTCTTCATCTTCAGCCACACTGTAAGGGAAGATAATTCACATTTCACAAAGTAATGTCGAACCCATTCCTTATCTTCAGTCACACAAATAAGGGGAGATAATTATATTTCATCCTGTAAAGTTAAACCCATTCACAAATCTTTAGTCGGAGGTATTGGGAGACTATTTACAATTTACACAGTAATGTCACACCCATTCACATTTTTAACACGGGTAAACAGATAATTTGCAATTTATACAAAATGTCGAACTCATACACCATCTCAGCAACACAGGTAAGGGATAATTCATTTAAACACTGCCATGTGTTGTTGTTTCAGAATAGTGAAGATGCGAGTGCGACAGGGTGTATCTGTGTACGAAGTGGAATGGCACAAAGAAGGTATGATACTGATCGTATACTGGTCCTGTCAGAATAGATTTATAGTTATTTCCAACCTAAAACATATGCCCTCATAAATTTGATTAAAACTGTGTGCTTAATGTATAACGGCTGTTTCTAGTCTTTTCAACAATTCCTTGATGTCATATAATAGTGGTGCTGTACAATATTGACTATTGCTTATCTGGATTTTCGTGGGTATATCCTAATTACGGTTCTGTCTGTCCTGGTTAGGGGTCAGTGGTTAGTGAGAAAAGCAGGGCTCGAAATTGCCGTCATTGTGATATAAACTGCTGTAAAAAAAAAAGTAAAGTTTGTTTTATTTAACGACGCCTCTAGAGTACATTGATTTTTATCTTATTATCGGCTATTGGACGTCAAACATATGGTCATTTTGACATATTTCTTTAGAGGAATCCACTGCTGCTACTCTTTCTGATAAGCAACAAGGGGTCTTTTATATGCACTTTCCCATACACAGGACAGCACATACCACTGGCTTTGACGAACCAGTTGTGGACCACTGGTTGGAACGGAAAATAGACCAAACTGCAATTGGGTCTACTGAGAATGATTGATCCGATGAACGACCGCTTCACAGGTAGAAACGCTACCGCTTGAGCTACATCCTGCTCCCTAAATTGCTGTAGGTCAGGGGTGTCACAAACGGAAATCTTGTGCCGCAGAATAAAAATTACTGCCATCATAATAAAGCAGGGATTTACCGGACGCACAAAACTTGCGTATAGGACACATTAAAACTTAACTGGACCCGCAAAATAGAGATACTGCGTCCCGTGGGACACATAAAATATCTTGACATTTTCAGTAATCCTGTCCACTATCAAAGACCGATCATTCTGTGTAACACACTATTTCTTTTCTACCTATAAACTGCGTATTCAAATGGGGGTTCCCCATATCAAAAACAAAAAGTTTTAATCTTTGAGAACACTGCGTCTTTATCCTTTGCTGCGCTTAATCGAGTAAAGTTGATAATTTCCGGAAAGAGATCACGGATTTGCGATCATTCGGAACTTCTCGTCAACAGGCCGAACACAATCGGAAATTCCCGGGCGAATAAAACAAATTGGTTAAATGTTCTGATTTGCATTAACAAACAAGTAGCACGATTCATAAACAACGCATGGTGTTGTGAGTGTCATTTAGCTTGCAGGAAATGGTTCAAATAATTATACAGATCAAAGTGAAATGTTGATTTTGAAAGAATAAACGATGAATACCGACATTGATTTCCCGAAAGAGATCATTATTTTCTAGAGGGGGGTGTATGAATTGAAAAAACCCTGTCATGCGGACATAGCCATGAATAAACAGGTTGACTTGCGGAAGTTTTTTGGTGGCAACTTTAGAAAGAAGTCATCTGATGATGACTGTAATGAGGGTAGGTCTACGAATCATATAAGCACCGAACCCGATTCCAGTGCATGTTCATCACCAGTTAAAAAGAAATGCCAAAGTTTCAATACAGAGTGGTTACGAAAATACTCGTGGTTACGGAAGTCCGAGTCGCATGGCGGTATGCATTGTGAAATTTGTGATCGCGCAAATGCGGTAAATCCTTTTACCACCGAGGAAGGTTGTACTAATTTTCAGAATTCTACTCTGATCCGACACCAGGAGTCTAAAGTACACACTGAATCAATTAAAATTCTTCAATTACGTTCTGACCTTGACACTGCTAGACAAAGAGTAAAATTGGAGATGAACAATCCAATAAAGTTGAGAACTATATAAAGCAGCTGAGAACTGTTTATTTTATGGCCAAAAGAGACATAGCTGCAGACGTTTTTACAGATTTAATGGACCTACATATTCAAAATGGTGTTGAAATTGAAAGCTATTACAAACGTCCACAGGTTATTATGGAATTTGACAAATGCATTGAGGATGTTATTGAAAAAGACCTGATAGAAAAGTTAACGCCAGTGAACACATTGGAATAATGCAATTGTCGTTGGTGAGCAGTTTCACTCACAGCATTTTTTGTTAAATGCTGTGGATTACAAATTGTTAACTTCAAGCCCTGGAAAAGTATTGAGATATTAAAACACACTCTAGATGGGAGCTGGTACTGGAATGTAAAGCAACTCACTGGTTCCTACGACTTTGTATTTGTTTCTTTGTAAAGCAACAAGCATTTATTTTTATAGTCATCTTACAGCTTCTTTAAATCATAGGGGCGGGACATAGTCCAGAGGTAAAGTGTTTGCTTGATGCGCGGTCGGTCTAGGATCGATCCCTGTCGGTGGACCCATTGGGCTATTTCTTGTTCCAGCCAGTGCTCCACAAGTGGTGTAACAAAAGCTGTGGTATGTACTATCCTGTCTGTGGGATTTAGCCTTCGGAGAGAATGATTCAGTGGGAGACTGTTTTCTGCCCTTCCAAGGGCATGGCCGGTTGTTGGGGGCAACATGTGGGAGTCTTACCTCAAATTTATAGCAAACATTTTCAGGGCTCACACTTGGAACAAATTTTGGTTTGGCCAATTTTCAGATAAACTGAATATTTCCTTTTTAAAAGTTAAAATGTGGTTAATTTAGGGATATTGTATTAGCCAAAACCTAAAAGTTGTAGCCATTTTGGCAATGGACAGGGCAAGCCGTGCATTTTAAACATTATAAGATTATTATTTTGATTTCAGTTTTTGACACGTCTTATCCCAAGGACTACTATACTACTCTAGAAGAACAGTCTTTGTTCAGTCAGTGTTTTCCTGATGTGGTGGAGCAGTTTATCACTGATGTGGCAGAAGCTAAAACAAACAAGAAGAAAGGTAACTGAGCTTGATAAGTGTATTAGTGTACAGGCCTCCCACCAGCAAAATAAAAATGTATACATATGAGGGGAGGTTTTTTTTACTTTGAAAATAAACTAATTATAATTGCGGGAGGGGGCTGGAAGCAGTTTTAAAATTTAACTACATGCATGTACATAAATTATTATAGTGTGTACAGATGGTGGCAGGCCTGTTCTTGTAGACCACTAATGTATGTTTTGTAACATTGTTTTTATGGAAGTAAAAGTTTGAAAGAGATGCCAAGTTTAAAATGTCACACAATCCAGTTATTTCTGGGGAATAGGGTAAGAATAGGGTACAGTTTGATCTGTACCAGTGTATACCAAAACTGTTTTGGGATATTTTTTTCCCCAGGGGGGTGGAGAGCATTGAAATTGTTCATTTTCTATTGTCGTTATTATGTTTCGTTAGTTGATGGATTTAATATGTTCTTTATAACTTCAAGATATTAAAGCATCATATATGTTTAAAGGACAAACAATATTTGTTTAGCCAATAAAAAACATTTAATAATATTGATACTTACAGCATTTTTATAATATGTTAATAATATAAAACATTTGTTGATGGCTTTTAAAAATTCTAGATCATTTTTATTTTTGTAAAATCAGGTTCTAGAAAGAAAACAAAACTTGTCAGTGACCCAGTTGTTGATGAGTTGGCTTCTCAGATGGATTTAATCAACCTTGACTGTGCATCAAAACCTTCAGCTGTAGGCAACAACAAGCAAGGCCCTGTCATTATGGATCATAAAAGTGAAAAACCAGCAAAAGTTGATAAGTCAAAGACTGTTAAAAAGTACTCAAAAGATTGTACAGATATGGAAGGAAAACACGACCCAAGTTGTAACATTATTAATCCCATTTCTAATAATGATCGGCCCATAATTAGTGTTAGAGGTACTTCATTAAAAGATCAAACTCGGATGTTGCAGCATCAAATAGTGCTTGATTCTGATGATGACGAGAGTGATGAAGAACTGTTTCTGACTTTAACTCAGAGAATACAACTGAGGTCAAGAAGAAAGAGTCGACCGGAAATTCCAAACAGTGAAATGGAAAGTATGACAAAAACACCTTGCAGTTTAACAGTTGAATCAGTGCCAGATGATGCAATCACTGATAACACAGACTGTTCATCATACACTTTCTGCCAACCTGACTCCGAAACTGTACAAGAATCCAACATCATTCCATCCTCTGAATCCGTTTCGAGCAGATGTAGACACGATGACAGTTCAGAACATGCAAGCAGTCATGATGGTATTTTAGCAGTAGCAAAAATACCTGTGTCATTCACAAACAAAACACCAGTTTCACAACATTCTGCAAGGTACGGAAGATCGTTTGTGAACAATAGTGTTCACAAAGATATTTCATTTGTTGAAGCCTTCACTCATTGTTCACCTTTGTCAGCTGATGATGTGTCATCGAAGAATGATTTCTTGGAGTTTGGAAATTTTCATATGCAGACTTCATTACTGACAGATTTAAGTCTGATGGCATCACCATGCCCAACTTCTGGAGACGGTTGTAGTCATGGTGATGAAAAACACCCGTCTTATGTTCATTCTCCTTCCTTATTTGATTCCCCTGAGAGTTCTTATCAGGTGAATCATCAGAATCTGGTTTATTCCCCCTTCAGCAGCAGTGTTCAAGCAGTATCTTCAAAACACAGTAAAACTGAGAACAGTGGAAAACAGATGGCCAGTACAGAGCAGACGGCCGGTACAGAGCAGACAACAAAAGACAAACATTCAGAAGTTAGATCCACCTTGATCAGCAGTAATGGTCAACTTCAAACGAAATGCTTTAGACATGATAAAACTGTAAGCAAGCAAAACAATGAAGTACAAATCGTGAGTGAAGGAGGTATGGTGAAACACAAAAGTGCACAAGTGAGAACATGTAGCAGTATTATTACAAAACCAGATTCTGGAGAAAGATGTCATCGCTTCTGTGATAAACATTCTTCCATCTCCAGTACAGATAAGGGTAATAATACCTTGAAAGGTGCAAAGAAACAGTTCGTGAATTCTACAGGTGTCTCAACAGAAAATGCACTTAAGGAAGCATATTCACCATGCCGTAGAACTCTTGAAAAACCAGACTGTTTGGTACCTGATAATGGACACCATAGTGATACATGTTTACAGGTAGATCCGCTGAAATGTAAACTAGATGTCATTCATTTAGATGAATCCCAGAAAGAGAACTGTGGTCCAAGTCTTTATGAGCAGAAAGTGATGACGGAAAGTTTTACCCCTTCAAGCAGATCTATTGTTGACGATAATGAAAAAATGGAGATCAATTTGTCCCGACAGTTTTGTTTCTCTGACGATTCGTTGATACAGGAACACAGTCCTGCACCGCTCAGTTTAGCCGATCGGCTTGGTCTCCGGTTGACAAAAAATGCACAGATTACATTGAGAAATCTGTCTCAGAAATAGTGCTGTTGTTATTTGTTGAGGATAAGTGGAATTTTATACAAAGTTATTTACAAAGAATATCTATTAATAAAATGTAATGTGAAGAAGCAGAATTGTATTCCAGACTTCGACTGGGGATTTGTGATATGAAATGTTACTCCCCCTTCCCCAAAATGCATTTTATTGCATTTCATATTTTTATTGTATGAAAGAAAAAAAACTAAATGTTTTTGACTATGCTGCTTGCATAACCTTTATGGATGAAATATTTTTTATAATTTTTATTTACTTTTATTTTATCCGAAAGCACTAATTATTCAAAATGATGCATTTGAAATTTTTAATTATTGCCGATTGGTTGAAATTAATTGTAAACTAATCTTAAATTGAATTTTCATCAATATTTTTAAAAAATTAATTCTACTACAGGTGGAGTTGTTAATTCTAAAAAAGTAATGGTTTAATTTTTTATGAGTTTAAAAGTATCTTTATTTTAATTATTATTTTTCTAGTGCATTGTAACAGTTTTAACAAAATAAAGGTCAAAACATACTTGTTACTTTGTTTTTAATATGTCCATTTATCATATTTAATACATGTATATGTAATATCTTTGTTGGTGTTCCATGATTGGAAAATTATAGACTGGCATGTTGTTTTCTGGAATGGGAATAAACAATATATTAACGAAATATAGCACATCCCACATTTTAGCATTATATCTTCTTACTCTCCATACCAAATTACTCGGATCCACCCCACCCTCGCACATGTATACATATATTTAATAAATGCATTATATACGTGTGCATAGCTTTATGTATATACAATAATACCATGTACAGCAATAATTCAAGGCCCCAACCTTGACCTTGCTTATGTTTTGGGGACTATAAAAAAAAATAAAATAAAAAGAAGTCTAGATATGAACATTGGTGGAGCGTGTGTGCCAGATATAAATGATTTTATTCAGTTATTCTCATGTAATATGCAAGTGTGTGTGCATGCATGTTGGTATGGTTCACTGCTAAAGTGCTTGCCCAAGACGTGATGGGGTCGCTGCATCGATCACACTCCATATCGATAGAATAGAAGATCCCCCCCCCCCACCTCGAACCAAAGCTTCACAACTGGTGTATATCAAAGGCTGTGGTATGTGCTGTCCTGCCTATGGGAAACTGAATATAAAATATTCCTTGCTGCTTATTTTGTAGCAGTGGCAGAAGCTGGTTTCCTCTTTCTTTTGACAAAGTATTGAAATAACCATGTGCCGAGATGTCATTAAACGTAACCCAGCGGTAAAGTGACTGGTTTATCAAAGACCATGTAATGTACTATCCTGTCTGTGGGATTGTATATATGTAAAAGATCCCTTGCTATTTAATGAAAAAATGTAGCTGGTTTCCCCTCAAAGACTAAATGTCAAAATTACCAAATGTTTGACATCCAACAGTCAATGATTAATAAATGATTGCTCTAGTGGTGTCATTAAACAAAACAGACTTTTTCTCAAGAAAGGTTCCAGTCATACTTCAAAGTCTGTGGTATTCGTACAGTTCTTCAAAGGACCATATACCTTTTCAGAATACACACTACAACTGGTCAAAGGCCGTGATATGTGCTTTTCCTTGCTTCCTTTGGAAAAATGTAGTGGGTTTCCTCTTGACGACTATGCATCATAACTACCAAATGTTTGACATCCAATAGCTGATGATTAATTAATCAATGTGCTCTAGTGGTGTCGTACATTAAATACACTACTTGACTTTGAAAAGTTCTCATTTGATATTACTACTTATACACTCATCTACACCCATTATGGGGTTTTGGGGTTTTTGTCAGCAATTCCACTTTAACTTGATACTAAAAAAAAATAAGAGAAAAAACTTTTGGAACTAATCCATAAGAGTTTATTTTTATGTGTAGTTTGTGAAAACATTGGTCAGTGTATTGTAAATAAAACCGCAAAACTCTCCCATAATGACATCTGCTCATGAAGTTTGAAATTATATTTTCTTGATTACTTTATCCTTCTAAACTCTATATTTGTTTATTCTTTAATTAATGTTTCTATTAGTTGAAGATCCTTTTTTGTATGTATGTAATGTTTTTTTAAAATTAAGAAAGAGTCATTTCAAACTGATCAGACAACATTCTTAGGTTGCTGTTTTATTTATATCTTGACCAATGTTTCTAAAATTTGAACATAAAAATAGCACATTTTTTGTTATTTCAAAATTATTGACAAAAAAACAACAACATATTTTTGGCCGATACGAGATGGTCTGTCCAGTCAAATTGGTAGTCGTCTGTGTGGTGGCACATCTACATTTGCTGATTGACAATATTCTTTCAAATCCACCAATTTGTTGTAAATATTATGGAAAGAAAGAAAGAAATATTTTATTTAACGATGCACTCAACACATTTTATTTACGGGTTATATGGCATCAGACATATGGTTAAGGACCACACAGATTTTGAGAGGAAACCCGCTGTCGCCACTACATGGGGCTACTCTTTCCGATTAGCAGCAAGGGATCTTTTATTTGCGCTTCCCACAGGCAGGATAGCACAAACCATGGCCTTTGTTGGACCAATTATGGATCACTGGTCAGTGCAAGTGGTTTACACCTACCCATTGAGCCTTGTGGAGCACTCGCTCAGGGTTTGGAATCGGTATCTGGATTAAAAATCCTATGCCTCGACTGGGATCCGAACCCAGTACCTACCAGCCTGTAGACCGATGGCCTTACCACTACACCACCGAGGCCGGTAAAATATTATGAATGCTTAAAAGAAACATAACTGGACTGGTAATTTCTACAGTTACAACTCTCAATTCTTTAATAACAAAAACAAACAATTTATAAAAATCAACAAGATGTATTTACCATAATAAAAATTACAAAATATTAAAATACAAATAATTCTGCACTATTTAATAATTTGTTGTTAATCAAATTCAAGAACAAAATGACTATCAGTCAACGTCGATCAATCCAATATCACAACTTTTGATCAGTTTTGGGCCTAAATTCGTAAAACATTCTAACTATACTTTTACGGTTAGTAACCATAAGTTCACATGCATTTGGTATCTTTATTTCACACAGAAAATTATGTAATCATGAATAAAAATATATATGTGCATTTCAAATGTTTTTAATTATGGATTTAGTAGTCTAGTTCTGCACATAAAAGTTAATTTACGACAAGAAAACTGTGGCTATAATTATGAACAGTAAAATAATCTAGTTCGAAATACATGTAAATGACTTAACATGAGCCATCTTCCATACTGATGTAATTTTCTGTGTGAAACAAAAACAAAATGGTTGTAAACATCCGACTGCTAACCATAAATGTAAAGATATGGAGTTTTGTGAATTTGAGTCCAGTTTTTTAAAGGTACCCGGTACTTTTTTCCCCTACAACATGGTATGGTATTTCTGGCCAAAACTAATGTTTTGTGCTTGAAATAATTTCTTCCTATGTGGTCATTTCAAATACAATTAACTGATGTTTGTCTTTATAAAGCTATTCAAATATGCGACATAATTTGTATTGATTTAATGCTAAACGGTTCTGTGCAGCCTAAATAACCGATTTATGCTATAAAACGATATGCAATAAAGTTGATTCGACTGTATAATTGCCTTCAAAAGAAGGTATTTTTTTGAGAAAGTTGATAAAAATATGTTAATGTATTCAGCGGTAGCACACCAAAACAACTAGAAAGTTTAGGTAATGGAAGCCCTAATACAGATGTCTATGAATCTCCCATTAGCAAACTCAATACTGTATCTCTGCACAAGACTACTTCCAAAAGAAGTTACGACATTGTTGTGAGGGTAATCGGCCCTGATCTCGATATATGGCTCCAACTCTTGTCTAAAGGAGGACTGCGTCTACTGCTATAGCACGTGTCAGTACATGTACTAAAACCAACTCTGCAGCTTCCGTAAACAAAGGGACACAAGAATGAACACACAGATTTGCATAGAATATTTCAAGTAAGGAACTAAAGTAAGTATTTTACAGAAATATTTAGAGAAACAAACCACTTTGAGCCTAGATGATGCACAGAAATGAATATTTTAAGCAGGAGACTGATGTTTCAACCAGAAATATCATACAGTGTTGTTAGAGGGCCAAGTACCTTTAAGTATGTTTGATTTCTCCTGGTCTGAAAAAAAATATATAACAAAAGAAACATGAATATTAATTCAGTTTTCTACTTACAAGATTAATTTTATCATGAAAGTTAAAATTAGTTTTATTTAATGACACCACTAGAGCACATTGATTAATTATTCATTGTCTATTGGATGTCAAACATTTTGTAATTGGGCTAAAAAAAAAGGAGAAAAAAGTTGATGATTGTCCTTTTGATCACACAAATCGGGGGTGAGTTTTTATTTTTAAAAAAAACAATTCTGTGAAAAACTTTATAAAACCGTGGAGACCATTTTGCCTGCGGGAATAGCAGCCAACAGCGCATGCGCCTGGATGTTGTAGTTCATTCACTGGCCGCCAGATGGACTTGGTGATGGTTTAACCCATTATGGTGCTTACGAAAGTTGAATTGCTGCTATCTCGACACAATTTTAACAGTTTTTAACAAAATAAAAAATAAAATAAATTCAGGTACGGGAGGGGACGATCACCAACTCTGGGGGTTTTTGTATTGTTCAGTATACATTAACTGCCAGTCAGTAAAAGCATTATATTATGTTTGGGTTTTTTCAATCTATGTATACCAGTAATTAACAAACTAAGTGATGTGTACACGAGATGATTTTCTGCTCTACTGACAAAAATATGCTGAAATATAAAAAATAGAATCATGTGTTTGAGGTCCGGGTCACTAAAACTATATTGAAAGCTTAATAGGATAGTTGTTGTATTAAAATGACAGTAATAACTAGTATTTTCTAGCATTACTGCAATTAATCCAGTTGAGAACAACACTTGACTGGTCAACTGCAAATGGCACAATTTGTGTTGATAAACAGTCTTGCATGAAAGTAAAATAAGGGACCCATACGTTTGTAAGTGAACTGTGACAAATTCTGTTTTTTAAATCAGATTGGGTCCAAAATATACTGGCAATTGCATCTTCTTACTACAGCTAATAACTCAGTGATTTCAGTGAGAAAAACTCCCATCATTTTGCCGGCTAGATTAGTGCCTGGTAAATGTAATAAAGATCAGGGCCCCGTTTTATGGAGCGATCTTAGCACAATGATCACCTTAAGTGTATAAGGTAGTCATGGACTTACGGTGATCCTAACACTAAGATTGTTTAATAAAACAAGGCCCTGGAATAGTAGCATTGTCGTGCCGAGATGTAGCAACATGAATAGCAAATCCACCCTGAGTAAGCAAAGGCAAGAATTTAATCCACAGCAGGTAAAGTGCTTATAAATAAGAACAGATACATAAAGCTAAACTGTGTTTTGTTAACAACTCATACATAACGATAATAATTACTGTGAAGTCACTTTTGTTCGTGGTGGTCTACTGCAGTGAACGAATTTAAGAAAACAACGAAAAGACATGAAGTATGCATATAATTTATACTACCACCTTTTCGATCCACAAATTTAAATATGAAATGAAAATTTTATTCCACGAAAATAAAGGATTTCAACAGGTAATGGATTTCATTTTGATCTTTGTGCTCGTTACATATAAGGTGGAAATAATCTTAATGATGTTTTGATAATTTTAACATGTTTTTCTAAGTAAACAACTTAAAAACCTCATGAATTAACAAGTGTTTAAAATGTGGAAAGCTCATGGTGGTTGTACACAAAATGTTTTAACATACAACTAAATTATGTTTTAACAAATACTGTGAATGATAAATAAACTTTGTGGAAAAGTAAAAACACAATTAACATTTGTACATGTTGAACTTTTGTAACACAACAATTGAAGACCAACAAGGCAAATTTTAATCTAAATATCACAAGGCTCTGTTCCATAACCTAATGCTATGGAAAGCAATGAGTATCATATAGGGATGGTATAATTCCGAGATTAAACAAACCATCCTGAGTTTGCTGCATTGTACTATGTTTGTTGCGTTGCAGGATCGAACCACCTCGGTGGAGCCATTCAACTCATTGGGGTTTTTCTTGTTCCAACCAGTGCACCATAACTGGTCAAAGGCTGTGGTATGTGCTTTCCTGCCTGTTGGAAAGTGTATATAAAAGATTTCATGCTGCTGATTGAAAAAATGTAGTGGGTTTTGTCTGATGATTAATAAATCAATGTGCTCTAGTGGTGTCATTAAACTTAATAAAATCTAAATTTAAATACATTTTCTCGTTTTGAATATCAGTGTATGTACCGGTATATTCAATGTGTTTCTGATTGTCTTAATATTTATAAGAAGCCCAAACTGGATTTGGCCTCCAAATAATTTCGTACATATTAATAAATCTATATTAGGCAATAAGATGAAGTTTGACCCAGTACGAACACTAGGACGATCAGAAACACATTTAATATACAGCCACTGATAATTTATGTAAAATTAAAAAGATATTTAATATATAATTATGGTAATTAAAAAGTCTCTGTTAGTCGGCAACATCTTAACACATTACAGCAAATTCAGGACCGTCTCTTTAATATGAATGATTGAAGTGAACAGAAAACCGGTCTTTATTGTCAATAATAAAGACCTTGATGTAAGCGACTTTTGATCCTATTAGTGGTATTATTAACTATGTAATACTGCACATAAAAACTCGACTAATAAATATAGTGCTATGTTAAGGAATAGTAAAGGCAGTTCTATAAAAGATTTGATTGAAGATTGAAATTGCCTAGGCAGGCAGCAAATGCCAATCAAAATGCACAATGTGCTTCCTAATAATTAACTTCATAAGCAGCTTTTGGTAACAGAGATTATTAAACGAGCTTGTGTGTTGTACTGATTTTACGACACGAGTAGCAGGATTTTTGCATTGCCTGAGCGAGAGTAATATGTGAATCCAGACACGAGTTATGTAAAATCAGTATGACTCACACGCGAGTATAATAATTTCTTTACTATCCATATTATTGTTGTTTTATGAATAAAAAGATCCAAATCAAAATGTTTCAGCCACAACTAGAAGGAGACGATGAAATGACATCATATTTCAAATGCACAGTCTGAGCTTGGATTCGGAAACCAATGTCATGTTATGACGTCGCTTCCCAAAATTACGTCATTACACATGTGTACCTTGTATGATTATTATTAACTCAGTTATGTGAATAATAAACATTTGCATTCCATCTTATTTTTGACAGTATTCCAGATATAATGAGATCTCCTGATTATCCGTTTTAAGTGAAAATAGAAATCTTATGCTTTTATCCATATTCTTCTCAAGTTTTCAACAGTTTCTAATAATTAAAAACTTGATTAGCAACTGCTAGTTAACATCAAAAATTGTGTAGTGATCTCTGAAACTTGTGTAGTCAATCATGACACGATATTCAACAAAATGTACCGGTTTTTATATTGCTGACACAACAAGACTAATTTCTAGAAATGCTTCTCAATTTCTAATATTTTCTTCCAACTTGAAATCTGAGAAGCAAAGATTGCTTCCCACTCTACAAAATGAATTCCAAGGCTTGGAATGTGTCAAGAATATTACTCAGCACTGTTCATATATTACGACAATTCATTTAATAAGTCATAAAGATTTCACTGCCTATTTGCATTATTACATTTACAGTGGACTCTATTTAAACTCTAGTCACAGGATACCAACAAAATGTGCCAATACCACTGTCACAGGACGGGACTTTGAGACTGCCGAGTTAAACAGAAATCCACATTTCGAATGCGCCAACTTGGACAAAGTCCACTAAATATTGAAAATATATGTGCTAAAAATAATTCCAAATTATATTAATGAAATAATAATCTTCTGACAGCTAGCAATATTCCAGGAAAATGTTAAATTCCTAGGTCATATTCAGTTTCAGTGTGTGATTCAACACTTTTGATTTGTAAATTGTAACTAAATACTTAATCTAGCACTGTTTCTTTTTAGGATTATAACTGAAAATACATAATGCAAATATAGAAGAAAAAAATAATAATAAACCTTTTAGACAAACTATAAAATGAAACTATAATTTAACATGTAAAAACAATATATACAATTGTATATAAAAACATGAATGCATAGATTGATAGTTTGTAACATACCTGACATGTTATGTGCTAAACAGGACAAATGTCCATTTTTATACATATTTTTCTCTCCAACATTTACACACAAATACAAGCATGCACACGCACACACAAACTTAAAATAAGAACACTGAATGTTATTGCTTGAAGATTAGCAATGTTTGAACATTATGCATTCATGAACCGATCTGGCCTGGTTCTTATAAAACCTTTACAGTCTAGAGTCCAGACTCAAATAGAGTCTGAGACACTAATGTCATGACAACCCCATACAAATAGAGTCTGAGACACTAATGTCATGACAACCCCATACAAATAGAGTCTGAGACACTAATGTCATGACAACCCCATACAAATAGAGTCTGAGACACTAATGTCATGACAACCCCATACAAATAGAGTCTGAGACACTAATGTCATGACAACCCCATACAAATAGTCTGAAACACTAATGTCATGACAACCCCATACAAATAGAGTCTGAGACACTAATGTCATGACAACCCCATACAAATAGAGTCTGAAACACTAATGTCATGACAACCCCATACAAATTGTATGTGTGAGACGTCATTAGAGACGGAGTCTGGACTCTTAAAAGTTTCATAAGCACGGGGCCTGGAGTGGAAGTAAACATGTGTCATTCTGTTCTCTCAACAAAATAATTTTATTGTAGTCTATATTAATAACCTAGCATCTACACTTCGATGTATTACTTTCCAATACATTTCCTGACATGGTCAATTATGGAAGAACTATTTTCTTTTGGTGTTCCTCTGGGAAAGGCACATGGACATCATATAAGAATAGAAAGCAATGACTGGCTTTTAATATTTCCTTAATTTGTACAAATCCAAATACACAACTGCATGATACCTCAAATCCTATATTTCACCTTATGTAACATTAATTTTGAAAGTTGCTAATAAGCTTTGTTAATTTTACAACTGTGAAACACTGAAAAACAACAACATGAAAATCATTTGTGTTTAGTTTATACAATCAATAACAAATGCAAAAATCTTAAAATGCAATCAAAACGTATCTCAACAAATTAAACATTTCTTTAGATGGCAAATTACGATTGCTTTTTTGTATCGTTCACATGCATCATGTCAATGTTAATTTCACATAAGCTTTTAAAGTCTGAATACTGCCACTTCATACACTAATAGTATTTTTGCGTAAATATCAAATGCTCTATTGTGCAAACGTATCATTTATGACCCTGATTGATATATGTATAAGTGACTAGTGGTGTATTTTTGTGCATGTCAAGTGATTTTGGTAGTCAAAAGAATTTAAACTGCAATGCTATCATTTCCTAATGCAAAATACAAATGTCAAATCATTTTTGTTTTAACAAAGTAGAGCAAAAACTTGTAATTTGTGAACATCTAAATTCTAAGGGCCGAATTTCCAAAGCCTGTTTGTCTTGTACGCATGTAAACTACATTCATTTACAATGCTTAAACACCTGTTTATGTCTTGTACGCATGTAACTACAATCATTTACAATGCTTAAACACCTGTTTATGTCTTGTACGCATGTAACTATTCATTTACAATGCTTAAACACCTGTTTATGTCCTGTACGCATGTAACTACAATCATTTACAATGCTTAAACACCTGTTTATGTCTTGTACGCATGTAACTATTCATTTACAATGCTTAAACACCTGTTTATGTCTTGTACGCATGTTACTATTAATTTACAATGCTTAAACACCTGTTTATGTCTTGTACGCATGTAACTACAATCATTTACAATGCTTAAACACCTGTTTATGTCTTGTACGCATGTAACTACAATCATTTACAATGCTTAAACACCTGTTTATGTCTTGTACGCATGTAACTACATTCATTTACAATGCTTAAACACCTGCGTTTAAGAAAAACAAGCTTCATAAATTTGGCCCAATATGCTTTTAAAAAATAAAACTGCAATCTCATGCTATCATTTCTTAATGCAAAATACAAACACAACTACACTTTTAATAAACTTTTAACATCAACTGCCTTGATATGAAATGTATTTTGCCTTTTTAAAAAAATAGAATGTCACACTTAACAGTAGAGGACATATCGTACATTGTTAAAAAAGTAACACATTTCCATGTGCTCTAATGAGAAACTATCTAAATGATATTAATTAATGTGAGCTATGCTAAATGAATAAATAATACAAAATAGCCTTGAGATTGCAACTAGAATACAGCTCTAAATGCAAAAACAAACTTGAATCTGTTATATATGCAAGATGCTTATCTGACAGTTAGTTGACAGTGTTTATTATTGATGTTGCAATAACTGATTATAATCGAATAGTCATCAGGCCTGGTGCTTATAAAACCGTGAGTCTAACACTTGAGACTCTCAGTCTGAGACACTAATGTCATCACAACGAAATACAAATTGCATGCATGTGACGTCATTAGAGATTTGAGTCTACACACTAAAAGTTTTATAAGCATGGGCCCAGTTGTGCTCTACCGATGTGGTATTTATTACAACAATCCACAATCGATTGTCAGGAGAAATGTGGTGTGCACAGTTGGGCTCTACCGATGTGATATTTATTACAACAATCCACAATCGATTGTCAGGAGAAATGTGGTGTGCACAGTTGGGCTCTACCGATGTGATATTTATTACAACAATCCACAATCGATTGTCACGAGAAATGTGGTGTGCACAGTTGGGCTCTACCGATGTGATATTGATTACAACAATCCACAATCGATTGTCACGAGAAATGTGGTGTGCACAGTTGGGCTCTACCGATGTGATATTTATTACAACAATCCACAATCGATTGTCAGGAGAAATGTGGTGTGCACAGTTGGGCTCTACCGATGTGATATTTATTACAACAATCCACAATCGATTGTCAGGAGAAATGTGGTGTGCACAGTTGGGCTCTACCGATGTGATATTGATTACAACAATCCACAATCGATTGTCAGGAGAAATGTGGTGTGCACAGTTGGGCTCTACCGATGTGATATTGATTACAACAATCCACAATCGATTGTCAGGAGAAATGTGGTGTGCACAGTTGGGCTCTACCGATGTGATATTGATTACAATAATCCACAATCGATTGTCAGGAGAAATGTGGTGTGCACAGTTGGGCTCTACCGATGTGATATTGATTACAATAATCGATTGTCACGAGAAATGTGGTGTGCACAGTTGGGCTCTACCGATGTGATATTGATTACAATAATCGATTGTCACGAGAAATGTGGTGTGCACAGTTGGGCTCTACCGATGTGATATTGATTACAATAATCTACAATCGATTGTCACGAGAAATGTGGTGTGCACAGTTGGGCTCTACCGATGTGATATTGATTACAATAATCCATAATCGATTGTCAGGAGAAATGTGGTGTGCACAGTTGGGCTCTACCGATGTGATATTGATTACAATAATCCATAATCGATTGTCAGGAGAAATGTGGTGTGCACAGTTGGGCTCTACCGATGTGATATTGATTACAATAATCCATAATCGATTGTCAGGAGAAATGTGGTGTGCACAGTTGGGCTCTACCGATGTGATATTGATTACAATAATCTATAATCGATTGTCAGGAGAAATGTGATGTCCACAGTTTCATGTGGACATAAAGAAAACCAATAATGAACAGGTATTAAAAGTTAAATTAATGACAGGCAAGAGTCTATTATGGAGAACATGACAAGAAGCGTACAGTCATAATAATTTAAATCTACTTAAGTACGTATTACAATTCTAAGCGATTGTATCAGTACGATTCCCAACACTAATGTATATCAGGTTAAAATATTGATGTATAAACTTTTAAAAAAAGGTCTGTAAATGTTTTGATTTCCTTGCTCTAACTCTTGTACAAAATCAAAATATTTAATGTTCAGGGCTGCAAACATTAACAAAAATTAATTAAATGAAATAACATTCTATCGAAGCATATAGATAATCTATGTTTAAACAATTGTTTAATATTTGTCTTCATTCTAGGTAAACCAGACTTTTCAAAACGTTTGTTTTATTTTATTTTTTTAAATATTAGAAATGTGAAACATCAGAAATCAAGTACCAGTAATTTTTTGTTAAATAATACATTTTTAAAAGTTTAAAACTGTCCAAAGCCTCAACTTTCAAAATCACAAAGATACCTGTCCAGAAATGGTCTGTTGGTTTCTTTAAGCACTGCATAATACTAAGCCATAATGGAATAAGTACTGGATAGCACTCAAGTCTAACACACTTTCTCATTCTATTTTTCAGAATTTACCCAATATATAAAATTAAACAAGCATTCTACGAGTACTGCTAAAGCAATACACGTCCCCTACCTGGCCCAACAAATTTTCATATTGTCCAAGTTTAAGTTTAACTCTGTCAAGCATGGATTACATTCACATTTCTGACAGAGTTTAGGCCCTTAAATAAATTCTCATGAAAGTCGAACAAGACCAGGCCATAAGTCAAAAATAGGTAAATCCCACGAAAGTTGATCTGTAACAGTTACTAAACTTGATAAAGATACATTTAAAACTTCACCTCAGTATATTGAGGCATTGCGGAAAAATAGGTAAATCCCATGAAAGTTGATCTGTAACAGTTACTAAACTTGATAAAGATACATTTAAAACTTCACCTCAGTATATTGAGGCATTGCGAAAAAAAAAGTCAGGAAAACTAAATGCTGGACAGACAGACGGACGGAGACGAAACCTATGGTCTCCTACGGCTGGACCGGTAGGAGACCGAAAACAAGTAATCTCGTACAACTGAACCTCGCAGTTTCACTCTATACCAAACGGCTGTCAGCTATGTCCGTACTTTCATTGTTTGTACAGACTGACTGGCTTTATTTGCAAACAGATGTCTAATCATAATAACTTGAGTTAAACCTACTAACATCATTACAACAAGGAATACACACGACCATAAATTAACTCTTTCAAAATTATTTTCTTGAATGTTGCGGTCTCGAGCCTCGAACATTTTCACTAAATTCTGTAGCTGTACGGACTTCTCCAGATTCACTTTGACACTGGCGATAATATTCTGAAAAATAAATATATACAGAGTAAAACTGATTTAACATCCACAGGATTTACTGAGGAAATGATTGCAATTTGGTCAATTTTCCAAAACATTTTTCTTATTTAATTGTTAGCCAGTCCATAAAAGTCAGTAACTGACCAAGTAGGCAACTATCAGGCCATGGTGTCCAACATTACATGTATATAAAAACACTGGTCCAGGGCTTTTATAGAATCCACTAGCCATGGGATCAGTGATTTTTAACATTTACTAGCCACGATTAAAAATTCACTAGCCCTACTTAACTTTTAAGTTAATACAATTTTACTGAATAATAGTAATAATCAGATATGTCACCTAAAGAGGGAGATAGAGATTAAAAACACTGACATTGTGGGTTTGGGGTGGGGGCAGGATATTCATATTTACAAAATAGACAACTGCAACATTTGACTTCTTTTTTTCACTAGCCATCGGGGATGGCAATAGTAGTTATTTACTTGCCCCACTTTGAATATCATTAGCCATGGGAGTGGGCTACCATAATTTAGAAGCAGTGCTGATCCCAAAATCAATAGAAAACGTTTTTTGTTTCTTTCGTTCCCTCAATTTGTTTGTATACACAGGCATCGAAATAAGTCGAAACAAATTGAGAATATATTAGTACTTCGTTCTCTACAATATCTTGATAAACAAAAGTACTACGACATAAAATGTTGATGCGTTGTGTTAATCAAATATAAAATATTTAAGATACAGTAAAACCTGTGTAAATCGGATCACACAGGTGACCTGATAGTTACCTGATTCAGACAGGATCTGGTGTTATATAGAGGGTTGTGACCTGATAGTTACCTGATTCAGACAGGATCTGGTGTTATAGAGGGTTGTGACCTGATAGTTACCCGATTCAGACAGGATCTGGTGTTATAGAGGGTTGTGACCTGATAGTTACCCGATTCAGACAGGATCTGGTGTTTAGAGGGTTGTGACCTGATAGTTACCTGATTCAGACAGGATCTGGTGTTATAGAGGGTTGTGACCTGATAGTTACTTGATTCAGACAGGATCTGGTGTTATAGAGGGTTGTGACCTGATAGTTACCTGATTCAGACAGGATCTGGTGTTATAGAGGGTTGTGACCTGATAGTTACCTGATTCAGACAGGATCTGGTGTTTAGAGGGTTGTGACCTGATAGTTACCTGATTCAGACAGGTTCTGGTGTTATAGAGGGTTGTGACCTGATAGTTACCTGATTCAGACAGGATCTGGTGTTATAGAGGGTTGTGACCTGATAGTTACCTGATTCAGACAGGATCTGGTGTTATAGAGGGTTGTGACCTGATAGTTACCTGATTCAGACAGGATCTGGTGTTATAGAGGGTTGTGCTTTAGAATTTAGAAAATATGGGACCATAAAACTTGTCCGGTTTTGACAGGATTCTGGTTTGTTGAGGGTCTGGTTTAGACAGGTTTCAGATGGCAGTATAATGAGAACAGTGATATGAAAGACTAACATTAATGTATTAAAGTAGTAATGTGTCTGTGATGGGATTGTTATAGGAATACTAGTGGCAATGTATGCATGGTGAACTGTAAGTTAACACGCTCGTCTTTTGTGGTAACCTGTACATAGTTTACCACATTCTATGCTTACCTGTGTATTTCAATGATTGCATACATTCTTAAAATGGCAACAAAACAAAAATTAATTTAAAAATTAAGTACTAATCAAAATAATGATTTTGCTTATTACATATGATTAAGTAAAATCCATGGAATGAAAAAATTAAAACTGTATTATGACATGTTATTACATTAAAATATTGTCTTTTATTAGTAAAAAATTATTATTCTAATATCCACATACAAACTAATTAAATAGACTATACTACATCTGATACCATTACACCTGGCAGGTGTGACCACACTGTCATGTGTAATGAATGAATGAATGATGAATGAATGAACAACACCTTAGCACAAAAATACACATCAGTTATTGAGTGCCAAACAAAGGTAAGTATATGAATATGATTATTTATATTAAACATAAAAAATTAAACATTTAAAGAAATATAATTATGTGACAACAATGTGCAATAATCCAGTCAATAGCAATCAATTCCATATCATATACATGTAGTTGTTTTTCAAAATTGTGTTTTGATGCACTTTGTAATTTCTCATCTATAAAAGCGTTTAAAGGCAATTTGTTTGGTGTTTATTATGCCTGTTATTTGTACATGTGTATTTAGTAACAGGTGATCATAATGCTAATACGGTCTTAAAGTAAACTTTCATTTCATGGAGTTTAATGAATTGTATGTAATAAGCAAAAACATGGTGGGGTATTATTTTGATTCGTACTTGAATTCGGCCTATCGTGTCACAATAGTCTGTATGTATGTTTGTTAAAGTGATGAGATACATGTACCGACCAAAATGAGATCTGGCTATGGATTTCCAAAGCAACGTTAGCGCTTTGAAATCGCAAAACCATCGTAGGCTAAAATGCTTCTACAGCACACGTCATAGCTTACGAGGGTTTTGCAATTTCAACGCCCTAACATAGCTTTGAAAATATGGACCCTGGCGTGTAAAACTTACTTTAAAATCCTCAATTTTCATGTCAACCAATTCCACAAGTTCATCCTTATTAGGTTCCCAATCATCATCGTCATCGTCGTCATCATCATCACCACTTGTAGTTGTCAGCTCAAAGAATACTAGTTTTTTGGAGAAGCGGCTAAATCTGTTGTCTAAGCAAAACTTGTAGTCTCCAATCATGTTGGCTTCAACTCTGTAACACATTAATGGGTTACTCTCAAAGTTGCATAATGAGCAAAAAATATTCAGTCATTTTTTTCTGTGAAATGCTAAGATTATACCTTGCATTTTGGGCCTGCAAAAAAAACCCCATCCAAATAATTTTATTTAAGCCTTTAAAAAAAAGTGTTTTCAAGAAGATGACCATACCTAGAAAAATAGAATTTTTTTGGTGAAGGTAGTAAAATAATTATCTTTTTTTTTAAAGCTCACCTACCTTATCTAATTTGGACCAGTAGAGGACTAATAACAAGTCTGCCACCCGGCGTTTAAAATATACTCTTCAATACAAGTAGGGGAACTCTAATAAGAATTTACAATTGCCGTATATTAGCTGTGGGGAATGGTTATATGATAATAGTGAATTAATTGGGCAAACATTACAACCAGTAGTTCAGTATTACAGTAGGTTTTATGACAACCAAAGATCTTGAAGGACGATTGGGGTCAGAAGTGAAATTTGAAAGTTGACATTTTTTTAATCAGTAAATCGCAATTTCAAACAATAAAAATGACTAAAAACAAAACAATAACAACTGTATGATCAACAGAATGAAAAAGATTGACAGAAATAATGTTCCACAGTGATTAATGGACCTTCCTGGAAATTGCCAAAATCGAGAATGACACCCCACGCACGTGTACAGGGCAACTGCGTGATGCATGTGAAAACTATGGAATGTGTTTCGGTATGTTGATAAACAGACCTGAACGTTCTTTACTAGGATGTCTGTGTTCAAAACGTATGTTCGGTCTAACAGTTGATATTAACATTAATATTTCAGATTCCCCTACTTTTTTGGAAGAGTATATTACCACTTTACTAACGTTCCTAAAAGGGAAGCAACTCTGATTAAATTCGGGAGACCAGTAATACAATATAAGTATATGGCATTCATTTCTAGAAGCAGGAATCAAGCCTATTTTTGCCAGTTATAATTATGAGAGTGGTTTAATCTAACAGTCAATTTAGTTTTGATTTCATTAAAAAAAAAATATGAAAAGGTACACTCTTTTCATCAGGACTACTATAAATTAGAAAATGTTGGCGAGCATAAAATATTCGCGAATTTAGCGAAGCCATACAAAACGCAAACATTTCATAACGTTAAATATAAAATAAAGTCAGATAAAAAAAAAAAAATTAAACAAGTCTTAAAATGTATACATATTTAATAACCATTTGAATTAATCAACTGTGAACAATTCAACTGGATTTCAGAACTAAGGCAAATAAAACGTCGTCACATATCCTATGTACACTACCGTTCGTGGCACAATAATTAAAACTATTGTCACATCCAGTGCAGTGTTTGACAAAGTGAGAACAGTACCAGAGCACTGATTACTAGTACATCTCAGTGGAAAAACAGCTTACAACCCCTGTACACAAAATAAACTACTCCGAAAACACATTTTCATTGGACATTGTGGTTGATTCGTTGGCGATTAACTGGACAAACAACAGGCTATAGATTAGGCAATAAATACAGCAAACAATACTAATTAGTTTAGATGTATGACACTGTAATGTTTTTATTAAAATTTAGTTGGAGACAAGCAGCGTCGCTTGAATGTTTGAGGCTATATTTCAAACCGAAAATAGTGCGCATTTCATAACATCAAAAAGTATCAAGTGTTCTTGTGACCAGTCAGTTGTAAAACAAATAAGGCTTACTTTTTTTTTAATGTTTGATATGCCGACCTCGCTGAAGTTTTATGTCGCTAATATGTCACTGATATGGATTTCGCTAAATTTTAAGGTCGCTAATATTTTCTGATTTACAGTGTATTTGTCACCTACAGGCTACTCATTGGCTGAAATTGTTGTATGATCCCTTAACTGATATGTCCTTCATACAAAAACCAAATATTTACAAATGTAACATTACCAACTTGGCATCAAACTACCCTTGACAAACCCAAGCAATAAATTTAGGAAAAAAATTTCCCAGGAACCCGCTAGAATTGTAAACTTGATTTAATATAGGTTATTTTGTGATTCTGTGTCATAATCTTATGATTCTGACCTAAAATCTGGGATTTGCAGAAACACAAAGTTGTGGTAAATTAGCCGGCTGAAATCTAAGCATTTTAAGATCGTCCGGTCATCCCCAAGCAATTGAAAAGAATGTTGGGCAAATCAAACAATTTTGTGTGGAGACTAGTCTGCCTTTCGACTAAATATCTTTCGCTAAAACATATCCAGTGAAACCTGTCTAAACCGGGCCCTGAACATACCAAAATCCTGTCAAAAACGGCCAAATTCCAGTCCCAAATATTCTCTTATTTAAACCATGTATTAAAAACATGATAAAACTGGAACCTGTCCATTTCGGAAACCGGATTGATTTTTAGTTCAGAAATGTAAAATCCTTTATTAATTAACCTGAACAAACCAGCATAGCATAAACGAATGAAGAGTAACCTGAACGAAAACACGACTTCCAGAAAACAATGCAGACCAGAATTTCTGCTGTCCAGCATCCAGTGTTACATCACGGGTCACCCATTTCCACAGTCTCAGCCCAGCTTAGCAGACAGCAGAGTAATTAATGCTTGATTGTTTTCAACTGCCCTCTTTGTAGCAGTGCAGGGCTGAGCAAATTCTTTACAGCTTCAGACAATTCTCATTAGGTTTTTCACCTTTGAATGTTAGAAACAACTTAATTTAGAGTAAAATATACACAAGTGCCTTAATTTGTATACACTACATACAAACAATTTTTTTTATCTTTTCTACGATAAATACGAAAAACATGCACGCTGAATTTTGCTAAAAACAACAAACGAACATGTCTCGACCATCACAGGCTAAACATAGGCGTGTAGAATTATCATTGAAAGTAAAATTTGATTTGGTTAAAGATTCAGTCTGTACCAAAATTAATTCAAAAGGATTTGGCAGCAAAGTATGGCATTGGCATTTTCACTGTGTCAGACATATTAATGAAAAAGACTGTTAAACAGTTTATCTGCAAGAATATGAAAATAACTCTAGCGCCAACAAAATGTGATTCTGTACAGGCTGCAAATATAACAAACTGAATGAACTGACATGGAAATGGTTTCAACATGTGCGAGCAAAGAATATTCCCATATCTGGACAGATCATTCAGGAAAAAGCTTCGAAATTTTCATCTGATATGCTGATTCGTGATTTTAAGGCTTCCAATGGATGGTTAGAAAGCTGGAAGTCACGCTTTTCAAGATCAATGGTGAAAGTGCCGGTATAGACAACTTGCAACGTAATTGATGATTACAAAGACTGTCATTTTGCTACCTTAATTGTGGTAAAAACTAAATTACATTGAAATCTGTTGTTTTTATTTTTGTTTTAATGTTAATTAATAAATAAGAAAGATACATAACAAAATTGGGATATAGCGACATTATTATGAGTCGTTGCTTCGACAGTCATATTCATTCGGCAATTCGCGGACATGTTCGCAGTTACGAAAACGATGTCAAGGGAAGTAACTGTATATTCTAAAACATGACCCTCTAAACACTGGATTCTCTCCAAACCAGAGAAATATTAAGTCCCCGACATGATCTGGCTTAGACAGGTTTTACTGTACTTATAACTTCCAAAATTTTAAGTTTACAGACTGATAAAAATTTTTTTTTACAATACTGTTAAAATATATTTCATTATCTGATTGCACATTTGTTTTGTCGATCTTACTTGACAACATTTTCTGTTTTCCTACTATCAGCAGCAAGAACAACATGGTTTGGACTGTGCACATAAAAATTGATGTCAAGGTCTCCTCCATCTATTACCTGCAATAAGAAGGAAAGAAATGTTTTATTTAACGACACACTCAACACATTTTATTGACGGTTATATGGTGTTGGACATATGGTTATGGATCACACAGATATTGAGAGAGGAAACCCGCTGTTGCCACATCATGGGTTACTCTTTTTGATTAGCACCAAGTGATCTTTTATATGCACCATTCCACATACAGCATAGTACATACCACAGCCTTTGTTAGAACAGATGTGGAGCACTGGCTGGAACGAGAAATAGCCCAATGAGCCCACCGATAGGAATCGATCCTAGACTGATCGCACATCAAGTGAGCACTGTATCACTGAGCTACATCCCGTCCCTACCTGCAATAAGAAAACAAGATTTCATATTATTAACTCATTTAAGTGACTTACGAGGTTAAAATCAGTAAATGATACAATTTAAAAAGTGCACTTATTGTTACCATACGTTTGATTTGAAATGAAGGTAAGATAAATATTACGTAACAGGAAGGTCAACAAGTATCTAGATAATGTGTATGATGTATCCAAGGGGTACAGTCAGTGTGAATGGCTAGTGGGTGGAATTTGAGGGCCTGAACCTGTTATGGGTTATCAAACATTTGGTAACTCTGACTCGTAGTCATCAGAGGAAACCTGCTACATTTTTCCATTAGCAGTAGGGGATATTTTATATACACTTTCCCACAGACAGGAAAGCACACACCATGGCCTTTGAGCAGTTGTGGTGCACTGGTTGGAACGAGAAAAAAAAACAATCAGTTAAAACAATCCACGGAGGTGGTTCAATCCTGCAATGCAAGCACCTCCAGTGAGTGCTCAACCAATTATTGCTAGGTGTATATATGTATACATCAATTATATGTATACATCATATGTAAACACGGTAATAAATCATTTTGTAATTTTCAACATTTTCACGAGCGTACAAACTGTACGGGGGGCAGTGGGGTGTGGGGGGAAGAGGGGGTTAAGGGGCCAGCATAGACTTTTTTTTAAAAATGAAAAATGTCGATCAACATTTTTCATTTTGGGGATGTACACTTTTAGGGGGGGGGGGGGGGAGGGATGGTCAAAAGTGTACTATTTGTACACTTGTGAAAATTATGGACGGCCCCTTATATTGTATTGTAAATCCTGCCCAAATTTGAATGCAGTAGTTTTCTTTGAATGCTAGTCAACTTGCCCCCCAAAAAACTCACCCTCAAAATGTTACCAAGTCCCTCAATATTTGGTCAACTCGCCCCCAATCCCAATTTACTGTTCATAATTGTTACAGGAAGGAAATGTTTTATTTAACGACACACTCAACACATTTTTTATTTTATGGTTATATGGCATTAGACATATGGTTAAGGACCACACAGATATTGAGAGAGGAAACCCGCTGTCACTACTTCATGGGCTACTCTTTTTTATTAACAGCAAGGGATCTTTTATAGGCACCATCCCACAGACAGGCCTTTGATATACCAGTCATGGTGCACTGGCTGGAACGAGACTTATAGCCCAATGGGCCTAGCGACGGGGATCGATCCCAGACCGACACGTGCATCGAGTGGGCGCTTTACCACTGGGCTATG
The DNA here is from genome assembly GCF_016097555.1 of Gigantopelta aegis. NCBI lineage: Eukaryota > Metazoa > Mollusca > Gastropoda > Neomphalida > Peltospiridae > Gigantopelta > Gigantopelta aegis. Next base: position 3,931,975 of record NC_054707.1, read on the forward strand.
TCCCGCCCCTATAACTGTTACAATTCATTAAAAATTGACGTCCACTACTTGAACAATTTTGTCTGACGTAAGAAGAAAAGCAAGTGTTTTGAAAACAACAAAATTTAGAAAACTGTTGGCTCAAAAATAAATAACGTGTAGTAAATTCCATAGCATGAAAAAAAGGCATTCCCTGTGGACTATAGTTAATATATGATATATTTGACTAAAGGTACTTTCTATTTATTTCATCTTTTAAACCTTAAACTTAACATTTTGTCTAAAATTATGAAAAATAAAAATATACCCACATGTAATTTGCGTTATTTGCTCTTGTATCTATTTTGACAGGAGTCACGGTAAGTATCGCCAATTGTCGAAAACCGTATTATTTTACTTCCGGGTATTTTGTAATGTCTGCACATGTTCGATTGTTGATACGACAAGAACTTCTTGTTAAGGAAGTACATTTTTTAAAAATTTCCTTAAAAATGCGGGGGAAAAAGTAAGAATACGTTTTATGCACAGTGAAATGTATTATTAGTTAATTTGCACCCTGGAATCTTAATGAATGCAATGCAAATGCATCCCTAAAGAGCAACAGGTGCACGACGGAATCCACACAACCAAACACGTCTGCTAGCAGTGCCAAATGAGTAATGACAGATCATTTCCGGATAGCCGCTTTTAGGTCACGTAACTGTCATGTTACTGTTTTCGCAGGAAAAGCCGATTTTATGTTGTTGCCATTACGTTGATAACATCATAGTACGGTTTTCGATAATGCTTTTAAAATTACATTTTCTTACCACCTGGTGTAATTTTTGATGGAACAGGGATAACATGCGAGCATGTACTTACCTTTTTATACATTTTATTTCTAAATTGAACAAGGTAAACATTAATGTCGTTAAATTGATAGCCTGACATGACCAGCCATTTCCTCTTAGTCGTACGGTTTTCGATTAAACGAGGATAGATTGTTTTTTATTTTAATGTGGTGAAGCATTGTTATAATATAGCTACTTTTGTATGACATCAATATTTCAATGATGTCACTTTGCATCTCTTTATAATACCAATAAACATATTGCGTGACATTTTCGTTTGAAGAATGTTGGAAAATTCCAATGCAAAATTTAAATTGCTATTGCAAATTTTTTGTTTGAACATTACTAGTCTAATGCACCGGACTGTGTTTGAAAAAAATCTTTTGATTATTATTATTTTTTTTTTTACTATTTACGAATTATGGATTTCAAGTGAAATTACGGTAAAATATAATATATTTAGGAAGGACTTTCCTTTGGCACTGTCACTAACCCTAACCTTAACCCTAACTCAATGACCTATGGTCTTTTTTTGGCAATTCCTGACTACCAAACGGTAGGCAACGAGTCCCGCTCTAATACCACAACAATCCTATGTTTGACGTCAAATACCTTTACATCGATCATTTCGAGTTAAGTGATACAAAAAAAATAAGTATGGGCGATTCCGCCTTTGGCAGCAGTTACAGGGGTCGTCTCAGAAAAGGAGGCAGTACGTAGCACATACTTTTGCCGTATCCTGTCGATAACACCCCAAAGGTATCCTTATAATGTGCAACTCTTTGTTTTGGTTTTAATGCACAACTAATGTTATCCGAAAAATGCCAAGTAATTTATAGCCTACGCTACTTGACAGTGCCAAAGGAAAGTCCTACCTATATTTATTGTGTACGAAGCCAAAACAAGGGTGCGAAGAGTGAGTGTCGTCGACCTTAGAACTGGGTAGGCCTATATTATATCATGTCCTCATTATCACCTGGTATTCAATTTCAATGGATGTTGACTTCTTTATACTCTGAAAAAAACAATGCTCAGATCCAGCATTTACTTCCACTGTTAAGTCAGTTTCAATGTTGACGCAATTATCAATCATTAATGTCAAAAACCCACACAGCACAACAAAAAACTTGCACACCTCCATCTTATACTCCATATAGGAAGTGACCTTTTGATACCAGGAAGTAAAAAAAGGAATAGCATGAAAATAGAGTTATTGAGTTCAAGTTAGGTTTGAATATATGATTTATGTACGGTCTCACTACACAGATGTCATCTGCCATTGAAACCCATGTTAAACTGGCCAACTTCAAGCGAAGATTGTCCATAGAACGGGTTCTCGTTGGCACTAACAACATACACCATTGCGAACATACATTATATAAGCATTTATATTCACTCCAAAATTGTGAACATTTCCGTCTCAGTTTTTTGCTGTTATAACCGCATCTGACTGTAGTACCGGTCCGAACAGGTGGTTCATTAACCGATTCACTCCGACTGTCACTTGCGCTATATACCCATGTTCCAAAAGGTCGATGCACAATATTACAAAATAACATGGGCAAAATACAGCCAGAAGGCTTACCATTAAACATACATATTGTTTTAATTCTTCACCATTTCCTAGAAGTGAATATATGAACCATAACATGTGCCACAATTAGGAACTATAGTGGATAAACTCTCACCCGGAAGTGATCTGTGTAGTGAACTAAGTTAAAATTGAATTTCAAATCTCTATAATATGGACTATTCTGCCTACTTTGTGGCACGTTGGTGTTTTTCAGGTCGTTGCTCAGAAACCCACGCCACGTCATTTTTTTTTTTTTTAAATTTTGATATAAATTCCCTACAAATGGGAAAGTACATCAAAGGCCGTAGTGTGTGCTATCCTGTCTATGGAATGGTGCACATAAAAGATCCCTTGCTACTAATGGAAAAATGTAGCGGGTTTCCTCTCTAAGACTATATTCAACATTACCAAATGTTTGACATTCAATAGCCGATGATTAACAAATCAATGTGCCTTTTTCCATTAACACCCCCCCCCCCCGCACACACACACACACACTCCACACTCCACACACATACATACATACCATAAAACATTGGGTGTAGTTATAAACCGTCCTATCCTCCTACAAAAATGTTTGGTTTTAAAAAATAATTTTAATTTTGTTTGAATTAAGAAGAAAAGTAATAGTGTTTTGAAAATAATAATTAAAAAAAAAACCTCACTCCTATTGTTGTGTCCAATTTAGAAAATAATTGGCTAAGAAATAAATAACCAGTAGTAAATTCAATAGCATGAAAAAAGGCATTCCCAGTGGGGCGGACTATAGTTGCGGGAGGATTCTGTAACCGTTTATGTACACTAAATGGCGAATCTGTAATTGTCGATAATTAAAACCACCCTGCCGATTTCAACAATATCATTAATATATAACTAATCTGTATTTTTCTTGTCCTTTTGGTTTACGTGTTTAGGGTCGTTTCGTCCTATTGGGACATTCAAATATTACGTAATGCCGGAGGGGGTGGTATAGGTCCAAACGTTATGTGTGGTTACAGGGGGTGGGCGGGTGTATTTAACAGCTTTAGGTAACGGACTTTATATATATATATAGAGAGAGAGAGAGCTAGAGACAGAGACAGAGACAGAGACAGAGACAGAGAGAGAGAGAGAGAGAGAGAGAGAGAGAGAGAGAGAGAGAGAGAGAGAGAGAGAGAGAGAGGATTCGTCACGAGTATTTTTTAAAATGGAAAATATCAACCGAGTCTATGTTAATCGGTATTTGTCGAGGCTCTGCCGATTGATATTTTACATATTAAAAAACACGAGTAGCGAATTCTATTTATCCTATAACACTTCTAAAATAACATTCTAATTGCTTTTTTTTAGTAAATCACAGTACTAAAGTCGCCGCCATCGATAATATGACGTCATCGCGATTAGCACAGATTAGTTTGACGTCTCGCATTTTAAACAAATCTTTGAAAACGTTACGCTCAGGTACACGGGTCTTGTTGGCTTGTAAGCAAATGACCCACCCACAGCAAAACAATTACCTAGAGACCTTGCAGATTTGCATACCATTATTAACCGGGTTAATAAATAGAGGTTATTACCAGTGTTTTTCGGTATCGTCAATATCATATATTAGGAATAAAAATTGTATTATGCGAGCCTCTGGGTAAGTTATGGGATATTTATATATACACACACACACATACCCATTAAATCTTACTATATAAATACAGTTTTGAATACAAAAATGAAATACACTTTTCCGTATTCAACTCAACTGCCGGAACTATGCCGTATTCAACGCTACTATTTATAGCACATGGTTACCGGGAATGCCCTTCGCGATATGTAAACAAAGTTGGTGCTTGGTTTGTTTAAAATGCTATTTTGTGGAACATTTGAACTGAAAACAGACGAAAACGGTGATACATATTTACGATTTAATGAGCGCGATACCAAAACTTCAGACGGGAACACTACTAACCAACGAGCTTTTATTTTAAAGGTCGACGACAGTCACTTTTTGGACCCTTGTTTTGGCCTCGTACACAATTCTTATTTTTATTCAATAAATAAAACATCTACAGACCGTAATTTTGTGATATGATATATTTGACAAAAGGTACCTTTTATTTCTTTCATCTTTCAAAACTTCAAATTAATATTTTGTCCAGAATTGTGAATTTCTTTTTTTTTTAAATACAGACCTGTAAACAGCGTTGTCTGCTTGTTATAGGAATTTGACAGGGGTCAAGGTTAGTAGACTAGTTTTTATTTTAATGTGGCGCAGCATTGTAATAATACAGCTAATTTTGATTTTAAATGACGTCAGTATTCCAATGACGTCACTTTGCATCTCCTTACAATAACCATAAACTGGGTACATGACGTTTCCTTTTTGGAAAAATTCCAATGTAAAATTGCTATTGAATTTTTTTTTTTAAATTTACATTACTAATGCACCCGGATGTGTTTGAACAAAATCTTGTGATTAAAAAATTGTACCTTTTACGAAATATGGATTTCTAGTGAAATTACGGTAAGATATACTATATTTATTGTGTACGAAGCCAAAACAAGGGTGCGAAAAGTGACTGTCGTCGACTTTAGTAACAATGCCGTCGCATGCACCGTCTCCTCATGTAGAAAACTTGAATGAACTGTCAACCGGATTATTCAGTGGAGCGATGATTTATGGAGACACATTTAATATAAACTTAAACTTTTCAGCAACGAATAATTCCATGAAGATCAATAAAAGAAAACACACCGATGACGACTCAGACATTGAGTGAACAATTCTTGACATTTTTCTTCGTTGATAAAACTGGCACGCTGAAGGTTTCCTGACGTATTACGAGCAAATTAAATATTATATTGTTCGTGAATTTTAGCTATTACATTGTCTTTAAAAGGCATTTCAAACAATATCATTAAAATTATAGGTAACTTTTCACTCGTTTTTTCTTATTTCTGCTTATTGTTTAAACAGAACTATATTATTCCTATGTGTAATAATTGGTGGTTCATCGATCCGCGTAGTAACACAGCTGACCTAGTTGTGTAAATTTAGAAATCCCCGCCATTAGCTAGCAGTGTTACAATTTGTTAATTATTATTTGGAAAAAAATGTCCAATTTAGCGTATGTAATAAATACAAAACTACATATATGTAGTTTTGTCTATATATATATATATATATATATATATATATATATATATATATATATACTCTGTCACGGCGGCCTTGTTTCACGTGTGTGTGTGTGTGTGTGTGTGTGTGTGTGTGTGTGTGTGTGTGTATGTATGTATGTGTGTGTGTTTGTATGTGTGTGTATGGATGTGTTTGTGTCTAATTTGACAAAAATAGCGTTACGTAATATTTGTGCGGCAACTATGGTCCGATTTCATCGTAATGACCAGGGAATTGTATTTGTTCAGTGCAACCTACATGTTTTATGACGACTTGAACTTGATGTTGAATTATTGTGATCCCACAACCGGAAATGGTTTTCTAATAATATTATATTTATTCTTTGCTTTTATTTTTAAATAACATTGTAATATAATAAACTTAGATACGATTTTATGGGCAATTCAATGATGTATTATAAAAAGCAGTATTATTTTTAAAAGAATGGAAACATCAAAACGAGGTCGACAGTTTATAGCTATTTTGCATATGTCGTTGTTCTTTTAAAAGTAGTTCACACAGCATTATTATATTTCTAAATATATATGTTGATATTTGATTATATTTTGCATTACTTTGTTTATTGATCTACAGTCTAATGTAATAACAGTACTACGCTCGTCGATGTGTTTTTAAACTGCATATGCTATTATATGGTTAAAAATGTCGCGATATATTCAGCCGCCGAATGCAAGGTGGAGTGTCTGTTGTGTTTGCAGGTGTGATAGAGCAAAAAAATATTTTTTTGAAGTTTATGTGACACAAAATTAGACAAAAATGAAAAAATACGTATCAGGTCTACATGTTTGTCTAATCAGGTTTCTGGAACCAGATGATAACTTTCCTAAAGTGTGGCGATAATGTGACCGATTCCAGTTTTAATTTAATAGGCTATTTCAGGAAATACTGTCAATATTTTTGTTTATTTTACCGATATGATAAATAATTATTAATATGTTGGTCAGGAACAGTAGTTACAAGACACGTAATTGATTCTTGAATGAGGTCAAATGTGTCCAGTACTGTAATGTATGGAATGGAAGTTACAGGTGATAACGTGTCAAGTGTGGACATCAAACACGAAATCGATGACTTGTCTCCAAAACACACAAAAAGCTCATCATGGGATGACAGGCTGGCACCAGAAATGGAGTACCCCAGCACCCAGATGTCCCTAGACGTCTTGGAGAGTCGAGATGCTACCCCAGAGCATGAACGAGATATTGAGGTCAAGGAAGAGAGAACTCCAATGAGCTATGAACTTCAACAAGGAGAACGCATTTTGCGCGAACTCATGTCGGACACGAACAAACATTTCAACTGGCCCTTCATAGACGCAGTCGATGCATCGATTCCCGAATTGTCAGATTATTATGAACGAGTCAAGTCTCCCATGTGGTTAAGGAAGAGTAAGTATTAATCTGACATAAACGTGGGAACCGTTATTCCTCTGTGAGAAATTGACCAGTTACATCAGAATATTCATCAATTCCAAGGGAATTCCCTTAAATTTTGGGAAACCCCCACCTGTACTATTTTTGTACATGTTGAATAAACATGTTAATGTCCTTTCAAGTTCCATCCAATTCTTTATTGTGTAGTATAAACCTTGCATGTATACGTTGTATAAATGCTGTGCGTATTTATTATGCATTTAACAAAATACAGTAACTGTACATACCAGATTGTTTACAGCAAAACACTTTTTTTCTTAAAATTCTCAAATATGTCCAAGTATGTGAAGGATGTTCAGTGAATTATTTTAATTATTTCAAGTTTTTATATTTTTAACTTGTGCCACTACTATGCACAAACCAGCCATATTCATCTGATCTTACGCATGTATTTAAACCTTTAAAGATAAATCTTTTATAAAAACGTTCATGGTCACCAGGTTTAGTCTTTGATGGAATATTTCTATAGCTGTATACATCTTTCTATATACACTAGTAATGGAAATACATTGGATATAAATACAGATTCCCAAAAACCTATATGGTTGTTATAAAAGATACAAGACATCACAGATTAGCAAAACTATTTCTTCTTATTAATAATATGTACATACACACACATTTATATATAAGCTTGAAATATATTTTTGTTGTTAAATTATTTTGTCCATTTCGAATTATGTGTTCTGTCTATAAAATATATTTGTATTAGTTTACATAAACTTGAACATGGCTTCTAGATTTACAAAATGTATGTCAGCTGAAGAGGGAGATAGAGCTCAAAAACACTAACATTGGGGGTTGGGGTGGGGTTAGGATATTCATATTTACAAAATAGACTTAATTGCAACATTTGACAAAAAATTATTTCACTAGTCGTCGGGCATGACAATAGTATACTGTGTCAAAAAAGAAATGCATAGGCGAAATATTCATGGAATTATCTCTTTAATACAAAGTGGCATAATTTCGTTATGTATGATCGTATCACATTAAAGTTTGACATGAGTATGTGACAATGTTCTTGCTATGGACTGACGACAGTGGAGGCGTTTTCGTCACCAAACAGCGTCGCATGAGGGTGCTGAAATCAGTACCTTGTGTGGCCACCAGCAGCAGCAATCACTGCACAACATCTCCTTGGCATAGACTAAATGAGTCTCAGAATCCAGGCATGTGAAATCCTAGCCCATTCTTCCTGCAGTGCATGTGACAGTTGTGGAAGCGTCTGAGGCTCCATGTCACGCTGGCGTACATGTCTGTCCAGTTCGCCCCATAGATGTTCAATGGGGTTGAGATCTGGCCATCTTGATGGCCATGGCAGTACATTATGTTCTCATTCTGTAGAAAATCCATTGTTACACGTGCCGTATGTGGCCTGGCATTGTCCTGCTGAAAGAGTTCTCTCTGTCGATGCAAAATGGGAAGCATGTGCCGGCGAAGAATTTCATGCCAGTAGCGTACAGCTGTCAGGTTGCCTTATACGAACCCAAGTTCACTTCTTCCGGTGTATGAGATGGCTCCCCACATCATGACACTCCCTCCACTGAATCTGTCAACTTGGGCGACGCAATTGTTGGCAAAACGTTCATTGCAGCGTCTGTAAACATGTTGTCATCCATCACGTCACTGTAGAAGGAACCGTGACTCGTTGCTGAACCATACTCGCCACCAGTTTCTCAAGTTCCACCCCTGTACGATGTTGACGTTGCAGGACGGGGCCAGCATACAATCTCATAGCCCGTAAACCAGCTTCTCGAAGTCAGTTCCGAATGGTTTGTGCAGACACCCTTCTCAAACCAGGTATGCGTCCAGCAGTGTTTGTTGCTGTGGCAGTTCAGTGACGCAAGTGCAGAACCCGGATGTAGCAATCTTATGCTGCAGTTGTTATGCAAGGTCTTCCACTTCTGAGCCGGTCTTCAGCTGATTGAAATTGCTAGTACCTGTCCCAGAGACCTGAAATGGTGCTCTGATGGACGTTCATGTGGCGTGCGACTACTGACTGCGATTCACCTAACTGGAGGCGGCCTATTGCAATGTTTCGATTCGGCAGGCTTAGTCTTGGCATCTTGTAACTCGTCTACGTTGAAATGGAAATGAGGCATCATTGTGAGCATTGCAGCTTTAAATACTCAACACTACCCCAATCTTTTCCCCGAGTTTCACATGCATTCACCAAAATCTGACCATTTCATGCTGATTTCCTGCAATTGTCGCACAACATGCGTTAAATTTGTTTTAGGGTGCATTTGGGCATGTTGTCCCATTCCAGGAACATTAACAAACATGGTCATTCAGCAACATTGTAAAAAAAACCCCGATATTTTGTGAAATCAAACACTTTTCTTCTTTCCCTATCACCTATGCATTTCTTTTTTGACAGAATATAGTTATTTACTAGCCCAGCATTGAATATCACTAGCCATGGGAGTGAGACTACTATAATCTAGAAGCCCTGTTGAAAAAGAAGCTAATGATATAACAGTAGTTCCTTCATCTAATACATTAATTTAAAAAAGAATTAAGTTCTCTTACTTTATTCTTTATAGTATCAAACTGAAGAATGAAGGCTAGAGACTATATTGTACATGTATGCTCATGTTTTAAAATATGCCATATATATTTTCATTTGTACTTGTCTCGTTTACAAATATCGGTGTTAGATATTGTAGTTACATAAAATAGTTACTTAACATACATGGTAGGTCAGTTAATATATATGCTGTGCATATTCGTTTTTGTTATTTTATGCAGGGTTAGAAATTAACAATGTCTGGACACCTGGGGCCCCGAGTTTACAACCAGGCAACCATTTTTGTTAAGAACAGAAGCCCTACCAATTTTTTTTTATTTTTTTTATTTATTCCCCCCCCCCCCCCCAAAAAAAAAAAATATATATATAGAGGGGATTCATCACGAGTATTTTTAATATGGAAAATATCAACCGAATCTATGTTAATCGGTATTTGTCGAGGCTCTGCCGAGACTAATACCGATTAACTAGACAAGGTTGATATTTTACATATTAAAAAACATGAATAGCGAATTCTATTTATCCTATAACACTTCTAAAATAACATTCTAATTAATTTTTTAGTAAATCACAGTACAAAAGTCGCTGCAATCAATAATATGACGTCATCATGATTAGCACAGATTAGTTTGACGTCACGCATTTTAAACAAATCTTTGAAAACGTTACGCTCAGGTACACAGGTCTTGTTGGCTTGTAAGCAAATGACCCATCCACAGCAACACATTACCTAGAGACCTTGTAAATTTGCATACCATTATTAACCGGGTTAATAAATAGAGGTTATTACCAGAGTGTTTTTCGGTATCGTCAATATCATATATTAGGAATAAAAATTGTATTATGCTCGCATAATACAATATTTTTATTCCTAATACTGTAAATCATGAAATTAATGCGAGCAAGTAATTAATTCGAAAAATGCGGTGAACACATCAACGCAATAATAACTTGACGCATTTTGTTTAGACTCATTCCCAATACAAAAAATGTGCAGGATTTTACTATAATACTTCTCAATAAAATAAAACTTTTTTAATATAAAAATGAAACAAAATACAAAACCAATTTTTCTTAAACGTCTTTTTGTGAATACTTCAAGAATCTTTCTTTCATTTCGATGTTGCCATTCTGTTTTCACTTCCCTGGAATATCATAGCGGTTATATAATACAGTGATGTTCCAAATGTTGTGCCCTGTAATAACGACCCGTTTACCTTTTATTCCTACTGGTGGATTAATTAGAAGCAATCACCACATAAAAGTGCGAGGCATACCCTTAACAATAAGGTGTAGTTATACTAATTACACTACTTTAAGTAATTAGGGCTTCTTGGTCGACCCACCATGCGATTAGCTTAAGGTTATGTAGTAGCTGTGAAAACAACTACTGACTTCTTTTAACATGAAAGATGAAGCCCAAACAATATAATAACAACACGACTGGTTTTTATGTGATGTGGACTTTTAGCTGACGCATTAATAAAAATACGCATTTTTGTTCACTCATGTACGGACGCAATAATATCATGACGTATTAATTACATGATTTACAGTATATGATATTGACGATACTGAAATACACAAGGGTAATAATCTCTTTATCATATAAGCTCAAGCATAATACAACATGTTTTTGTAAACTGTACATGCAACTTTAATTCCAGTCCGCCATTACCAGATATTCAAATGACGTAAGAATATGTGGCGTGGTGTATTTTTGAATGGAAATGACGTCAAACTCGAATGACATCATTTTGGATGTCTTTACATCAAAATAAAGTTATGCCTAATGTTTTTTGTTTTCTGAATGCTGGACAGCTTTCAGTGTCAAATTGCCATTGAAATGTTTTTATTTGATGACTGTGAATGCATACGTCAATCATGGAGTGTCACCCAAGTACATTTGCTTAAATGTCAATAAACCTAGTGCCGAGTCCTCGACTAATTTACATCTAATTTGCAAAGTTATCAAATTCTTAAAGTATGTGATCTGAAAAATATCACATACTTTGATTGCACTTAAAATGTAAGACATTATATGATAAAGTAAATTATCACATGGGTTTATGACATGGATATCATGGGTAAGTTATAGGATAAATATATATATATATATATATATATATATATATATATATATATATATATATATATATATATATATATATATATATATATATAATTGTCTCTCACGCAAAACATTCAAAATAATATTTATTAAAAGGAAATCAGCATTTAGTGTAAATTAGAAGTAGATTTTATATGTTTATCAGTGGACACAAATCTTAACATTTAAATTTTTAATTTTTTTTTTAATGCAGACCTTGCTTTTTAAGGTGCGCTGGTGTGATCGCGCTCGTACAGCACACATAATTTCAATCTGACCAGTGTGAAAAACAGCGCACGTTATACTCAACAAATGGCACACGTAAAATATTAGTAGTATATTTATTTCCACTGTTTACAAAAATCAAGTTTTCATAGCTCATTTAGCTGATAGGAAGATCCTTTTATTAAAACAATAATAATTAAAAATATGGCAGTGGCTTCCATGCAGTCATTAAACTGGTATTTCTCTTTGTTGAACAAATAGGGAAATACTGGTTTAATAGACAGTTTTGTAGATGTACCAGACAAAATCCAATCGGAGCTACATTGCCTATTTTATTTATTTTGGAGAGTGATTTTTCACTTGCCTTAGCATATTGAGGTGTGCGATTTTCCCCTCGCCTATAATTTTAAAAAACCAAAGACTGTTAATGTACATAACACTTTCTGTTAATGTACATAAAAGTTAAAACTTTCTGTTAATGTACATAAAACTTTCTGTTAATGATCATCAATACATATTGCCTGATGGGGCAGGACGTAGCCCAGTTGGCTGGAGGGGCAGGACATAGGACGTAGCCCAGTTGGCTGGAAGGGCAGGACATAGCCCAGTTGGCTGGAGGGGTAGGACATAGGACATAGCCCAGTTGGCTGGTGGGGTAGGACATAGCCCAGTTGGCTGGAGGGGCAGGACATAGGACGTAGCCCAGTTGGCTGGAGGGGCAGGACATAGGACGTAGCCCAGTTGGCTGGAAGGGCAGGACGTAGACCAGTTGGCTGGAAGGGCAGGACGTAGCCCAGTCGGCTAGAGGGGCAGGACATAGGACGTAGCCCAGTTGGCTGGAGGGGTATGACATAGCCCAGTTGGCTGGAGGGGCAGGACATAGCCCAGTTGCCTGGACGGGCAGGACATAGCCCAGTCGGCTGGAGGGGCAGGACATAGGATGTAGCCCAGTTGGCTGGAAGGGCAGGACGTAGCCCAGTTGGCTGGAGGGGTAGGACGTAGCCAGTTGGCTGGAGGGGCAGGACGTAGCCCAGTTGGCTGGAGGGGCAAGACGTAGCCCAGTTGGCTGGAGGGGCAGGACATAGCCCAGTTGGCTGGAGGGGCAGGACATAGCCCAGTTGGCTGCAGGGGCAGGACATAGGACGTAGCCCAGTTGGCTGGAAGGGCAGGACGTAGCCAGTTGGCTGGAGGGGCAGGACGTAGCCCAGTTGGCTGGAGGGGCAGGACATAGGATGTAGCCCAGTTGGCTGGAAGGGCAGGACGTAGCCCAGTTGGCTGGAGGGGCAGGACATAGGACGTAGCCAGTTGGCTGGAGGGGCAGGACGTAGCCCAGTTGGCTGGAGGGGCAGGACGTAGCCCAGTTGGCTGGAGGGGCAAGACGTAGCCCAGTTGGCTGGAGGGGCAGGACGTAGCCCAGTTGGCTGGAGGGGCAGGACATAGCCCAGTTGGCTGGAGGGGCAGGACATAGCCCAGTTGGCTGCAGGGGCAGGACATAGGACGTAGCCCAGTTGGCTGGGGGGGGGGGGCAGGACATAGCCCAGTTGGCTGGAGGGGCAGGACGTAGCCCAGTTGGCTGGAGGGGCAGGACATAGGACATAGCCCAGTTGGCTGGAGGGGCAGGACATAGCCCAGTTGGCTGCAGGGGCAGGACATAGGACGTAGCCCAGTTGGCTGGGGGGGGAGGGGCAGGACATAGCCCAGTTGGCTGGAAGGGCAGGACGTAGCCCAGTTGGCTGGAAGGGCAGGACGTAGCCCAGTTGGCTGGAGGGGCAGGACATAGCCCAGTTGGCTGGAGGGGCAGGACATAGCCCAGTTGGCTGGAAGGGCAGGACGTAGCCCAGTTGGCTGGAGGGGCAGGACATAGCGCAGTTGGCTGGAGGGGCAGGACATAGGACATAGCCCAGTTGCCTGGAGGGTGGGTCCATTGAGCTATTTCGCATTTCAACCAATGCATCACGATTGGTATATCAAAGGCCATGGAATGTGCTGTCCTGTCTGTGGGATGGTGCATATAAAGATCCTTTGCTGCTAATGGAAAAATATAGTGGATTTCATCTCTAATAATATATGTCAAAATTAGCAAATGTTTGACATTAGTAACTGATAATAAATAAATCAATGTGCCATAATGGTATCGTTAAAAACAAAACCAGTAGAACATATTAGAAATATTAAGTAGCAGGTGACAGTGTTTCAAAATCATAGGTAACCGAAGTCAGTTCACGTGAGTTATACTTGGGTAACTGAATGTTTGGTTGCGTGAACATAGTTTTCGTAACCGACAAGTTAGGCCTACCTAATCTTAAAACACTTGAACTTCGGTTCTGTGCTACATGGGTAATTCAAAAACATAAACTGATTTTCACTTCATTTCTGGTATATGGTACTTTTAATTTTAGAATGTAATTGTTCACCACATAACCGATTTGCGGTTCTTGATATTTTAAAGTTGCATAACCGACACACGAACAGAGCAACTATGAAAATATTGTGCCCTGAAGTAGAATAGATTTAATTGTAAAATATATACATACATAATCATAGTGAATAAAGAACAGTTATAATTAAAAACAAATTAATCAAATGTGCTCTATGCTAGTTGATGTGATGATAGATTATAAAACTCATAATCGATTATTGTGAAAAAAAAGTTCACTATAATTGTTTCTCCAGTTTTTCCAGTTTAGATGATGGAATTGATCTTAATATGTTGGGGTTGGAGATTGGTTTCATGTGTACATTAGCAATTTGTAGAGTATCAGGGCTCATACTCGAAAGAGCTCAAGTTGTTTAGCCAATTTGTTTTACCCATATATGTAGAGTATGTCCTTAAATATTACCCAAAAGTGTCTAATTTAAAGAACACTTTATTAACCAAATACAAAATTACTAGCAGGCCAAAGGATTTTAAATTTCATGGGAAACACTTTTTTGGTTCAGTGCCTTGGGATCATAGAAACCACTGGAAACTGTTTTTAGGTTCTGTTGAATAGTCATACTCGATATAATAATCATGGGGAAAAAAAGTTCAGGTCCGTGAAGTCTAAGGGCCTGTTGTAGGCACTTTGTATAAATGTTACCAGTTGGCTAATTTGGCAACAGACATGGTGAGCCCTGGACAGGGTTTCTGTCAGAGGGTAAAACGAGTATGGCGCCATAACCATATATTTTGGCAAATTTAATTTTTTTAAGTTAACTTTTTGATAAAATTAATTACTTGTATCATTACTGTGTGATTTTCTTAACCCTAATCCTAAACTTAACCCATTAACCTTCTGGGGGAGGCCCCCATAACAACTTGTTGACT
This sequence comes from Gigantopelta aegis, assembly GCF_016097555.1. Classification (NCBI taxonomy): domain Eukaryota; kingdom Metazoa; phylum Mollusca; class Gastropoda; order Neomphalida; family Peltospiridae; genus Gigantopelta; species Gigantopelta aegis. The sequence continues at coordinate 3,947,134 of NC_054707.1, forward strand.
ATGGAAGCATTCAATTCCATAGCGCCATACCCAAAAATTTCTTTCTGGCAGAAACACTGCTATCCAGTAGTTCAAAAACCTTGTAATTCAAAGTCTTCTTTATATAATCGAAAGTTGATCGGTTGGTGCAAACTGATTATTACCAATGTTCGACGATTGAATTTCCAACTGATTACCATCACTAGCCAAATACAAATGACTTCACCAAACAAAATACTCACCAGTTACTAATTAAGCTAACTCAAATTACAATCTTGAAGGACATCTTATGAAATATTTTTTGCCATCTTCTTTCCGTGCATTAGTTGTTATTTATTACCCATATGGTTAAAAATATCTTGGTACATATCAAAGTGATACATCCCACTAGAAGCCAAGTGGGACGTAACACTTCGTGACGTCATCGATTGGCACACTATACCCTTACAGGAACGTCAACCAAACGAGTTGAATAATATAAATTAAGATCGATTGTGGGTAATAAATTGCATATTAAACTCGCTACCATTTCATATCATGTTTATGTCCCTTAAGAAATAATTTTCAGTCACTCTCTAAAGCTCGTGACAACTAAAAATTATTTCACTTGGGACATAAATATGATATGAAAGTGAAGCTTGTTTAATATCCTATAAACTTGCGATGTTTTTCAGTGCAAGAGAAGTTTGACCTACGACAGTATGATACAATTACAGAATTTGTGGCCGACTTCCGCCAGATGTTGGAGAACTGTTTTCGGTACAATGGGCCAGATCACTACGTGTCGAAACGGGCCCAGCGTCTGGAAACGATGCTGGAACAGAAACTGGCTCTTCTTTCAAGGTTAATGTCTCAACATCAGGCATAGAATCAGTGTTCGACAAATGTTTTTTAAAGTCACTAGGCCTCACGGTAGCCTTGGCTAGTGCCCTTCAGTTGATCATTTCCACTAGCCCAGGCCAAACATTCACTACCTGGGACTGAGGGCTAGTGAATTTGGTGAACTCTAGGAATTTGGAGATTTTAGTTTTTTAGGATTCCATCAGTGTCATCAAATAGTTTAATATTGATATTTCGGATTCCATCAGTATTATCAAATAGTTTAATATTGATATTTCGGATTCCATCAGTGTCATCAAATAGTTTAATATTGATATTTCGGATTCCATCAGTGTCATCAAATAGTTTAATATTGATATTTCGGGATTCCATTAGTGTCATCAAATAGTTTAATATTGATATTTCGGATTCCATCAGTGTCATCAAATAGTTTAATATTGATATTTCGGATTCCATCAGTGTCATCAAATAGTTTAATATTGATATTTCGGGATTCCATCAGTGTCATCAAATAGTTTAATATTGATATTTCGGGATTCCATCAGTTTCATCAAATAGTTTAATATTGATATTTCGGGATTCCATCAGTTTCATCAAATAGTTTAATATTGATATTTCGGGATTCTTTCTTTCTCATAATCTTATGCTTCTGACCCAAAATATGGGATTCGTGAAAGCATGAAATCCTGCTAAATTCACAGCCTGTTGTATAACACAAAATTGAGCAGGACTAGCTCTGCAACTTGGCAAATTAGCTAGCTGCATATTTTAAAGACAGTTGTCACATTTTATTTTAATTTAGTGAAAGCATATTATGTAAAGATTTATATTTTTGTGGAAAAAACACTGGGTTTCTGCAATTTATAGACAAGGACTTTACTCATGCGCTGTTTTAAATCAAAGATATATGTATCCCAGGTTGCCTTGCAACTTATAGAACTTAACAGATTTAAAATTTCAATTACCTTTTGACGCCACATGTTTTTACTTACAATTTTTAATCTGTTGCTATTTTAACAATATTTGGCCTATGAGCCTACAATTTTCACTGAATGTGGCACATAACCATATAGCAGTGAGTGAATTATTAAAATTACACTTTTTAGCCAATTCCATATTCAGTAGAGTTAACATTTTGTTTTGGCCACCTGATATACATCTCCCTTAATATTAATTGAACAAAATGGGAGCTTATGTTGTTTTGTTTCAGATATACCCTACTTCTAAACATAGATTTTTCATGTTAACTTTCGTGGAAATGTGCTTATGTTTAAATAAGAGTATAGTAGTATGAGAAATGCTGATATTCAGATTAAATTTCATAAATATACTGACCTAATAAAATAAACGATATGACTAGTCTTGTCCTGTACCTCACAAATGGCAGGCTTGGCAGTACTGTACTTAATTTATGTTTTGAAAACACTTTGAAATTTGACCTAACTAGTGACGTACTATTAATATTAACTATATTAAGTTGTGCACAGTAAACCTGCCTTCTGTTCCTCAGTTTAATATTGAATCTTGTTTTAATTTGCAGAGACTTGAGGGAGAAGACAACAATTGAAGCAACCAGTGGGTCATCAAATAACAGTTCTAACAGAGGTACATGTCAATATATAACTCTAGTGTTTTTTCGGGTGGGACACAGCCCAGGGGAAAAGCATTTTCCTAATGCGAGTTCGGTCTGGGATCGATCCCCGTTAGTGGGCTATTGGGCTGTTTCACGTTCCAGCCAGTGCACCACGACTGGTATATCAGAGGCTGTGAGATGATGCGTATAAAGTATCCCTTGCTACTAATGGAAAAATGTAGCAGGTTTCCTCTCTAAGACTACATGTCAAAATTACCAAATGTTTGACATTTGAAAGCCAGTGATTAATAAATCAATGTGCTCTAGTGGTGTCAAACAAAATAAACTTAACTTTTGGTGTGTGTTTTTTTTAGACTGGACCTGGGTGGTTCTTCGTTCAAATTTGTAAAAATGGTCTCATACAGATATTCCGATCTGAGTGATGAATTGGGCAGTTGTTTGTGGATCCCCAGAGATTCTGATGTAGGTCTGTTCCATGCAGCCAGAAGTGGCTTCTCTCTGAGTTGTGTAGTAGACTGACCCGGGTTCATCCATGTGCAGTTTTTGCTGGGACTATAATTGTTTAATAACTTTAGTAATATTTACTTTGTTAATTTTAGCTTCTGTAATAATTTTAGTGATACGGCTTACTCTTTAATTAACTAAATACATAAGAATAACTAATTTTTATACTGGTTGGCTAAAAACTATGGTATGTGGTATTTAGATTCGCCACCACCACATTCTTTAAGAACATATTTCAGTTTAAAAAAATATTTTACTAAAGCAACATCATTTCCAGGGTAAATATTTTTCTGAATTTACAAAAATAAATATCCAATATCTTTAATGTTTTCATAGTACATTTATGTATGATTAGTCCCAAAATTTAATGTAAATGTAAATGTCTGTATTCCAATATAGTGATTACTACAGGTACCGTTCAGCTGTGGTAATGATATTTTAAGTTCTGTTTGTTTTAGGTATTAGAAGGAGGGGGTTTAAGTCGATCATTCCGCACGATTCGTCGAACCTTCTGAACCAGCTACGCGAAGAGGAAGTGCGTCGGGTGAAGGAGTTACGACTGAATCAGATCGCCGAGAGGAAGGCTGTGAACGAGGCCTGGCTCAATGATCTACAGGGCTGGGAGGATGAGCTGTTGTCAGACCCGTATCGCACACACATGAAAGCCATGTGGGAGGTATATCTCATTTTATTTTCATATGAATTTATTTTCTTGATCATGATTAGGGTCAGTAGTGGTGAGAGAGAAGTCAGTATATAGTGACCTTATGCATCACCACTGAGACTCTGGGTGAGAGCAGGTACCGGGGTGTGAACCCGTTATCTTCCAGCCTTAAGTTTGATGGCTTAACCACTACACCACCAAGGCCGGTTGGAGGTAAATGAGAATGTTGTTCATTTTGTAAACATCTTCTACAGAGATGCTACCTTAAGCAGTATCTGTGCCATTTAAATTGCTATGTTGGGGGGGGGGGGGGGGGGGGGGGGGGGTTAATCCATTTTTATATTCCATTGATGAATGAAGTGAATTGGCTAACAAGCTGTAGGCCTATATAAATGCCCCCACAAGATGACATTACATAATATAATTGTTAATATATAAGGTAAGATAAGATCAAATATAATATTAAACAGTATATAAACAGGCATTGAATTCTGTCTCATCTGGCACACGTTATATACCAATACATAACAAGTCCAATCTTAAATCTGATTTACCAATCTACTTTCATTTAAATATATTCGGAGGTGAAGTTTTTACAAAGTCTTTATAATCATTGTAATTCACTCTGCATATAACACAGAATTTGATTGACTAATCATACCTATTTGTGACAGTAAAACCAGCATTAATGTTTCAGAAATTTGCAGGATTCCCCAAGAGCCTATTTACATAATCATATGCTATTTTCCGCTGTTTAGTTGAACATACTTACTTTTAAAATACCAATGTTGAACGTCCCCAGTAAAACTCAATTTGTGACTGTACAACCATCAATAATGTCCACAAATGGTATAATACAACATAGTTATCCCCTAATTGACTAGTTTTGAAAGTATGTTTTGTTTTATTTTCAGCTTCCACAGATCGGTCTGTTTCTGTTCCTGTGTCAGACTCCACTGAACCTACTGGAAGTGACTCAGTTTGAGCTGGAGCGATGTTTCGCCATGGTCAAGCAGTCGTCCACCCTGCAGTGGATGATGACGTCACTTCTCAGTACACCGTTTCAGAGAACCAAGTGAGTAGGCTAATTGTTCTGTTTTCTTATACTACTATTTAAGAGGAAAATGTGAGATTTGTGATATCACAAACATGTGCTGAACATCAGTTTACAGACATCATCTGATTAGCTGATCCATGGTGATAACTTGCATGCTAAATCCAAACTGGATCCACTGAAATTAACACTACAGATAATGTTTTCTTCTGATGACATACAAATTATATGCAAATGCATGTACTGTAAAGAACTTAGTTGTACAAGCTTGGTTTTGTTTTTTAAAGTCTGGTGTTTGAAGATGGGTAAGAAATGAAAGGCAAACCTCATATCTGCCAGATAACATGTATTTTACAGTTAAAAATGTCTTCAACTTCGTTGTCATAGATACATTCTAAAAAAACTCATACGGAAAATCGTGTTTAGTGACACTTATAAAGTATTTTGTATTTCACACACTGCTGATCAAACTTGTCAATATACTAAATGTTTACTGATCTCATATTTATATTTCAATTAAATAATGACTACATCAAAAATCATTTCATATTGTCAGACATTGACTGGGAACATATAGGCAGCACATTCAACACTACAGACATTCAATCCCACATTACAACATGGTATGAAATACAGCCATTACTATTCTAGTAGTAAATTAAATTTGGTGTTCCCTTATTTCTTTCCATCAGTATACTTTTTATACTTCAGGGATTTTCCCAGGATATATCACCATCGTCCCATGGAAAATTAGTGCAAGTAAATCACACTTGGGGAAATGTTTTCAGGCCACTGAATGATGCGGTACAGCACTGTTAAATTAATTTATAAGAACAGAAATAATTTAATTTGAATTTTTTGTACAGAAATTGGGCATTTTTAGTGCCACTTTCTTTGGGGAAGGGGCCTATGTTCAGACCAAAGAAAGCCGGAATAAATCCCTGTACTTCTAGCTTTTGATGAAAGAAAGGAAGATTACTTCTCAAAAACATTTTGAATTATGTTTTAGATTTGATTTAATGGAACATATTTAATTTTATAGTTTTTCTGGCCTTATCAGTTAATAACACTAAGTCTTGCTTTTTTCCAGAATTGACAAGAAAACCCTTATGCCATATTCTGTATGGAATGAAAAACTCATGGCAAGGATGTCCCTTTGGTATAAAGCTTTAGATGACGCCAAGGGAGACATTTATGTGGTGAGTGTCAAAAAGTTGTCTTAAATTTAATTTCGACTTGATGCTATTACGTTTTTTTTCACATTTGTTCTAGATTTCCGTTTTGGTCTTTAATCTTTTTATTTGGTGATTTTAATTTTTGAAGAAATGCTTCAAATATATATATGCTGCTTTTTCAAAAACATGTATGTGCTCACTTTATTTATTTGTGAAGTTTTTATTACCGTATATTGCCGTGTATTAGCCGACATTTGAAGTCTAGAAACACTTTCCAAAAGAAGAGAGTCGGCTTATACACGGAGGCAACAAACTGGAGCATAAAATTTCGATCTAAAATACTCCCGACCGTGACTTACAAATTTTGATCAGACCCATAGCCTTTCACAGATCAATGATTTTACTTTTTGCTGTCCAGTGAATAAATTAATTACTTATGTGCAGTGATATGTTGTTACAGCTTGAATTATTTATTTTCCTGTTATGCTTTATCAATTCTAAATTATTTTTCACGGCATGGTAGATGTTAGCATTGCCACATTGATGATTGATTGCGATCGCGATTACCGTGTTTGTAATAATTAAAGGAAAAACAGATGTAATGAACAAGAAAAGCACATGTCGATACAACATACAGCTGGACAAAAGATGACTTCGGCTTATACACAAGGCAGATGATTTTGTACTAGATATTTAGGGTCAAACTAAGAGGTCGGCTTATCCAAGGAGTCGGCTAATACACGGCAATATACGGTATATAAATATTTTTTTTAACTTCATCTGTTTAAAAAATATTGTATTTGGTTTGTTAAGATTCTTTGTCATTAAAGATTTTTTCTTTTTATTTTCTTTTTAGGCATCCAGCAAGCTTGGAATTGATACATTTTACTTTGATGTTGTTGGTGAGTTCATAGTCTTACTTACAGTGTCAAACAAATAGCATGTTAATGATACTATGTGTCTAAAATTTAATATGTTGAGTAGATGTATATCTAATATTGATAATGTTGTGTTGTTTAACAACATCACTGGAGCACATTGATTTATTAATCATCAGCTAACGGATATGAAACATTTGGTGACACATAGTCAGAGAAAACCTGTTGCATTTTTCTATTAGCAGCAAGTTGGTACTGCATGTGCATAATTTTCACTCAATTTATAGTTGACGTGTTAAAAATTTATATACAGTGATATTAAATTTATGGTCTAATAAACTATTGACCCTCAACTTGTGTTGAGTAATATATTAACTAAAATGTGTATAATTTAATATTTTTCAGAAATTTTATATATTCAGTGATGTAAAAAAAAAACCTAAATTATTTATGACATTTCAGGGAAAAAGAATCCTATTTTGAAAAAGAAATTCCATGAGCTTAGTTTCTACCGCAAAGTGTGGATTATGAAGACTCTCTGTGATCACTGCCTGGTAACTAGACTTGTGTGCTCATACTTTCTCGACATTTGGTTCTGTTTTAGTTTATAACTTTCTTTTTGACCATTCAATTTGCAATGAAAAATAGGAGGTGAACAAATCTGTTTTGGACTTTTTCATTTGTGTAAAAAGTAGCTTTCATTATTATGTCCATATAATAATCTCTGGTTTGTGCATTATGTATTTAGCCACAGTTATCAAAATATTTGAATTATTAATATGATTCTGTAAGTGAATTTCTTCTGTTTCTTCAGGAAGTTCAGGAGTCGCTGCGTGATGCGATCGAGTTCCAGCCTCCAGCTGACCAGCACGAGTATGTGTTAGGCTGGGATGCTAAGGGATATTCGTACCTGCACTTTCCCCAGTTCTGTGGCGCCGATGTCCGAATCTACAGACAGGCACCACTGCCTGAACCAGATGAAGAAGACTGCATAGAAACAAGGGCACAGGTACTTTGAAAAAGAAGTTTATAGTTTTAAGAAACAAATTACAGTTTAAGATTGTCAAGCAGACAACCAAGTGTTCCATCAGCTACTCCGAGAATTAGCTATGCCACTCGGCAAATTCGCCATTGGTACATTTTAAACACAATTGGTAAATTTTATTTTAATTTGTGAAAAACAATTCATGTAATAATTGATATTTTTGTTGGAAAATAAAGGTGGGTTTCAACCATTTTTAAAAGTTTAACAGATGTGTGGTAAATAGAAGGAATCACATACCAGTTGTTTTGTCATCTTATTTATTGCATAAGTTTATAGTGTGCACTAATATTATACCACGAGACTGTGTAGCGGTCGAGTAGTATACATTTTGTGCATTATAAACAAATGCAATAAATAACAAAGCAAAAACAACTGGTATATGGTTCTGTATTTATTACATACCGCCTTTCTAAATTATGATTGATAAAAGTGAATTAAATAACACAGCTAGCTTCATCCGGAAAGTTGGTTGAATTTTATGGAATTGACGGAATGCTTAGAGTCCTGGCTAGGGACATGACATCACTCGGGTGAACACGTAATATGCATGCGAGATTTTGTATCACACATATGTTCAATCAGATGGGTTATTTTATTGCACGGTCAGAATTGTCTTTTAAATTATTACTATAATAGTAAGATTAAATGGGGGTGTAATAAAATTAGTTTTCTCACCCGGAGTTATCCCTGATTGCTTTACTGTAACAGTTAAGTCATTTTATAACCAGTACAGAGCTCCCGAGGTGTTGAATGTTACTGACGGAATAGCTCTTTGTTATTGGTGAACATGATGTAAGTTCTCCTCCAATAACACATTTGAGTTACACTGGATTTATTAATTCAGTATAATTAGATTCATTTCATTTCAACTTATTTTCATGCTTATATCCAATTATGGTTCAAACATGCTGTCCTGGGCACACACATCAGCTATCAGGGCTGTCCGTCCAGGACAGTAGGTTAGTTGTTAGTGGTTAGTGAGAGAGAAGAGGGTGTAGTGGTCTTACACCTATCCATTGAGTCGTTAAAAGTTGCTCTGGGTGGGAGTCGGTACCGGGCTGCGAACTCTGTACCTACCAGCCTTATGTCTGATGGCTTAACCACGACACCACTGAGGCCGGTTAATTACGTTTGTTCAGTTGTAAATGAGGATCAGTTTATTATCTCCTCACTTGAATTGATGTTATATATTTCAGTGCACCAACAAGGAAGACTATGTTCCACCTGTTAAAAAGAAGAAAAGATCATCGGGGAATTTCGGTCGCAGAAAACGTCCTAATCAGGTATCTTACCACTAGCAATTATTTGCCAAAACCCGGGTATTATTCTTCTCAACTTTAACCTCATCACTGGTATTGCAGATAGGATTTGTGTTAATTTAATATGCAACAGGCTTATGCCAAAACAAATAAAAGATATGATTTCATTGGGTTTATGTTAAATATTAATATCTTACAACCAGGTTAATTTTAACCTATTGGGAATGCGTATGATATGCATATGTTAAAGTTATCAGTGTATGTGAAAAAGATTTTTTGAAAATCGGCATCAAGATAGGAAGCATATATTCTTTGAAATTCAATACTCTGTGAACTTTATTTGAAAAAGTGGACGGTGGTGGGAAGGCATATCTCAAAACATGTGTCATTTGTTATAAAGTATAAAGAATATTTTCTGAGCTGGGAATAAACGAATGTTTAGTGACACACCAGCACAGCAGCAAATACAATGGTAACTGGGTGTTAAACAAAGGTAAATAGACGAGTGAATTGATAATCGACATCAATATAAAAAGTTACACATTAACTGAGCTGTAGCAGCCTCTTTGACACATTAGTCAGCCATATTGGAACTATCATCAACACAATTTCTTCTTCTTGTTTTGATTGTTCAGGTGAAAAAGGTAAAGAAAGCCATTCCAGAAGAAGAATGTTCGGACAATGATGAGACTGAAGACACCAGTGAAGTGTGTTCCACAGCTCCATCACGCTCTCTGACTGCTACACCTGAGAAGAAACCCACCCAAGAGGACGAGGACATCAGTGAAGTGTGTTCTGCAGCTCCGTCACGCTCGCTGACTGCCACACCCGAGGTGAACGATGTCGATTCAGACACGTCATCCTTGTCCAGTAATTGGTCTGCTCGGTCCTGTAGAAGGAAATGTGTGCCACGACGGGGACTAGCAAGGAAACTCTTGAAACAGTTTGACAGCACTGAGGTCACAGATGACAGCAATCTGCTAGAAAATTATCAACTTGACACTTCAGACTTGACTCTGCGAAAAAGCGTCAGACAGGAGAATCGTAAAGCAAGTGTAATATGTGATAGAAGAAAGGACGCAAACTTTAATAATGAGGTATCTTGTAAATATGCCCACGTCTCACATTCTGCAGACATTGTAAAGAATGGTGAAACTGTTTCTGGAAAAGACAATAGTGCTGACAAAGTTGAGAGTGACATAAAGCATAATTGTAATCAAAGGGAGATAACCTCTGATGCATGTGATAATGGAGGGAATGTCGACGGTGTGAATGCAAATGATTGTGAGAGAATGGATTGTTCTTCAGATATTAGTGGCAGCAGGGATATTAAGATGAGAGGGGGGCAAGTTTGTGATAAAGGTTTGACTTCACAGATTAGTCATAATGAACAGGCATATAAAACAGATTCTTGTGTTTCCATATTGGAACCCGACAAAAAGACATCTGATGTATCATCAGGGTTACCTGAAAAATCCTTGACTTTGAAAGAAAGAAATGGTGTTGGTTCAGATATTAACAAAAACACCAACCAAAGAGAAAACCATCCAGAGACAAATTCCACTATGAATTATGCATCACATAATTCTTTTAATGGCGACACTTTGAAAACTTTGCCTCAAAGAAAATTAGAGTCAAGTCAAGACGAAACAAATGGAACATGTATGATGAATACAGAAGATTGTTTGTCAAAACCAGAGCTGTCAAATCATAAAGAAGAAAATTTAAAAACTGCAGTGTGCGATATGAAAATGAAGAAAGAATCTTGTGTCGATGAATTCTCGAATGTGTTGGTGGATTCAAGTGTAAAAGTAATGCAAAAGTGTGTAAAACTTGACGTGAAACAGGAGAGGAGCTCCACGGTGAACGGTGTCGTGAGTTGTGAGGTAAAGAAAGAATGTGTGTCTGAAGCACATAATGAAATACAAAAGATGATGAAACAAGAATGTGAGACTGAATCAGATAGTGACGTCCGTTGTCCAGTCAAGCAAGAATGTGAGAGTCCGATGAACGAGGATACACAGAAACAGTTGAAAGTAGAAAGAGTGACTGATTCAAACGAAGATGTCCAACCAAAAGAGTTGAAAGAAGAATGTGCCAGTGGTCTAAATAACGAAGTACGAGAGCAGAAGAAGCAGGATGACGTCACTGAAATGGAAAATGCAGAGGAATGTGAAGATGAAGAAGAAGAAATAGTATGTAATTTTTATCAAAGTTAAAGTTTGTTTTGTTAGTTGACACCACAAGAGCAGATTGACGTATCAGTCATCAGCTGTTGGATGTCAAACATTTGGTCATTTTGACATAGTCTTAGAGGGGAAACCATCTACATTTTTACATTAGTAGCAATGTTTTATATGCAATAAACCACAGATAGGATAGCACATACCACAACCTTTGATACACCAGTCGTTGTGCACTGGCTGAAATGAGAAATAGCCCAATGGGCCCACTGACGGAGATAATATTTATCAAATGAACTAACGTTGACAAGGCTTGAAACTGACAGCAGGCTGGCTACAAATGCCTCTCATCATAATGCTATCATCTTCACAACCAAGTTTTACTTTCCATTTTAATTTCGGCAATGCTTCAGATAAATCTAAAATTCTTGATTTTCAATAAAATGTTAATCTTATGTTTCTATCCAAATTTGTCTCTAGTCTTCCACATTGCTGTTAAACTTTTTTTTCACAAATCTAATTTTGAGACTAAATTTTAGAACTGCTTATCAATTTCTAATATTTATTTCCATCCGGAAATCTGAGAAGCAAAGATTTCACTGCCGAAAGTTAATTTCTTATGCATGCAAAGCTGTCTCAAACTCGCAAAAACCCAATAAACTGCCTAAAACATGAAATTTATTTTTTAAAAGAAGCTAAAAGTTGGAATATAATCTACTTCCCATAAATAAAAAAATACTTTTTTACTTTGTCTTCAAAATATATAAAATTCAGAATATCTTTCAAGTTATATATATGTTTAGATTTTGTTACATTGTTAAAATCCTCTTCAGAAGAACATTAGAGCTGTGATTGTTTATTCCAAGTGTGAATATTCATGGTTTTTTACAGGTCCCTGTTGTTGGACACTTTGAGTTGATAGTGGAGAATGTACAGCAGCTTCGAGAAATGTGTGACAAATTCGCCGAACCAGAACCAGTCAGTGTCAGGAAAGGAAGAAAGGTAATACAGTGAAATCCTCTAAAGCGGACACCCTCGAGACCAAGTAAAAAGTCTGGTTTAGAGAGGTATCCAGTTTAGAGAGGTTCTCTTATGTACAGATATTTAAAAGGGACCGTAAAAAATTTTCGGTTTGAGGGAATTCCGGTTTACAGAGAGGTTTCACTGTATATTGTGTGTGTGTGTGTGTGTGTGTGTGTGTGTGTGTTGGGGGAGCTTTTTGCTGGTTGCTTCTTGGGTTTTCCAAATGCAGATTAGGTCTCTTCTAGATTCGATCACATATGGGGAGATGGGAGGTAGCTTTTTATATACCCACCACAGGGTTGCAATGACCCATATATCACACTGACTCTTGAGTTATTTTAATAAAATTGTTCAAAGTTTTGATGATTTTATCCTTTTCCCCATTGAATTAGGATTAGGATTGAAAAATAAAAGCACAAAATAAATGTCAAGGGTACCGACTTGTTTATTGTGAAGTTACTAACTTGATTAGTACCAAATACCACACCTTTATTAATATAGTTAGGATTGATTAGTAGGATTTTAATACTTCTATGTATTCTCTTTTCAGATGGTTAAACCACCACCAAGAAAACGGTGTGTCATTGAACTGCATGAGCGACTTCTGTTCCTCTTGAACGAACTGGAACCGTGGGAGACGAAGTTGTGTCAGGCAACTCGACGCGCTCGGGTGAAGATGAGAAAAGAGTTTGAGAATTACAAGGAAGAAGAGCCGCAAGAGGTAACGTAATGAAATTAATCATTAAAAGTTGTGCTCTCCTCTATGTTTCAATTAGAGAACCTTGGTACAGTCTGAGGACAATTTCTTTTTGTCTTGTTTTGGTTGATTTTTTAAAACATAAAATTGTATAATGGGATAAAAAAAACATTAAAAATGAATTCACATTGTGTTTCTTGTTTTTATTTTGGGGATACAAATCATTTGATGTTGTGTGTGACACAACAGCTCTTACGAATGTCTTTGGTCTTTGTGTGAAACATTTGATGTTGTGTGTGACTTTTTCTACAGAAATGTGGAAAACTTTAGACAAACACAAATAAGATCTTAATATAATATATATTATTACTTTTCAAAATGAAGAATTCTTGACATATATGGAATTCTCTTAGAAAAAAAGTTGCAAAGCAATAGCTGCTTGTGAAACTGAAAACATATTGTGAATTTTGACCAGTATTTGCTTCTTGCCTGCTGTCAGTTTCGAGTCTTGAATTAGTGTGTTAAACCTGATCTTACTCATATTTGGTTCTACATCTAGTTCTGTGTTTAATTTTACATTAATCCTGATTGTGTTTCAGACCCTTAAGGACTGGGACACGGACAGATCGGACGAGGGACAATCGGACAGTGATGATGATGACAGCAGTGAGATGTCTGAGGTGGAAACCAAAGAAAAGAAAAGTCCCAGAAAGTCGACATCGTTACCACAGAAGACACCAGAAACCTCTCTGCCAGAAGACTACGAGTTTGATGTCAGTTCTCGAGGAAGACTGCGGAAAAGAAGAGTCATTCCAAATAACACAGAAGATCAGTTTTGCAAGAAGCGGAAACTGATAAAGGTATCGGAAGAATCGGTGTTGCCAGTCAACGTACCCAATATACTGATGAAACAGAAGCTGACTTCATCTGTTGGTAATGTTGTACCATCAGGTGAATTCCAGAGCAGCTCAGGATCGGTTCTTGCTCGTAACCTAGCTTCTGCGAGTCAGCTCTTACGAATGTCTTTGGTCAACCCGTCCACAGGAAAAGCTGTTCTGTCTTCATCTACGATTAGAGGGCAAAGATTCCAAGTGTTGGAAAATACATCTGTCACACAGAGTTCTCATCCTGTTATTCAGAGTCTCTTGTCGATCAGGAAATCAACAGCCTCTATGACTGGGGAAGCAGGTGTGAGGAAACTTCAAGTCAGTGGTGAAAACGATCCCGTTACAGCATCTGCTATGCAAGCCAGTGCGCCTGGAGGCAATTATAATTCAATCGGTACTCCGATACATATTGTTACAAAACCAACAGCTACATCACAAAAAACATTGCATTTCAATACGCTACCTTCCGGAGTCCTCCAACAGCTATTGAAGAATAAAGCTATGCGAATTCAAACTGCAGGCGGTGCAACAACGATCTTGCTGACGGCGCCAGTGAAACAGATGTCTCCACCCATACAGCAAGGGCTTCAGCAGCAAACCTTAGAGGCAGCAACTGCAGTGCAGATTGAACACCAGTCTCTGTCAGTCCAGTCTTGTCAAGCTGTCACCAATCTGTCTTTAAATAACCAAAATTCAACTACAGCAATAGATGGAGATGATGGACAAGACCAGATTATTACATTACCTACATCCTCATTTCCATTTAAAGTGCCTGCGTCTGACACTATCACATCATCATCGTCTGCTGCTAATAGTTTGGGCATGCTTTCTGCAAACATGCCCATGCTGTCCCCCAGCAAGCAGAGGTACGCCAACAACATTACTGTCAAAGAACTGCTGGAAACGCGTGTAGCCCATGGAAAGGTGCAGCCATCTGATGTTGGTGGTGACGGTCTGAACATTGATGCAGATCCACCAACAGTTGCAGGTGTTCAAGGCACTGGACAGTCATCTTTTATTGTGAAAAATATAAAACAGTCGGCGATCGACACAGCGATAAAATCTGTGATGGCGTCAGTGAACACGTCCCTCCCAACAGTGAACATCAAAATACCGGCACCTGTCACCCTGCCATCCATCAACCTTCGGAAAAACGTCACGAAAACCATCCAGGCGATGAAGAGTCCCATCACTGTGACGCCAAAGTTGGAGTCTTTGGTCTCGTCGTCGACATCAGCAGGCTCTGACATAACGGCACCTCTGTTGGGGCAGACTGTCCTACCAACATCATCGGCACTAGGATCACAGATGTCGTTCCTTGTTCAGGGAACAGTTGGAGCAGGAGCAGCATCATCTCAGAAGAATGTTATTCTGAAAGGAACTCCACAGACCGTCCTCACCTCACAAGGTGTGGTCCAGGGCTATCTCACACCACAGGGGCTCATTATTCCAGCAAATCAAGTGCAAGCCCCATCTGGACCTAAAGTAACATCAGCGAAACCAGTCCAGTTTCCGGTGTCACCACAACATGTGAATATTTCGTCACCAGAGGCCATTTCAAAAGCATTTGTTGTTCAGTCTGTGGGTCATAAACCCATTGTGGCAGCTCAGACAGCATTATCAAGTCAAAACAAGAAAGGTGAAGCAGTGCTATCTTCTGTTTCTGAATCTGTATTACAGTCTCCTTTAGCATCACCGGCTGTTATGCAGTCCCTTTCGGCAGCTCTTAAATTAAAGTCACAGTCTCAGACGAATAAAAACATCCTGTCTGCTCCACAGAAAGTAAGCACCATTACATCACCAGACGGGAAACGATTCACTTTGACCAATGTTAATCTGGGACAAGTCCAGAAAGCTGGTGTTCCAGATAACAGTATGACCGCTGTTTTAACTGGACTGTCATCGAAGGTATCTCCTCCGGGTACTCCAGCGGCTCAGCTGATGAAGCAGATTGTTGCCGGGCAACAAGGGCAGATGGCAAACATCGTGCTGGGAGCCAGTCCAAAAAGGCAGGGTGTCGTGGTTTCGGGGGATTCTAAACAACTTGGACTGAAGGTGGAGAAAGTCGAGCAGCCGTCAATGATCCCAGCCGTGGTTGTTAACCAACCTGGTGCTACTGGGGCCACACAAAAGAAGATTGTTTTGCCCTTGCAGAACATCAGACAAACCTTGTTACAAGGTGGCATGATTGTGTCCACATCTCCAATGACTTCACCTCCTGCAGGACAAAACATGTTGAATTCTGCAGTAAGACAGATTTTCCCTGCAGATGCACAACCTCAAGTGCCTGTTCCAGGAAAACTAGTCACGACACCAGTAAAACTCTCAACCCCGTGTGTGGCAACTAATAAGGTTAATAAACTTGTATTTCCGTGTGGTCAGCAACTTCAGCAGCTGACCCCAGGTCAGAATCCGGTTTTGTTGACAGCTCAGCACTTGCAGACGTCACCAGTTCAGCAGAGTTCACATAAACCTGGGGTTCTGTCAAAAGGTCAAGTGATCTTACCCCAGAAAGATGGAATTGTTCAACCAACCAGACTGGTCCTCAATCCACAGCTTATGACAGGTCAGATAGCTCCGTTGCCTCTAGGAAAGTTAGCAGTTCCACAAAGTCCTGTACAAAAGGTGATATACAACCTACCACAGAACACGATCCTGCAGCAAGGAATGACTACTGTCCCACAGAGTCCTCTGAACATTGTTGGTGTGTCGCCAAGTCCGTCACTTCCAAACGCCAGTGTCAGATTTCTGTTTCCATCGTTTTCAACTTTGCCTGCTTCTTTGAATCGAAACCTTCAACCCGTGTCCTCTGGGACATCATTATCCAAACCACAGACTGTGAGTTCAAGTAGTGGAATTGTAGGGTCTAACCAGTCCAAACAAGGACTCCCAGACGTGAAACCACATCTGAAACCACCTAATGCCAAAGCAAACCACCCAACTTTGGCAAGTGCTCTCCTTCAAACAAGCAAACAGATTTCACAACCAATCAAGACTGAAATAGATATTGCCACAGTGCAGACCGGAATAGCCAGAAGTCCAGCAGTTTTGCCAGCATGTAGTAATGTTGGCATATCATCCATGAAATTACCTGATCAGTCAGAACATAGTCATAATGCTAAACATGTGGACAGTGTAAGTGTAAAAGATGCTGTACATACCAGTCCACTTAAAAGTGCACCTATAGCAAGTCACGGGCCTGCAAAATCTGACATGCTTCACATGCAATTATCAACTGAATCCTTAGGAAACCAGACCCACAATAACAAAATTGAAAATGCTTTAACATCGATTTCTAATGTCCCAAACATGGCTGCTGTGTCAATGGTTTCTCCAAATGTGCCGAGTACAGGACTTGCTGAATCTTCAGCCACCAAACAACAAAAACTTATGCTGTTTAACATTGGAGGCCAGCTGATGACTGCCCAGGGTGTGCCAGTCACTGTACATCAAGGTGTCCTTAAAGTGTTGCCCCAGGCAACCATTCAGGTGGGCAGTCAGGTTCTAACAGTGCGAGCGCCGTCATCATCATTGGTCCAGACTGTGCCACCTGTAAAAAAGACCAGTGCTACCAGTTTCTCTCCTTCCAGTGGTATTCAGCTGCCAGTACCAACCCATACAGTGTCTTCAAGTGCTGTTAATACTTCTGTGCACAAACTGGGAGACACTTCTCAAGGAATAACCCAACAAAGTGAAAACCTACTCACTGTGAAAGCTGAGATGAATTTTGATGTTGAACAAAATAAAGTTCATTCTTTCTCACCCAATTCTGGAAAATCATTGTGTTCAGCAGTAGTTGTGGGAACGATGTCAGATGTGTTAAATCATCCACAAAAAGGGACGACACAGGAACTTCCCCCTTCTAGGGATGGCAATCGAACTTCATCTGCCTTCCCACCTAAACAGGTGATGCTTGCTGCAAGTCACAAACAAAACACAGTGCCTTCAGATTCAACGTTTTCTCTTGGTATGGTTGATGGAAGTAAAGTTTTGCATCTGCAGTCTACATCAGCAGTAGACCCCGGATCCTACAGGTGTCCTACTAAAACCAGTGTTAGCAGTACTACGATGCACCAGAAAATGGTGTTGGCCAACTCGGGAGGTGCAGCATTTCAGGTTGTACCAACGAGTAAACTGGAATCACTGGCTGCACCAAACATGAACAATATCTCGGAGAAACAGCAGACTGCCACAGTGCCTGGTGGGAGTGTGCTGTGTCTAACTTCGCCGCTGAAGCCAGCTCCCAACACGCCAACAAAAAGTCGAGAGGAAGCTGCTCTGAACTTGCTTAGTCTAGCTGCTGTGGGTGCCAGAAACAACAAGAACCAGTTTTGATGACATACTTGTGAAAACAGGGATTTGTGTTGTGTACCAGAATCATATGACATAGATTTGGGGGGGGGGGGGGGGGGGGGGGGGGGTTTATTCGGTGGGGGTTTTTCATGCCAACAACAGGTCGTTTTGTGAAAGCTGTAGATGAGCATAGTATACTCTGTCAAAAGAGAAACGCATAGGCGAAATATTCATGGAATTATCTCTTTAATACAAAATGGCATAATTTCGTTATTTATGATCGTATCACAGTAAAATTTGACATTAGTATGTGACAATGTTCTTGCTATGGACTGATGGCAGTGGAGGTGTTTTCGTCACCAAACAGCGTCGCACAAGGGCACTGAAATCAGTACCTTGTGTGGCCACCAGCAGCAGCAATCACTGCGCGACATCTCCTTGGCATAGACTGAATGAATCTGAATCCGGGCACGTGGAATGTGACATTTGTAGAAGCATCTGAGGTTCTGGGTCACACTGGCATACACGTCTGTCCAGTTCGTCCCATAGATGTTCAGTGGGGTTGAGGAACATTAACAAACATGGTTATTCAGCAACATTGTAAAAAACCCACCTATATTTTGTAAAATCAAACACTTTTCTTCTTTCCCTATCACCTATGCGTTTCTTTTTTGACAGAGTATATATAATAATATGTAAATACATACTTGGTTGTTTTACAGTCACAGAATACTTTACAAAATATATATAACATGCATAATATTTACAGTAACTCGCACAGCAGGACCCAGTGTTACAAAGCAATCTTAGCACTAAGATCACCTTTAGTGTATAGCTACCATATGTACTTAAGGTGATCATAGCACTGAGATCTCTTCGTAAAATGGAGCTCTGGATCCATGCTTATCAAACTTTTAAAGAGTCCTGACTCAATCTCTAATGACGTGACACGCATACATTTATGTATGGCGTTGTCCTGTCATTAGTATCTTGGACTATTAAGAGTCTAGACTCGAAATGTTTTATAAGCACCAGGCCTGGTCTGCAAATTAATGATTCTGACTTAACCATGTCCAAAATATAGGTTTATATATGTGCTAAAAGAATTTAATTTGAATGTTATTACATCATAACAATATAACTAACTTTGTTTTTTTTTTTTTTTTTTTTTAAATGATGACTTGCATTTGACTTCGTTAACACAGCTGGGCCCAGTAACACAAATCACTCGTAACACTCATCAGATATACCCAGCACCTTATGTTTGTTGTACGTCTGACGTAAGTGTTATGAGTGCTTTATGTTACCGGGCACAGGTGTTTATGTGTTGGGAGAAAGATTGAAATAAGATAGATTTAATCCATTTTGTATTTTATGTTGAATCAGCATTTTGCAGTAATATTAGTGTTCACTATTGTAAAGATACGAGTTCATTTGATATAAATGAAATAAAATGGATTGATTTTCTAATTAGCCTGAACATTTTTATGACAAAAGCATACTTAAGCAATACTTAAGCAGTTTTGCAATCTTATTAACAGATGTATAATATGTCATTTCTTAGTATCACTTGAAGAACAATACACCAGGTGCAAGTCCAGGGGCTGGGTATTGGGGGGTGGGGGGTGGGGTGGTGGTGGTGGTGGTGTCTTGATAACCCCTACTCCCAATTAAAAAAAAAGATAATAATTTTAAAGTGCTTATCCATAAGCACAAAAACGTTTTTCTCATTACAAATAGTTTGGGATCCCCCTGCAAAAACTTCTGGATCCGTGCCTGAATAGGTTGTTTGTAAGAATTCTTTCTATAAAAACCCAGGTGGACTAAAAAAAATTATAAACATTTGAATGTGTCCCATAGTCGGAGAAATTGACCAGGTGTAAAGTCCTACTTTTGTGTTTAAAAATAATGTAAAGATGATTTTCTAGCACAGAATCAAATGTAAATATCGATACATACCAAATGTATGCAACCGATTCCAGACTTTACAAATGTATAAGCAAGGGTTCAGGTTAAATGTCTGTTAAAGTGATGTTATTAAAACACCCCTAATACAACACTTAATGACTTGCCATGCAGTCTATTACATGTATAATATATGATGCTATAAT
Organism: Gigantopelta aegis; assembly: GCF_016097555.1. Classification (NCBI taxonomy): domain Eukaryota; kingdom Metazoa; phylum Mollusca; class Gastropoda; order Neomphalida; family Peltospiridae; genus Gigantopelta; species Gigantopelta aegis. The sequence goes on from NC_054707.1 coordinate 3,967,320, forward strand.
TAAAGTGAAATGCATTTTGGGAAGGGTTTTTTTTTTTTTTTTTTTTTTTTTTTTTTTTTAGGTTTTTGGGGGTTGTTGTTTTTGTGTGTGTTTTTATTTTCTTTTTCTTTTCCCATTTTGGCCTTTCAAAAACCATAAACAATCATATATTATACTTTGACTGTAAAATCTCTCACAGGTATACATCAGTTTAGGACTTTATTTGACATAATATAACGGTAACAAGAAGACAAAGCTGTAAGTTGTTCATGATGGAATGTTAATAGTACATTCTTCATTAATTTAATAATTTATCTTTGTCAATATTAAACTATTTATTAATGCAGTATGCATAAGGTTTGTAGTTTTGTTTCTTAGTTTTATATTATAACGTTGGGTTTTTTTGCATTGGTCAAGAGGTGGCTAAAGTTAAAATATTGGTACTAAATAAAGTATGAGATGTCACTTTGTATCTGTGATAAGTAAAGTAGTCATTGTAATCTGATAAACAAAACTGGAAATGTGATTTTTTTTGTTTTCTATATGTAATGTATTGTAAAGTTTGTTTTGTATAATGACACCACTAGAGCACATTGATCTATTAATAATTGGCTATTGGATGTCAAACATTTGGTAATGTTGACATATAGTCTTAGAGAGGAAACCTGCTACATTTTTCAGTTGATAGCAAGGGATCTTTTATATGCACCATCCCACAGACAGGATAGCACATATCACGGCCGTTGATATACCAGTTGTAGTGCACTAGCTGGAACGAGGTATAGTCTATGTATTGTAACAATATATTTTTATCAACTGTACATACCAAATCAAGAGACCTGTCTACACAAGGCTTTTTAACCCAGGTTAGCAGTTTATACAGAAAAAAAACCCAGAGTTAACTTGCAGAGCCAAAATTAAACTCTGGTTATTTTAACTCTGCAATTGTATCCAAGTCAGACTTTTATCCCAAGTTAGTAGTTAAACCCAGTTTAGTAGTTTACATAGAAATAAAACCGAGTTAAATTGCAGAACCAAACTTAAACTCTGGTTATTTTAACTCTGCAATTGTATCAGAGTCCGACTTTTATCCCAAGTTAATACTCAACCCAGTTTAGTAGGTTACACAGAAAAAACCCAGATTAAATTGCAGAACCAAAATTAAAGTGTGGTTATTATAACTCTGCAATTGTATCGGAGTCACTTTTATCCCAGGTTAGTAGTTCACACAGTTCAGTAGTTTACACAGAAACAAAACGGAGTTAAATTGCAGAGCCAAAATTAAACTCTGGTTATTTTAACACTGCAATTGTATCCGAGTCACTTTTATCCGAGTTATCTTTTAACTCTGTTTTTATGTTCCTGTGTAGATGGATAACCCAGGGTAAATGGTAGTATTTTGACGGCGCTATAAAGGTTGTGGTGCTTGTTTGTTTATATCCGTTTCTGAACCTCTGAACCTTTAAAAAAAAAAATAATAATAATAAAAAAATCTAAATGATAAACTAAACTAAAGAAACAAGAGTACAGGTGAGGTACATGATATGCCCGTCAGGAGTTTGATGGAAAACCATATCTATATTAATGAATATGTTATGGGTATGATTCAATTCTAATTATGTGAAATTTTTGCAATGGGATGGATGAACACTTTGTTTTGGACCAACTACTGATGATACTGTATCCATTGGAGACGGTGCCAATATGTTCCGGACAAGGATTTATTGTTGTGTTTAGTAGACCGTGAAAAGTAGATCACAGTGACCTAGTAATGGTACATGACACGCGGCATCCCAAGTTGTTCCTACATTTGAGGTTTGATATATCTGTATGCAAGATACAGTCCGGACAAGGATTTACTGTTATGTGCAGTAGACCGTGAAAGGTAGGTCATAGTGAATCACAACACACCGCCATCCCAAGTTGTTGCTACATGTGAGGTTTGATGGTCCTTTATGCATCTGTATGTAAGATGGTCTGAACAAGAAAAAGTTAACGGACGTACGGACAATGCCGTACCATAATATGATCCATCATAGACTGGTGTATAAAAATACAGATGATAAAGGAGATGAATTAAACAGGACCACATGTGAATGTAAATCGTTTGGTTTGTTTTTTTGTTTTTTAAATATATATATATATGTATGTATGTATGTATGTATATGGTTTTCTTGTATTTGAAAATGGACTACTACTAATATGTCTACAAGCAGTTATAACATTTCATTACATCATAGACCAGAGACACCAATCTTCATTATTTTTTATACCTAGTGTAGGCACAACACCGATTTAACGTGGGTTATTTTTAACATGGTTAAAACACTGCACATGTAGATGCACTTTTATCAGCCATAGGCAGGACGTAGCCGTCGTAAAGCACCGACTTGATGCATGGTCTGTTTGGGATCGATCCCCGTCGGTGGGCCCATTAGGATATTTCTCGTTCCATCCAGAATACCACGACTGGCATATCAAAGGCTGTGGTATGTGCTATCACATCTGGGACGGTGCATATAAAAAATCCTAAGACTGTGTCAGAGTTACCAAATGTTTGACATCCAATAGCTGATAATATATAAATCAGTGTGCTCTAGTGGTGTCGTTAAAAACAAACTTCTTGTTACCAGGCATCATATAAGCAATGTGTCTGGTAACCCATGTACAGGTTACCACAAGTAAATGTACACATCACTGTGGGGCCCAAAGCACATGCTAGATGTGTTAAGATAAAACCAGCTCCGACTGTACGTGTATCTAAACAACACTAAGTTGATCAAAATGGATATTATATATGTAGTTTTAGTTTGATAAGATTTTGTTGAGGACAAAGTACTGTTGTTGACGTTCTTGAATTTTTTAAGTTACCATAACCTGAATGACAGTTCTCAACTTATTTTGATCCCTGTTCATGATTATTATCTCACCTTGACAGGATAGCACATACCATGGCCTTTGATATATTAGTCCTGGTGCACTGACTGGAACGAGAAATACTCCAATGGTCCCACCGATGGGAATCGATCCTAGACCAAGCGTGATCAAGCAGATGCTTTACCACTGGGTTTTTGATTCAGTTAGTTTTGTTTAATGACATCACTACAGCTATTGGAGGTCGCACAGAGAAAATTCGCTACATTTTCCAATTAGCAGCAAAGTTGGGGTTTTTTTTATATGCACTTTCCAACAAGACAGCACAGACTGGTGTAACTGGTGGCGATGCCAAGGTCAAGTTTCAAAACAATACAGGACATTCTTGAATATCAACTTCTTTTTTTAAATCACTATCAATGGTTTTTCAAATGATGGCTGTAGGAACTGATCAGAAATAATTATAAGAAAGTGACAAGCATGTATTGTAAGATATTTATTTTCAAAAACAAAACGTGAAGTTAATACATACTAGTACCTGTAAAAGGGCACAGAAAAAAAAAAGAACACGGATCAGCTACGGTTATGGAATCTTATATACATGTATAATTATTTTCTATATACTAATGCTACATTAAACATAAATGACCTATCTTTCATATGAATCCTACCCTAAACATGCATATACAACCCCTGTAATTATGAACATGCGGAGGAAAAAAACATCCAATATAGTCCACAGCAAAACAAAAGTGCTGTGGAGGGTTAAAAACTCACCATATCCATGACATTGCCATTTGTCGTGGCCAATTGCAGGTGTTGCATTTATGTACACACAAGTTAATCTAGTACAGACAGATTGATAAAAATGTATAACCAGTCTACAAACGGCCATCTACATTTTCAAACCCCAACAAAAGTAATGTAGTTTTGTCGATTTATTGTAGACTCATTTCAAATAATGCAGCTATATATTGAGCCTGTGTTTAATCACAAAACGAAAAAAGGTGTGTGTCAAAATCTACAGTCTACCTGAGCAATGTAATGATCTACTGACTGGATTAACATCAACCATGAAAGTGATCATACATTTAATTTTATGAACCTTTTTCCAACACAAAATGTCAAGGTGCATGATTGTAGAATCATAAAAAGATGAACCTGTGAAGATTAACAGCATATAAAGATGCAGCATCACACAAGACTAAGGAAGCAGCTCTCTTTGGCAACTTTAACATCTGATGGCATAAAACCTAGATTAATCAATAGAAGTACCATATTTCCTCTAATAAGTGCTGAATCTCCAATAGGCACCAAGTCTGCAATAAACACCTGGTTTCCTCTCTGGCATAATTAAAATAAAATTAAATAAATAAAAATTTAAATGAAAGGTCGTTTAAACATGTCATGTCACAATACATGGCAAAGAACCACTTGATTGGATGGCTACAAACTTGGTTAACAGGTTATCATGAATATTGAAACAACGGAATTCAGTAAGAGGATAAACTTCTTGTTATTGAATTAGATCCATGTAATGTATTCAATAAAACACTGTATTTTAAAAGAAAGTAATACATATATCTAACATTGTAAGACATTTTATACACTCCACCCACCCACCAAAAACTAAATAATAATAAAAATGTAAGTCATGTAATTTATCACAATGAAATTCCAAAATCCAAATTACACAAACAAGAAAATTTCAATTTGTTTAAAATGCATGAATTTAAATTATAAATGCATGAATAATCAAAAGAAAGTGAACACCAGTAGTGGGTGGAAGGCACTTGATCATGTGTACAGTTACAATATGTAGACCTGCTCCCCAAACCTATGGCACATACAGGTAGTTTGGTACTAGCTTAATCTGTGCCTACACTCAACTGAGGTTCAAACAACGCCCCAGTTTGTACCCAAAACAAGAATAAGAATGCCGGGCATGTTAAAGACGGGCTATAGACAGTTTGGAATAACATTATGTGAAAAAACCTGGATGAAATGAACAGGCCAAAAACTCCACAAGAAGAAGAATGAAGAAAACGTTTTTTTCATTTTGAAACCAAGAAAGAAGGAACAGGAAATGACATGACCAGAAGAGGGCAGTAGCCAAGATTCCTAGCCTATCGCCTCTTGGGATGTACGAACCAGTCCAGGAGGGAAAGTGTCATATTATAGGTCAGAAGTCTGGCTAAGATGTAAAGTTAAAAAACCCAAACAGTTTAACAACACCACTAGAGCACATTGATTTATTAATCATTGGATATCAAACATGGTCATTTTGACCGTCATAGAGGAAACCCACATGTTTTCCATTAGTAGCAAAGGATCTTTTATATGCACCATCCCAGACAGGATAGCACATACCACAGGCTTTGATATACCAGTCGTGGTGCACTGGCTAGGACGAGAAATAGCCTAGTGGGCCAATCGATGGGACTGCTACTGGGGGAAACTGGGAAACTCTATTAACGTGCCCCTATCCACGAAGGTTCAGGCACGCCCACCACGGATTTAGCCTCTGACTTCGCCAGTGACCAACTCCGGAGCGGGGGAGGGGTGTAAGTTTGAGGTGGGCGGAATTTGGAAAAAAGCCATTTACTAAAGTCAGCGCGAGCGCGGACCAAATAGCAGACACTTCGCAAACTTGAAGTACACCGAGTGGGAGCCGTGCTCTGATTGGCTGAATTTCGATTCCTCGGTGAAGCCTGACAAATACCTATGTCTACAAAGAGTAACTGCATCCAAAGACATGTCTGGACTCTAAAATTTGACCCAAAATAGTTAAGACTGCTCAGCCAAAAAGTTTTTAAGGTGATTTTGAGCAATTGAACGGGCGCCGAAATAAAGTGCGTTAGACTATTTATAAAAAAATAAACATAAGAATTTTGAACTCGATCGAAAACATTTAAAGTCTAACTAGCCCAATAAAAGAGGTTGGTACTCACGGAGGAAAAGGTTGTTAGGAGGTTGGGGGCTACGGCGAGCCGATGAAGTCGGTGGCATCCAGATGTGGAAGATCATGCCGGTAGGGAGAGGCTGCTACCATCTTGGTAATGTGACTGTAATCGCTCCCCGCGATGATTTTGAGGACACGATGTAGTGACGGGTTGTCCATCTCCTTAAGTAGCAGCGCTTGGTTGTATCTTCCCCTCCGGTGAATGGTGACACAAACTGCGTTGATATCCACATCAACCTGGACTCGATGGACAGCAAAGTCCCCTTCATCGGGCTCTGTAGGTAGCGGGTGGTACGCATTGTGCTTCGGCTCACTAATGAGTTGGCGCACGTCCTCTATGTTGATCTTCATCAGCTGTTGGAACCGCGGATGGAGTCTGCCGGCCTTAAGTGACCATGGTCCCTCTGTTGGTTTCTCTGGCTTCGGCGGATGAGTAGGGCGACTTGGTTTGGCTGGGGTGGCACTCGGGGGAGTGGTCGCCTTCATCTTAACCACAGCCGTCTTCCGGGCCTGGGTCTCAACGGATGTTGCCTGTTTAATCGGCGACAAGTCCGGAAACCCAGAAGTAAAGGCAGGCGGATCGGGTCTGTTGTACGGCGAATCGCAGATCGCTGCGTCCAGCACGTCAACTTCCTCGGCTCCTGTTGAGGGGACGGTGATGACTGGGGCCGGAACCACTTCCATCTTCGGTTGAGTGGCGTTGGGCGGTCTAGCAGACGGAGTCGCTGCCGGCGGTTTAGCCGCCGGTTTTGTCTCCCCCTGCACCGCCACTGGCGCACGTCTCCGTTTCCTCCACCTTCCTTTCTTCTGTATGCGGTCTCCGTACACCAAGGTCACGGTTGCCCGTGACCCGGTGTACGAGACGCGATACTCAATCAGGCTTCCATATGTTGCAATTAGTCCCCCCAGGTGGGGGGGTAATTGCACAGCGCACTCGACAACGTCTGGTTGGATTGGCTGCATATTTGAAACTGGGGACTGCTACTGATTAATTGACTGGTGAACAAAGAATATATACCACAGTGTAAACCCTTAGCCCACAATTTACTGCACAATGAAGAATGGGTACAGATTAAGTGACTGGTGAACAAAGAATATATACCACAGTGTGAACCCTTAGCCCACAATTTACTGCACAATGAAGAATGGGTACAGATTAATTGACTGGTGAACACAGAATATATACCACAGTGTGAACCCTTAGCCCACAATTTACTGCACAATGAAGAATGGGTACAGATTAATTTTAAGTTAGTATAAATGTTTTGGTGTGCTGCAACTGTAGTGAAGTAATATATGTTGAGAAGCTCTGGCCTAGACTATGTTTTTCTTACATTCACTTGTTCTAGCGACTACAAAAACATATTGCTATAATGGGTTAAAAAATACAATCCATTTAACAACTATCTGTAACTTGTTTAGATTTATACAGTAATAAACAAAATTAAACATGCAAATTGAGAAATCCTGCAAGGCGGACCACATTAAAGCTAATACATAATAATAAATTTAAATGAAATAGCAGAAAATGAAATTGTGGACATTTCTTATAAGTAAATAAATATAAGTTTAAAAATCATCACAATTTACATAATGCATTACACACATCATTCGGTCCATAAACCATAAAGGAAAAATACAAACTAATATTATAAATGAAAAATACAAACTATAAAATCAATGAGGAGACATCAAAGAAATCGCATAATATCATGTCAACATAAATCAATAATTAGTAGTAGTGTAACACTGCACTCTCACTGCTGTGGTTTGTCCAGTTGGCCTCTGTGTACTGTAGTGAAAAAATAAAAATAAAATCTTGTTTATTGGTATGTATCAATGAAAATGTTTGATGGCAGAAAGGAAGGGGCACACTTGCTCCAACTCAGAAAATAAATATTGCTTTGTTTTTGTTTAATGACACCACTACAGCACATTGATTTATTAATCATCGGCTATTGGATGTCAGACATTTGGTAATTTTGACATATAAGTCTTAGAGAGGAAACCTGCAACATTTTTCCATTAGTAGCAAGGGATCTTTTACATGCACCATCCCACAAACAAGGTAGCACATACCACAGCCTTTGATATATCAGTCGTGGTGCACTGGCACTTTGAAAATACTGCACTGGCACTCCAGTCAAAATAGAGATAAATACCAAGTTAGAGTCATCTTCCAACACCTATGATAGATAAATCATGTGGAATTGTTGGACAGAGTTTAGGAAAATGATCAGTTTTCTTTGATGTCAGGTAACTACATGTACCAATATATTAGTTTGATCAATACACAGCAAAAAGAACGCAAGTGATACTATAAATATAATATTAAAACATAACTCTACAAACTACGGTTTGTTTATAATACAAATAACTATTCTAAAAACCTAGAACATCAGATTCATGACACAGTCGAAAAGTACCCCAGATCATGGATACTTTAGTAATGCATATTAAAACTAAGCAAATGGCTAAAACAGAACAAAACTAATATCACCAGATATTTCCTGACATTAGCATCCTGTCAAGGTATTAAAGAAAATAAAACATAAAATGTAACATAACGCATGTAACAATATTATATGAAAAAATTAACTAATACCACTTTGAAACATTTGACTACCAATGATCCATATTGCCGTACATTTTATTTTTAAAACCTCAGCTGATTATTAAAATTGCAATCAAAGATTATAAACCATCAAAAAATTACAAAATGCTTTACTATTAACAAATGTATTCATAACTTAAATAATCTGCTTAATAAGGAAGTAAGTTCAAAATCTAAATGCCAACTCATCATGGAAACTATTAATAACATTTGTTAAGTTGACACAAATATATTAAAATCAGACAGCAAGGCCTTATATTTTGCTACATACTGCAGCTGAGATCATGAAAAATATATACAACTGAAAACATCTAATAACTAAATGGACAAACATCACTACAAAGTGATAACTAGTCTGTCCCATCCTCCTACAAATATGTTTTTGTAAACAATTTCAGTTTTGTTTGACGTAAGAAGAAAAGTAAAAGAGTTTTGGAAATAACAATTTTTGTTTAACTCTTTTTGTATCCAATTTGGAAAACAATCGGCTCAGCAATAAATAACATGTCAGTTCCACAACATGGAAAAAAAAAGGAGTTCCCTGTGGGACGGACTATAGGTTAATTTTTAAAAATCTAAACATTAAGATAAACACATTCTAAAAATATGTCCTGGATGATGTCAGAAGTTGCGCCCAAGACGGACATGCCTGAACATTAAACAGAGGGACAAGTGACAAGTCTGAAAACACTAACAATGGTAACATCTATAAATACAGATACGTGATGTCTTGTAGTCTGCTACTACCGGTAATATAGATGAGATTCAAATCACATTCATGAGAATATTACGCCAATAAATATGTGGTTATAATCAGAAAATGTAGACAAAAGTAAAAAAAATTAAAAAAATCAACAAGTATTTACATAGTACATGTAACCATATAAATTCTGTTACTTAATTTTATTCATAATTAAAATAACTTATTTAACAACCAACAATATTATATTCATTTTATATTCATAGAATTTATAATTTTATTAGTCATTGAACAAGACTTATACTAGTTTAGAAAGTGATTCTTTTTTTCTTTTCTTTTTTTACATAATTATATAATTAGAAGTGTAACAAAAACAATAAAAATCACCATAATCACTTTAATTAATATTATTTCAAATTCTACTTCCTCATACTCGTATATATTTTTAAATTTTCAATAACAATTAATGCACAGAGTGACAAGCATTATGCAGTTGTAGCATGATGATAAAAACAATATCATATATGTAATTAAGACAAGGGAAACAATATGACAAAAGGCAACCCATTATAATTCAGAGTAAAGTATTAAATATAAAAGAACATAAGATGAGCAAATAAATAAAATAAAATAATGTTGCGAATATAGAATCAATAAAGAAATATCACAATCTATTGCACAGCATGAGATTCAACAAGAGATAATCTGGAATCATCAACTGTTGCTTGTACATGTATATTATCAACAGGCATTCTGAATTTCAAGTAAGGAAAAAAGTAAAATTTTCAAATTTTTGGTAATATACATGTAATTACAAAATGTGTGCACTTAAATGATTTACTCAAATCTAAGTGGATGATGTCATTAAAAGCAGAATATCATCCTTTAATAAAATGCAGAAAATTTAAATGGGATGTCTTTATATTTACAGAATTCTCTTAATTCTCTTATTAATGTATGGCAGTCAGTAATAATGAAATTTGGCATAAAATCACTTAACTATACTATAACATTTCCTACAATTTATGACCATTATACATTGATAAATTTATCCCCACAATTAAAAAAAACAATTCTTATATAATAAATTATTTATAGATTGATTGTTTAATCAGAAAAAAAGTATTCAAACCCACATGTGTAAATAGCTATTATAGTATTACGGTACTGGCATTAATGTCTTATTCTCAATGTGATAACTGGTTAGCAGTTACAAAGCAGGCATTCTTGGTAAATATTTATATCGGTACTCAATCTGGTAATTAATATTTAAACCATTTGATGAATTTACAATATTACAAACACATGCCTCAGATTATCAAACTAAGTGTAATAAATCTATCGTCATAAAAATATCTACCTTTGTGCAAAATGCACTAATTAAAGCTCAAAATGGTATATCCTTATTTTATGAATCATCCATTCAGTATGATTCTGATGTTGAAATGAAAATGAAGACACCAAATCTGACATATCATCAATTCAATGATATGTAATGTATGAAATAACATGAAGGAATATCTGTAAGTCGACAGCAGTCACTACTCGCACCCTTGTTTTGGCTTTGTACACAATAAATATATTTAACCACAATTTCATTTCAAATTCATATTTCATAAATAGTAAAAAAAAAAAATTATAATGTTTTCTTCAAACACCGTCAGGTGTGTTAGTAATGTTCAAACAAAACATTTTCAATTGCAACTTTGCATTGGAATTTTCCAATAAAAATGGAAACATTATTGTAAGGAGATGCAAAGTGACATTGGAATATTGATGTCATTTGAAAAATTTAAAATTAGCTATATTATTACATATTAAAATAAAAACCAGCCTACTACCTTGATCCTTGTCAAAATAGTTCTGGGTTCTGTATTAAACAGACACCATTTACAGGTCAATATATTTCTATTTTTCATAATTTTAGACAAAATATTAAGTTTAATTTTAAAAGATAAAAGAAATAAAAAGTACCATTTGTCAAATAAAAAATGTATCCTTGGATATGTTATATTTATTGTGTACAAAGCCAAAACACGGGTAAGGAAAGTGTTATTGACCTTAGCATTATTGCATTACTTTCTTGCTCTCAATCATTTATTGATTCACAGCAGATTGTCAATGTGTGCATTTTCTTATTTATTAATCATCACATGGACATGCGAAACCTACAACTTGGCAATATAACAAACACTCTTCTTTTTTTAAAATTCCAAATTATTAGTAAAATCTCAGGTATTAAGCATGTAGAATAAATGATGTCCCTTTTTTAACACCGAAGTTTGTGACATCAAAGTAAAATTTCAACAGTTGTTACACAAGATTAGTTCTAGATTCAAATAACATTAATTCGACATCAGTAATGTTTCTGTTTTTTACGTGCCCATTATTTTAGGTTAAATATTCTTGAAATTGATTTACTTGTGACAAAAAATTATTCTATCATCTTAGTCCAATGAATTGTTTTTGTTTTTTTTAAACACTCAACTTTTAGACCTATATTTACATGACAACACTTTCCGCTACACTTGTGCAGTTATTGATTTAGGTCATGCCAAGCTGTAGATGTTTTGCATGTGAAGGTTCACTCATGGAAACCCAGTCTTTGACAGGACAGGCAAGTGATTACTCCAGCTCCTCTGCACACTCGACCGAAATGTTTTCATAGAGTAGCAAACTGATCACCTTACAATAAAACTTCTAATAAATTTTATCTGAAACTTCATGTGATTGCTCACCTAGCTCTACTTCAGGCGAGTGATCTTCAGCTCACCTTGATTTTACTCATGGCAAAGACTGGAAAGCCATGAGATAATTAATAATAGCACAGAACCATATTATTGTTTTAAATTGACTCAATCCTGGGAAGCAGCAGGCAGTTTTCTCAACCTGACATTCGTATGTTCCTCATCCTCATCAAGTTTCTTTTCCATCAGCACCTCCTGTTCTTTCTCATCACCACCCATCTCACTGCCATCTGAAAGAGAGAACGCAATCCTTGTTTAACCTGTTCTTTCTCATCACCACCCATCTCACTGCCATCTGAAAGAGAGAACGCAATCCTTGTTTAACCTGTTCTTTCTCATCACCACCCATCTCACTGCCATCTGAAAGAGAGAACGCAATCCTTGTTTAACCTGTTCTTTCTCATCACCACCCATCTCACTGCCATCTGAAAGAGAGAACGCAATCCTTGTTTAACCTGTTCTTTCTCATCACCACCGATCTCACTGCCATCTGAAAGAGAGAACGCAATCCTTGTTTAACCTGTTCTTTCTCATCACCACCCATCTCACTGCCATCTGAAAGAGAGAACGCAATCCTTGTTTAACCTGTTCTTTCTCATCACCACCCATCTCACTGCCATCTGAAAGAGAGAACGCAATCCTTGTTTAACCTGTTCTTTCTCATCACCACCCATCTCACTGCCATCTGAAAGAGAGAACGCAATCCTTGTTTAACCTGTTCTTTCTCATCACCACCCATCTCACTGCCATCTGAAAGAGAGAACACAATCCTTGTTTAACAAAAATACTTGTTAAAGTTTATTTTGTTCAATGACACAATAAGAGCACACTGATTTATTAATCTTCAGTAACTGGATGTCAAACATTTTGTAAATCAGAAAAAACCTTCTAATTTTTCCATTATTTCATGTCATTTGTAGTTATTTCTGTGCTTATATCCAATTACGGTTCAAGCACGCTGTCCTGGGCACACATCTCAACTATCTGGACTGTCTGTTCAGGACAGTGGGTTAGTGGTTAGTGAGAGATAAGTCATGTAGTAGCCTTACACCCATCCTTGAGTTATTAAACTCATACTGGGTTGGAGGCGGAACTGGCAGTAAGGAAATGTTTTATTTAACAATGCATTCAACACATTTTATTTACGGTTATACGGCGTCAGACATATGGTTAAGGACCACACAGATATTGAGAGAGGAAACCCGCTGTCGCCACTTCATGGAGCGCTCTTTTCGATTAGCAGCAAGGGATCTTTTATATGCACCATCCCAGACAGGATAGTACATACCACAGCCTTTGTTACACCAGTTGTGGAGCACTGGCTGGAACCAGAAATGGCCCAATGGGTCCACCGACAGGGGAACTGGCAGGCGAACTCAGTATCTACCAGCTGTAAGACCGATGGCTTAATCACTAGACCACTGAGTTGAATTTTCATCCATTAGCAGCAAGTGATCTTTTATATGTACTTTTCCCACAGATAAGACAGCACATAACATGGTATTTAATATAGCAGTCCTGGGGCACTGGTTGGAATGGGAAAAACATCAATCAAAGAATGGGTCCACTAAAGGGATTCGATTTTTAGACCCAAGAACATCAACAAAGTGGTCTACTGATTGAATTTGATCCCATACAGAATGACAGAAATATTCTATCTAATGATGTCCTAGCACATTATCTTTTATAACACTTGACCTAGAGAATGTGATCAGAATAGCCGTATTATAGGATATTAAATGAGCTTCCATTTCGTATCATGTCTATGTCCTGAGTCAAATCATTTTCAGTGGTCACGAGCTTCAGCGAGTGACAATGAAAATTATTTCACAAGGGACATAAACATGATATGAAATGGTAGCGAGTTTTTATTACCCATAATCAGTCATAATTTATATCACTAAACTGTTTGGTTGACGTTCCTGAAAGGTTCTAGTATGCCAATCAATGATGTCGAAGTTTTACATCCCACTTGGCGTATCGCCAAGTATGCCAAGCAGAGTATGACAAATATTTTGAAAAGTCACTAGCCACAGGGCTAGTGGGTTTGTGAAAACCACTAGCCCACCAAAATAAAGCACTAGCCCAAATTCCTCCACAATTATAACTGGATTTTTATATAATTTTTGTAACATTACACATTTACGAGTATAACAGTAAAATAAAACAAACACTTAAATCATGTTGTAACTTTCAGTTTTTTGTCGTGTCGTACGTTTGATCTTTTGTCAAATGTGATCCATCGTCATTGTCCCGTTTGATCTTTTGCCCTCCTCCCGTGGAAAAATAATTGAACAAACTCATGGTTGGTATCTAAACCTACTATCAAACTAATTAAATTTAAATGTGTGTATGACAGTGTGACACACGGTAATAGATGATTCAGTGTATTTGGTAGTTGGTTATATATTTAAGGCCTACTATTTATGTCGCCAGGAACGGTGATGCCAATTGCTCAAATACAGGGCATTATCCCGTGTCAGACCGATATCAAAAGAATATAACGGCGACATCTAATCCGTTGTTAATTCATGAACAAAAAAGGTATTATCTTGTATCGACAGCTGCGACGTATTATCCAAACCGCTACACTTAATAGGCCAAGCCGAGTCATTGCATATGCGGTTACCATTAAAGTAAATTGTTTTCCTGATTGCCGATAACCACATGTCAGCGAAGTGTTAAATTAGAAAACAATAGATAAATAAAACAAACACTGAAATTCAAAGCATGGCTGGGGTTTACTTGATTGAGATTAACCTGTCGTCGCGATTTGTGATTTCCAAGTTCTAAGCCTAAAACATATGTGCGAGATTATCTACCACGTGACGTGTCCAACCAATCAAAACACGCATGTCATTAGACTTATTTCCTGTGCCAGAAACTTGAAAGGGAAAAGTAAACAATGCACGCTTAACTGTGACGATGTAGAGATAGCATGTTACTGCAGTTTGCAGACCTAGCTCAAGTGGATTATTATTATATACTGATTGCGTTGTTGATATTATTCGATGACAAACGTCACAATCAAATTTATTAAACGAAATTTCAGCCGAGAGAAAAAGAAGAAAAGAAAACCCCCACGATCGAGCGATAACGAGAGGAGGTGGGAAATCACTAGCCCGCATTTCTCACTAGCCCGAATTTAAAAACCACTAGCCACGGGCGTCGGGCTAGCGGATTTGTCGAACTCTGTTCACTTTGATATGTACCAAGATATTTGTAACCATATGTTCATTATCTTTAAAATTAGGATGCTGTCTGAGAAACGTAGGCAGCCATATTTACTAAAGTAGAGAGGCTTATAACTGTAAGCATCAAAAATAGGACGCAGTAGCAGCAGCAATAGCTGCCGAAAATCTCTGCCTGTTCCCCACTTATGAACACACTGGACTAATGGCCTGAATAATACGCCAGTGGACACTTATGACCACATTTATGCCCGATAACACAGTCTTTGCTAGGAAATGTGAGTAATCACTCTTGCACCCCTCCACACTCACCTGAAACGTTTTAGGAGGGCTGCAACCTGATCATCTTGCAATAAGATTTTAAATTAATTTCATTTGTAATTTTATCCGATTGCTCGCCTGGCATCATTTAAGGAGAGCGATCTTCAGCTCATCTTGATTTTGCTCACGGCGAACACAGAAAATACATCATTCACTTACCAGTTGCATTTTCATTGGCATCCTGGGGGTTTTCATTGATGTCTTGAATTTCTCCCAAATCACTCTTGTGCATCTCCTCGGGTATCAAAGTTTCAGGATTCATGGTGTCTTCCGAAGCAAACTTCCCGATAGATTCTGGACATGTGGTGTCTTCTGAAGCAGTGTTATCGTCAATTTCTGGACTTGCAGTGACTCCAGAAGCAGACTTCACAGCAGGCTCTGGACTGGTTAATTCAGCAGCCTTATCATCAATTTCTGGACTAATGTCAACTCTGCCAACACTCTCCATAACAGGACTACTATCAGCAGAGTTCTTAACAATTTCATAACTTTCCATATCTGGGCTTGAATCAGTAGTTGCTGTCTTTGTAGACTGAAAATATTTATACAACTTATTTATGTACATACTAAATCATCCATTCATATAGTATTATCATTCTTTTATTAAATAAACACTAAGGTATAAAGTTATTATTAAACATATTATTTATTTTAACCACACACACTCAAACACAAAAACCCACTCAAACTACTCAAAACCCACCCAACCACTCTATCACTCACTCACATAAATATATCCCATTTTATTAAAACACTAAGAATCAAATTGTTGAAATTTCAAATGCTAGAAGAAAACATTATGGTATGTTTGTTTAATAATATTTTTAAGGCAGCACATTATAATATTAATTTGAATAAATACAAGTAAATGCATAGTATTACTATTTGAGATTCTAACATAGTTTAATAAGATGTTTTTCAAATAAAACTGAAAATTCCCATTTGCTTATTAAGACGATTATAAAATTCTGAAAGTCAAAACCATGGGCATCAAGTAAAATTTTATGTGTACTCTATTAATAGACTTCTATACATTTAAGATTGAGAAATGTCTATTTCAGGCACAACCTCGGACTGATATTGAGAGGGGGAGAGCCCCTTTAACAACATATCCAAATAGTAAATGTATATATATATATATTAATATGTATATCAGTTAAGTAATTAATATTACAAATACCCCTCACCTTCTTATCATCAGGACTTTCTTCCTCATTGTTGGTTTGCACAGGACCAGTTTCCTCAGCAACTCCATCCACTTTCGTGCTGACGTTTTTCATAGCGAAGAGAATCTTTGACATCTGGGCCTCAGTCTCCTCCAGACGCCGCTGTAGCTCTCGCATTTCAGTGGCTGCTGTTGAAAACAAGATGGACACAATCAATCGGGGACCACTTTTACAAAACATCGTAAACCTAGTTTTGTACGGAAACATAAATTTAAGTCTAAACCACAATTTGTATTACCACAGACAGTACAACTAATACAGCTTGAAATACATATATTTCATTTTATTTTATCCTTACAATGCTCCATGTTCTGTAATGATGCAAATTTCTGCATGAAATAGTTAAAAGTTTGTTTTAATGACACCACTAGAGCACATTGATTAATTAATCATTGGCTACTGAATGTCAAACATTTGGTAATTCTGACAGTCATCACAGGAAACCCGCTACATTTTTCCATTAGCAGCAAGGGATCTTTTATATGCACTTTCCCTCAGAAAGGAAAGCACACACCACAGCTTTTGACAAGACAAAAAAACCATCAGTTCAATGGATCCACCGAAGTGTTTCGATCATGTGATGCAAGTACCTCAGGCGAGCATTCAACCGACTGAGCTAAATCCTGCCCCCTGCATGAAAAAAAAGCTTAGCAAGCAAAACGTTTGTTTTAATGACACCACTACAGCACACAGATTTATTAATCATCCACTATTTCATGTCAAACATTGGTCATTGTGACAGTCAGAAGAAACTCGCTACATTTTTACATTAGAAGGTACGCTTTCATATGCACTTTCCCAGACAGGACAGCATATCCAGTGAAACCTGTCTAAACCGGATGACGTTGGTGACCTAATATTTATCCGGTTTAGACAGGATCCGGTGTTTAGAGGGTCGCGTTTTTATAAAACAGAGTTATTGCCCTTGACGTGCAATTTGCAACGAATTACCCGAGAATGATTTGATTGATCCAATAAACCTGTTTTGTAATGTACAGTTATATAATCATTTATTTAGTTAATGATAACATTGTGCTGCAATATTTACTAATTATTAATGCATTGTTTGTTTCCAGAAGTTTCTTTCGTAAATTCTCTGATATGTTCATAGCTAAAAACGAACATGTCCAAGAATTGCCGAATGAATCTGAATGTGGTAAAGGCAACAAGGGCTAATCATCTCGCCGTATCCC
Organism: Gigantopelta aegis; assembly: GCF_016097555.1. Lineage (NCBI taxonomy): Eukaryota > Metazoa > Mollusca > Gastropoda > Neomphalida > Peltospiridae > Gigantopelta > Gigantopelta aegis. The sequence goes on from NC_054707.1 coordinate 3,985,127, forward strand.
TATTTTGTTATATATATATTTGTGAACTAACTTTAAAACAAAACAAAAAACAAAACAAAACAAGTTTCAGTATAATTTAGTTTTTATCGAAACCTTGCATGATTTTCACCAAAAACATGGACCCGATCAACGTTTAAAAAACGAGTCCACAGTTTGTTGTTTTGCTTCCGATTTGCTTTTGAGGACAATCTTCATAAACATTGATTCAAGTTTCAGAATGTGTTCTAAATAGCGTTCATCCTTTGCAAGAGCAAAATTTCTAAGTTTTTTAATCATAACCAGTGCATCATTGTGCGACATTTCACAACCGTTGGATTGCAAATTTTCATCGGAACAACTTTCACTCTCGTCATCACTTGGGCTCTTATCACATTCCTCTGATTTTCTGAATTCATTCAGAAGTTCATTTTCCCAATCATCACTTGTATCCTCGATTGGCAAATGGTCGTCAAATGTCGCAATAATGGTCAGATTGACATTCATCCGATGTTCGTTGACCAGTTGTAAAAGGGGAATGTCGTCATCATCGTCGCCATCGTCATCATCATCATTATCAGTGGAATCCATATTTGTCGATGTTGAGGTTGGAAAGCCAGATGCCCGAAAGCACTTCGATATGGTTTCTAACAGTGTCTCCTTCCATGCGATCGATATCCAATGTACTGCAATGTACTGTCACTTCCTTACATAACTGTGACACAGAGTCGGCAGTGTCAATTTTAACCATTAAGTTTCTTAACAGGTGTTTCCTGTATCTGGCTTTGAACGCACGGATAATGCCTTGATCTAAGGGAGCACCGACGTTGTGTTGGGTGGCAGAAACTTCAGTGCATGCTGAAACCATTTCCATGTCAGTTCGTTGAGTTTGGCATATTTGCAGCTTGTTTTGAACCGCGTTTTCTTGGCACTAGAGTTACTTTCATATTCTTGAATATAATCGGTCTTCTTTAAAATGTCTGATACAGTAGAAACGCCAATTCCGTACTTTGTTGCCAAATCCTTTTGACTTAATTTTGGTAGCGATTGTGAATCTTTAATCAAGTCAAATTTTACTTTCAAAGATAATTCTACACGCCTACGTTTAGCCTGTGGTGGCCGTGACATTTTTTTTTCTCCTAATTTAGTAAAGTGTAGCAAAATTCAGTGTGTGTATCTCTCATTTCTATCGCAGAAATGATAAAATTCCCTATTAGTGTTTATTCAGTGTATAAAATATTATGTCACGTGTGTACATTTTACTTGAAGTTGAATGTGAATGTGAATACAATATTATTTAAGTTTAATGGTTTGCCTGAAATAGGAATTATTTTTTAATTTCCTTATGACTGGTGGAAATCTTGGAAACCACCATATGACATCAGTAGTAAAAGACATTACACTGTGTACAAGACAGTTCACTAGCAAACATATAACAGCACACACAATGATATTAATCTTACTTTAATTTCCTTATGACTGGTGGAAATCTTGGAAACCACCATATGACATCAGTAGTAAAAGACATTACACTGTGTACAAGACAGTTCACTAACAAACATATAACAGCACACACAATGATATTAATCTTACTTATGTTCTGGTCATCAGAGCGCACCAAAAGGTCTTCGAGTTCCTGCTGTTTCCGTTTACTCTGTATTAAATTGTGGAGGGTTTCTGGATTAGAAAAATCATCTCCATAGGTAAAGTTGCCATCACGATTGTCATACAAACTTCCTAGGCCACTTGGTCTATAACCAAAACGATCCCGATCCCGATCCTGACTTGGGTCCTTCTTGTTGAACACCTGAAAAGATATTTGTACCGGTTATTTCCAGACCATATTTTATTTAAATCAGTGGATATTAAATACTGTTCATAAGACTAGACTGCAGCTTCCTAAAAATATCTCATGCAGGGCTAGCTTTAGCACTCACCAAATTTGCCAACTGCAAATTTTAAAAATAATTGGCGAATTTTATTTTAATTTGGGGAATAAATTTCATGTAATAAATGTTATTTTATGAGAAAATAACTGGGGTTTTGCCATTTTTAAAGTTTAAAATGTTGATTTGGTGAAATTTTTTGATCACCCAGAGCTAGCCCTGTCAATGATTCTTAGAAACCCAAGTTTTAAATCCACAATATCAATTATCGCTCTTTATGAAACATATTAAGCATTCGACATAAAAATATAATTCCAGAAATATAATAGGCCCTCCACGAGTCCAAAATACAGGACTTTAGTACTCAAGGGTCAAACTCAACCCGGATCAGAGTACCCGACACTTACATTAGATGATAATGAGACTAAGGAATAAAGTAAACTAGCATTATGCATCTTAATTCCAGTGCTGAACATGGATGTCAAATCATTCAATTGTAGGCCACAGAGATAGGACGGAGATGAAACCAATATTCCCTTCCAGTTGGACCAGTAGGGGACTGAAAATAACAGTGTATTTAAAATACCACTAACAAAAAAATACATAACACATTAAAAAATTACAAACTGTTTAAATTACCACTAACACAAAAAATAACATATTGAAAAAGAACAATGACAACATATAATTTGAAAACCTGCAAGCAATGTTGTACCTTGACGAGTGTGTAGACGAGGTAGAGAACTATTCCCACGGCGTACATGGGCAGAACGATCCCCATCATTCCCCGTCCACTGCCATGCTGGGCCTGGGTTCGACCCATTTCTGCTGCGGCCCTTAAACCAGGATGGGGACCCGCCTAGAATGAGGTAATAAAAAATAAAATAGAACATTTAATGACACAGCAGTATATTATCACCTAGGACTATTTGGTGTTTAACAAAGTGTGCTTGTTTCCACAAATTGTCAAAGAACAATTCTGCAAATTAAATGTCTCGCCATAAGCTGATTAAAGAAACAATTTAACATTCAAGATTAATCTAATTTTTTCAAATAAATAAATTTAAATTTAAACAAATAAAAAAAATTGATTTTAATTTAATAAATTTTCAATCTATAATACAAGAAGTTGCTGGCAGTAATTTTGACACTATCGACATTCAAGCCCAGAGTACAACTTTATTATGCTAGTAGTAAATTAAATTTGGTTGACAGAACATTCCATGTGTTTCCTGAAATTTGAGAATGTGAACTTGTAAATCTACCAAGAGCTCTTTAAAAACAATTGTCATACCCTTAAGTGCTGTCTTATATCATCGGGAATTTGAGGTTTGGCCATTTCTGGCTTACCACCCATTGCTTTATTGAATCCAGGTGGAAACTGTGCTGTAAGAAAAACAAAACACTGATTAATGGTAACCGTAAGTATGTAAAACAAGATTCAGAGTATGGCTACTTTTATCAGTTTGCAAATTAGTTTTTGGAATTGGCTGAAATTTGTTCATCAATCATCAGTTATAATTGGTTTCCACAAACCGATCAACTTTCGATTATACAACTGGTTACAATTATGTGAACATAAAAGGATTTGAATTATTCAGACCATGCACCTACATGCCTGCGCAAATTAAAAATTTGCATAACCTGAAAAGGGGTTATGCCAAAAGATTTTGCATAACCTATTTTGGTTTGCATAACCTGGTTTTTTTCTTTACAATTAAAAAAATATATATATACTTAATTTTCAGAAACAAGAGAGTGGCAATGGTAAGTAAAAAGTATACATGTATATGTATACAATTGTTTAAGAGATTTAAAAAAAAAAATAATGACTAGAACTATTGTAATAAATTACCAAAACATAGTGAATGTCAAGCTTGACCTATTATATAAAACGCATGTGTGCATAACAACTTGTGAATAAATGCAAGGCAATCTCTTACCATTAATTTTATAATATTAGTCTTTTATGTGTATATAATGTCATGACATTCAGTCGTGAGTGGGAGACTCGGTGCCATCTTCCTCATCTGAGGAACAGTGGATACTGATACTGTTACTGTCATTATCACTGACACTGTCGTCTTTGTCACTGTCACTATCCGATTCGGAATTACAGTTAATAATAGGGTCACTGTGACTGGTTTACCCTGGTTGCTGATCCAGTTCGATATTGTACTAATGACCATCACAATATCGCCATTTTTGATTGGTGAAATTTGGCTATAACGCCTTCTAACAACCAATGGGAATGCATCTACTTCGCAAGATATTTATACAAACTTGACTGGTTACGTTACGCGCTACGAAAAAGCACTGCATCGGGAACAAGTCTAATGTTTGTGCTCGCGAAAAAATATGTTGGTACATTGCTGGGATTAATCGTTCAGTAAATTTTACACGAACGGTAAATCGGTTATGCCAAATAAAATGGCATAACCGATGCACGAACGAAACGGTTGTTCGTGAAATTTGTGCAGGCCTGACCTATTGCTCTTTTCACAGGGAAAGGACTCTACATGCCATCCAGATAGCAGATCTAGTGGCCCACCCACGGCCCACAGTTTGCAACATGCTGCATTGCCTCCGCAGCGTTGCCCGACTCCAACCCACTAGCAGCCCACCACTGGCAAGCCACCTGCACCCGTGCCACTTGTGGCCCGCTGGTGCCTGCTATCTGGGCACTAGTTTTATCTGTTAATACCTATATTCATTATCTGTGTTCTTTATGTACATATGAAAACAAACACAAACCACAGCACATTTACATTGAATTTTGGTATAATATCCGCCCGGTCCCCTCCATTATTATTTTTAGCTAGGGGTTAGGGTTTAGGGGTTAGGGTTTGGGTTAGGGTTAGGGTTAGGGTTAGGGTTAGGGTTAGGGTTAGGGTTAGGGTTAGGGTTAGGGTTAGGGTTAGGGTTGGGGTTGGGGTTAGGGTTAGGGTTGGGGTTAGGGTTGGGGTTAAGGTTAGGGTTAGGGTTAGGGAGGGGGGGACCGGGCGGATATTTTTCCTGAATTTTTATAAGATTTGACTGCAATTAAGGTTCAAGCATGCTATCCTGGGTGCATACCTCAGCTATCTGGGCTGTCTATCCAAAACAGTGGTTTGCGGTTAGTTGTTAATGGTTACTCAGAGTGAAGTCGGTGTGGTGGCCAGTGTAGTGTAGTGTAGTGAATTATTAAAAAAATTCTGGGTGGGAGCCTATATCAGGATGTGAACCCAGCACCAACCACTTCACACTATGGTAACAAAAGTAACTTTTTCACCCTTGTTAATTACATTTATAATTGTATGCCTAAAAATGCAGAACTGGTGTTTGTATTTTGCATTAATAAAAGATCCTACATTACTATTAGTAATGGCGACTTGGTGCTTTTAATCCTAAAATGGAAACGGGGGGGGGGGGGGGGGGGTAGCCTATGTCCTACTACGTACCTTGTTTTTCTTCCGTTTTCTTTTGATTAAATCCCAATAAATGGTTGAACATTGGGCTTAAAAATCTGGGATATAACACTGCAAAACAACCAATAATTATTGCAAATGTTGCAAACGTTTTAATCGACATGACGGCACTTATTGAATTATTATGATGTCTGCTAAACTGAGGAATCCAATTCTCGTAGACTGATCACATGACTAAATAAAATTGTTTTAGAACACCATTATAAAAACAAGTATGATTTAATTAAAATCTTTATTAACCTAACATGAGCTAAAATAATACAAATAAGATATATATTTTATTATATTTTGAATTTAAATAATTTTATAATATTACAATGAAACGAGAAAAGTCGAGATTAAAAATGGCGCTCTCCTTGAAGGAGTTGGCGTCATTGTTGAGGTTTGTTTTTGAGGTTTTATCAAATTTATAACCATGCCAAAAATATTTTAGTCTAGTAATTAAAAGAATGAGATTAAATTTGTTTGTACAATATTTTCTGTTTCATTAAAATAAATCAAACAATTGAAATTGTGTGTACATTGATTCCAATCAAGCAGAAATAGACCTCCATTCTAAATATTGTTACGCTTCCTTATCATTGAGGGTAGATGCAAACTGAGGGTCGTTCAATTATTTATTTATGTTTTTGGGTGGGGTTTTTTTTATTATTGTATTAATATTTTTGTTGTCCTCACTTATATTTGAAATTTTTACCACATGAGAATTTTACAATAAAATTTTAAACTAATTCTTTTTCTGTTTTGTATAAATCAAAACATTCACATACATCCTTCAGGGCTTCTAGAATTTTTATAAAATCCACTAGCCATGGGTGATGGGATCAGTGATTTAAAAAATGTACTAGCCACGACTAAAAATTCACTAGCCCTACAGTACTTTAAGTTAATATAATTTTACTAATTAATAGTAATAATCAAATATGACACCTAAACAGGGAGGGATGCAGTCGATTCGTCCACTGGACGATTCGTCCACTGAAAATTCGTCCACTGAGGAACTCGAGACAATTCGTTCACTACAAAAAATCAGTTCCGGACGATTTGTCCACTGGGTTTTTATTTCCCCAGTACATTTCGTCCACGGACTAAAGAATGTGTACTACATGTACGTAGGGGCTAAATAAACTATTAGATTTATTTTACCCCGTATTTTTTTTTTGCTGTGTCATAAATTTACAAAGGTGAAAATAAATTATATTACGCTTAGTAGATGTTTTTGTAACAATGCTCTGCAGACATAATTCTTTGGCGTTTCTATTTATTCGGTTATTGTTCGTTTCTATAATGTACGCCTTTCACGCTACATGTCGTAGGATGTTTTTAGTACAATATACCCAGTAAAGATAATCTTTAGCCCTTCCCTTTCAACTTGTTTGGTTTCTGTTTGCTTTACCAATTAAGTGTACAAGTGTCCTCTATTGTGATATTGTGAAGTAATTAGTTTAAGCTTGTTTCACCAAGTTGGATCCAGTAGCGTCTAAAACAACATTTAATTAAATTGGAATTGAAGATAACAAGTTTTTATTTTATTTCGAGGTTATTAGGCATATGGGGATAACGTGACGAGAGAGGGTACAGTGGATAGAATTTATGGCATTGAAGGAGAACATGACATGGTAATAAAGTCTTCCAACGCGGAGGCTTGCATTACCTATTTACCACATCATGACATGTGAGATAATGTACGAGCGAGTGGACGAATCATCCGCATGATAATGAATACAAACAGCAATCTAATTAAAATTAGCTCCACTATTACATGTGGATCTAACAGCAGCCAGTTGTAGCTCATGTCCACCAATCAAAACCTTACTTGCAGAATCATGCCAGTGATTTGAAAATAATTAGAAAATATTCCGAATTATTCTGAGGGTATATGATATGTTTCGTGTGAATTACGATAGCCGTATTTAGACCAGTAGAACTAATTTTAATCAGATTGCTATCAATACTGCGTAGTCTCCAATGTCCAAGTAACATTTCGTCTGTAAATAATAATTTAAATATTGACCAATCACACTTCGCCTTTTATAACGTTATTTGGGAGCATACAAATTCTAAAAATATCGGGCGAGTCTATTTTAGTGGTCGCAGTACAGCGAACCATACCAATATGTACGGGATTGGTTATCAGTCTTCATTTTTACATTAACAATTATTTATTTTATAAAATAAAACTTGTTTTAAGGCATTCTTATTCACACGAAACATGCAATAGTGGAGCTAATTTTAATTAGATTGTACAAACAGTTAATAAAAACTGGATATTAATGTTGAATTCTAACTCTATTTTACTGTTTTTGGTTATAGCATACCACAAAATAATGTTAAGAAACGATTACAATGTCAAAGAAATAACTATTAATATGTTTGAAAAAAATGCACTCATCGAGTGGACGAATTGTCCGAGGTGAGTGGATGAATCGTCCGTGGATGAACCGTCCAGTGGACGAACCGTCCGTGGACGAATTGTCCAGTGGACGAACCATCTGGAAAGCAACAGGGAAATAGAGCTTAAAAACACTAACACTTGGTGGTGGTGGGGGGGCAGGATATATATATTTACAAAATAGATCTAACTGCAGAATTTGACTTTTTTTCCTTTTTTTTTTTTTTCACTAGCCGTTGGGCATGGCAATAGTAGTTATTTACTGGCCCAACATTGAATATCACTAGCCATGGGAGTGGGGCTACCATAATCTAGAAGCTCTGATCCTTACATCATAATATAGAAAACTGACAGCATTTCTTATACCTGTAACCCAAATATGTCAGTAACCAGTATTCGTCATCTAACTTCTTGACTAACTTGTGAGACCGTGTGGATTGTCATATGTCCATCCTAGAAAATTTAATATTGTTGAAAAGTCCATATGGACTACCGGGTACATCTTGGTCCATGCTTATAAAACTTTTAGGGCAGATTTCATATGTCTGGGTTATCAGTGGTTTTGGAAATCTATGGGTTAAACCTAGGACAAACCCTGGGTCATCTTTACTGTGCATTTCACGTCTGGTTTTCAATAACCCTAGCTTATCACTGGATTACAATTGCATTGCTTGTTTAAACCTGCCCTTGAGGTGTTTTTTTGCTGGGTTTGCTCAGAGTAACTTTTCTACATGGATAATTTTGGCAGCAAAATCATGTTTTACATTAGTATTGCAGAGCCATGAAATGTGAATGTATTTTTAGAGACTATCTGAATACACTAGATTGTTATTACGACATTGATTTTGTGAAACATTACCAATTTAGTCGTCAAACGACCATACAGATGAGGTCCAGAACATTTGCATTTCTTTAGTCCGAATCGGACCTAGAAGATGGGGATTTCTAGTTTAAGTATGCCTTGGTTTGGCTTTTTCCCTGTCCTACTATATATATATGTATGTATCTATGTATGTATGTACGTACGTACATATGTGCTTGCAGGTGGGTGGGGTGGTGTGTGTGTATATGTAGATACATACATACATACATACATACATACATACATACATACATACATACATACATACATACATACATACATACATCCTCCAACACACACACACTTGGATGTGTTCCACCCCATCGTTTCACATAACATTTTTACAGACCAACAACATTGATGTATTGACCGCTGACATTGTATATCATGTTCACAGTATTTTAAAAGAAGAGCCAAACAATATTATTATTTAATATCATGGATTAAATTGTGCTTATGATGTTAAATGTTTGCTGGATAGCCTTGGTCTTTCGGGGTTTTAGTTGAATCAATATCAAGTTTTGCCTTGTTTACTATATATATTAAATAACATGGTGGACCAATATTTGCAAGCAGATGAAAAGGAATATCACTTTGTTTTAGTATGTCCAGTGTATAGACACTTACCTTGTATTTGAATAACATTTACATTAGAAGTTTTGTAGGTTGATGTCTTGTGACAATCCTAAAATTGGATTGAAAAGTGATGAAGTGTAAGCTATCCTTGCTTATGTCCCTTTCCAGATCTGTGGGTATCCCATGTAAAAAGCGTTGTTTTGCAAACACGGGTAAACATATATGTAAAATTCACGACAAGTTTTTCAGTGTTTTACATAAACCAGTGTTAAACGTAGGTTTTGATATAACCCGGTGTTATGAAACCCAGAAATATAAAATCGGTCCTTAAAGTAGACTAATGACATCGTGAACACCCATGTAATTTGTATGGTGTTGCGTATTGTTAAACAGACCTTATATAAAAACTACCAAATTAGCATTTTGGAACTTTTTTTGCTATTGCTTTATGATTTAAATTATCAGGATCATTTATTTACTGATAATTTTTTTATATTTTTTTTTATGATGCCTGTCGATGATTGGTGTGTAGATTGATTATCAATTGATTATGATCATTTTAGATTCACATACTGACCACGATAAAAACAAAATAGTCGTCTGCAATTATTTTTAAAATTAAAAACAAGAAATACATTACCGGTAATTAGCTTCAAGTGGTTTGTATATTAAGTCATGGATTACACTTGGAAAATGCCTTGGAAAAGTCATTGATTTCCATGGTCAATAAGTGTATGAACCCTGTATTATGTGTTGCTGGGTTTTTTTTGGTTTTTTATTACAATATTCTCTGTTTTGTTTATTTTTAGTGTTCTGTCTGAAGATGCCACACAGACGCAGACATTCGAAGCACTGGCAACATCATTTCATCATTATTTCTCTTGCAAGCAAGATCACTTCAAAGTTGGATCTGCATTGGTAGATTAACTAAATAACTGTTATGTTTTTGGGTTGTCGTTGCTGTTAAACACATAAATAATATTTACTTAATGTCTCTCAGCCAGGGCTCAAAATGTATAATTTGCCACCCGTGGCAATTTGTTTTTAAAATTGGCTTAGAAGTTCAATGAAATGGGCCACCGACAGCAATGTTTAGCCTCCCTACAGCAATTTATTTTTTAAAGTGACTTTTGCAGCAAATAAAGATGACTGAAAGGTTATTTTGCTGTATGAAGTTTATTTGAAATGTACAACATTGTGTATACATTTTGGTGTACGTTTTGCCATTGTTGAGGAGCTTTACTGACAGCAGTAATTTATATCCTGTTACACAGAAGTGCTGTTGGTGATGCCCCTGACCCACAGTAATTTATATCCTGTTACACAGAAGTGCTGTTGGTGATGCCCCTGACCCACAGTAATTTATATCACAGTGCTAGCCCTGGGGGAGCAGAACATTATGCCAGATTATCTAGTAAAGTTAAACGTTTTTACAGAAATATAGTTATTTTGTAACAAAATATCATTTGTATCACAAAGACTGCAATTACCGTTTGTGCCGTCATTAAGATCAAGTCCTGATAAGCTTAAATTAAAGTCTGTTATTTAGTTTTTAACAATTAAGATTTAATCTTAAAATATCGTCTTTTAGTGTGCACTTTTTAATGTCTGGTGATTCTTTCTAAGTTTACACGTGACATCGATGTTTAACAGAATATAAATATTAAGTATTGGTGGTCATGATTAATTTTATTTAGAATAACATGGACAGCAAGCACTGATGTTCATGCTGAATTTTATTTTTATTGTATTTTTAGGTTCTTCTTCTACAAAACCGAGATCTTTTGCCGCATCCAACCCAAAAATTGGCTGCAGTGTACCTTCTGTATGAGATGTACCGTACAGAGCCCATTGCGGTTAACCCGTTTGCCTCTGTCTTTGTTCACTTGCTGGTAAATACTTGGTAGTAATCTCGTATAGAATGAAACACTCACTGGTAGTTCCTTTCAAGTGCCATTTTCAAGTAGTGATCCTGCTCCAGGCAGAGATGTTTGAAGCAATTTTAGCACTTCGAGATCATAAAACCACTATAAGTTATGATATATCACTATGACACATGTCATAGTAACATCGTAACCTACAATGGTTTTACAATAGTGCTAAGATAATTTCGAAAATCGAGGCACAGGATTTTAGATTGCACCAAAGTCAAGGCGATTAAAATTGTGCCAAAAATTCATATGCCCAAAAATAATCACGCTAGATTTTGTTCAAACATAAGTACCTTAAAATATTTCATTTGAAAACCATTGAAATGTTAAGCGCTAATAAGATTAAAATAATTTGAAAAGTCCATATCAAAGACAGTGCTTATTGTTTGCAATTATGTAGGTGGATATTTGCTCTCTGTATCAAATTCACAGTAATTTTGAGTAAAATAAATTGGTGATATTGCGGTGTGTGATAAGGCGAGCAGTTTTCGCCCATGCAGAAAGAATTTTTTGCTAGCATATGCGAGCAAGAACCACTGCTTACGTCAAACCAGGACTGAAAAGTTCATTGGCATAACCGGTCAGTATGGTCTGGTTTGTTAATGTAAATATTATCGTGACTATACCTTGGGTGAAAATGTGTCTAATAGAGCACCACGCTTCATCAATACCCCTAGAAGCTGACTTAGATAGAGTTCTCTGTTTGGGAGACATTGGACAAAATATCTCTCTGCAGTATTACCTGTAGTAAATCTCAAAAAATGTCAAATGATTAAACCTATGAAGTGCAAAAAAATATGAGATAAATTGAATATAAAAGTAAAAACACCTGCAGTTGTGACAGTAAATCCTGGCATGGGGTCATAATAAAATCCTAGATTGTTATACATGTTAAGTATACGGGTCTACCCCGTTTGTGTTTTTTGTTTTTTTGGACTCCCAAAAATGTTTGTTTTCTTTATGTATGGTATTTCCACTATCCTAAAAATATAACATAAACAATAAAATTTCATTCCTTGCTCCTATTTTGAATTTAAAAAAACAAATTGATAAAAATTGAGCATTAATTTTATTATGGTATGACGATAAAGTTATATTTTTGCAGAATCCACCAACTGAAAAGCAAGAAGCTGGCCAGTTTGATCTGCACTGGGCCATTCCAGCCATTTCACCACCGGAAAGATACTTCCTGTCACAACTTATCTCTAGTCCAAACAAGGATGTGAGTTCTTATCTGTGGAACAATATTAACATAAGATTGTCTGTGAAATTGGCTCTAGCACTATTACGTATCTAAAATTTAGAGGATGTTAAAATTTAAGAGAAATAATATCTGTAGTTACGTGTAAGTCAGAAACAGTCTTTGTAAATTCGGCCCTTAAGTTTGTTTTTATTGATATTAAGAAACAACTAGTAGCTTATTTATGCAATAGCTATATGAAAAAGGACAGATGTTTTGGGGTTTTTTTTAGTCATAATTTATTAAAGATGTGGCAAAGACATAACAAAAATACATATATTTTTTACGATTGTCTGATGAATGGTTCTGCTTAACACAGATGCTTACCTGAGAAGGTTTTGATCTTGTGATCTTGCGAGTAATTTTAAGGGTTGTTTTTTAAGCTTGTTTTGATATCTAATTATCAAATGTTTTTTTACTATGTAGATGTTCAAGAAAACGTCCACCCAGATAATCCAGATGGATGTTGGAAATATGCAGGTTAGTGATATTTTAGGACATAGTGTGGACAACCATTGTAGTTCAGCGATGCTTCAATATTATGTATTAAATTATAAAATACATTAACATTCATGCATTTTTTTAATGGAAATTTACAGCTATGTCACTATTAAATAGCCTCTACAGTGTTCTACGCTCGGCCTTATAATTTACTCTTCTTTGGCTAGTGGAAAATTTTTTTTTACTCGCCAAGCTTAAAATGTTAATAGCCACACTACTCTTTTTGTATCATTTATGCATGTGTTGTAACCATCTAAACATTTTACATGACTTATGCTACTGGATTAAATAAATAATTTGAAACAATGAAAATGTTAAGTTTTTACTCAATCATGAATTTGAAATGAGGACCATTTCAGAATTGATCGCATGAGAGAGGTGGGAGGGACTGTAATTATAATTTTATGCCTCATATGACTGCTATTTTGCACCTCACATGACTGCTATTTTATGCCTCATATGACTGCTATTTTTTTCCCTACGTATCCTACCGTATAGCGCATTGTGTCAGTATTCTGAAGCCACGGAAACTGAAAGTCAAGTTTAATTAAATATTCTACGGTTTTTGGCTGGCTCTGTTTCGGTTTCAGCTGCAGATTTCTCAGATTGGCCTTCATTTGACTTTTCAGTACTTGTTTCACCCGTCTCGTCTTCTTGATTAGCGTTTGAAATTTTAGATTTTCGTTTTCCTAAACAATTGTAATATTTTAACATTTTGCCACTTTGAAAGTTTTTGCCATGCTTCTACATGCTGGGCGGAAACAACGTATACATCTACACAGCAAGAAAAACAAACACACCGCTAACTGGGGCTGCATTCGATTTGAATGAGTGTAGCAACATGTGTAATGGGTTAGCAGATCAAACGCATCACTTGTGTCCGTTCAATAATTACATAGTGAAAACTTTGGCAGGTTTTTTGTTACCCTGCTCCACATAACATTTTGTAACGTTAAGACCACCATCCCTTCTAAAATTATGTAACACCCTTGTCACCCCTCCACTTTTCACTGCCACAGTTATGCATTTTAACCAACATCATTCGGTTTGCATTTTTTTCTTTTGAATTTATTTTAAATAATTGATTAAAAAAATCATCAAATAAAAATATGGCCATGTATGGCTGCCGGTATTTAGTTTATGCTTTTAAAAAAATCACATTGTTTTAAAGACGTTGCCGGCAAGTAAATCTTGACAAACAACCACTCCCCCATAATGTTTGTAATGCATCGCATGGTGCATCAAAGAGCGTTACTTAATTGTTGAAATGCTCATTTATAATGCATTGTTTAATCATTAATATCCATTTTGCACATTTGATTACAATGTGTATAGTATGAACAGTGAGTGAGCAACCCGTACTTGATTTTGTACTCGTGTTCTTCAATCGAATGCAACCACCACTAATGTACCATAGTGAATCGGTTATGTATAGTACAATACAGTATTCGGAACTTCTTTAGTCGGCCGATTACATACATGATCCAGAAATCCATATCATTTGAGATATTCCAAATGGTTGTGTGCATTAAAATAATACACCAATCGAAATATCTGGATTGTTTTCGTGATGAGTTCTGAACGGTACCGAAAATTAATACAGAATTCACAGTGATCAATCGGACAACTTCGTAAATAACGAAGTGTTCCGAAAGCACAATGATGTCAACAAATTGCATTGGTTTTTGCTGTTAGGACTCTGAACGCATGTTACAATAATTTAATACTTAGACATTACGATTTTTGGAGTCAGTCGCCAGATGGCAACGATAATAAATTTAATCGGTCGCCACGCCAACATTTTGGTCGCAATGTAAAACACTGGACTCTATTTGAATAAAACATTAAAATATATGTGTTGACTTTTGTCATGGTAAAGACAGTTGATTGTGAATGTCAATAGTGATGTTCTCAGACTGACATACATGTCAATAGTGATGTTCTCAGACTGACATACATGCTGTTTGTTCAGCATTAGATGTCTGGATAGATAAGCTAACAATAAAAGGAAAAGGGAAAACATTTAGGGAAGTGTCGGAATTGATTGCTTGGCAGTGGCAGGAGAAAATGTATCGTAGATGAAAGTTTTGTCTGTACAATCTTTTCAAGTTTTTACTGTTGTCCAAACATTTTCCATATTCTCTGTCCAAAACTTACAGTATGGTTTTAGCAGATGCTTTGCACACATTCTGAATGGGCCAATCTCAGTAACCAGCCATCAATATAAACATTTTGCATTTTGTTTACATAACCCACTTTCATGTTCCCTTAACCTCCCACCATTTTCTTTCTTTAAACAAATTAAAAGAAAAAAAATTAGTTTGATGCCTCACACCTCCCCCTTGTAATCAATTCTGGAATGGCCCCCAGTCAGGCTTGGATTTGTTTTGAAGTTTGTTTTATGCTTGCTATTCTAGTCATATGATGTGAGTGGTTTGCAGCTGGCTCTCGCAGAACGGCAGTCCGAGATGCCCTCTTCCAGCAAGTCAGCCATGCCCTGCGTGGTGCCAGATCCAGACAGCAAACCCACCAGGTAGGTTTATTAGTCATCATATGTACTGTAGGTACAACTACTGAAACTCGTTATTGGGATTATATTGCATATGTTGGACAACAAAATGGAGTTAGATTAAGGTCACTGCTAACTTTAGGTGTTTTTTTTATATCTTATGTACAGTATCTGTGGCTTTGCTGCATAGAAAGAACATTTATTATGTAACGCCCTATAGCCGATGTGTGTTTGTGTTCTGGAGTGTTCATTCATTAATGTCTCACCTTGATGAAGTCAAACGGTAAGATATAGATATTCAAGGCAATTAAAAAAAAGAAATGCCATGAGTAAAAAGAGCAGTTTTGAGCCTGGCAATTTAAACAAAAAAGATTTTTGCAGGAAATAAACAAGACTGAAAGGTTATTTTGCTGTATGTATTCATTGTTCAAATATACTTGCGGTAAACACTGGCAGATAATGTACATTAGGTCTATATATATTTTGCTGTCGTTTACCAGTGGCATTAATTTTTATCCAGCAGCACAAAAGTGCCTTCAGTGATGTTACAGGCCTAAAGTAATTTATATCGCAACGATGGCAATTGCCGTCTGTGCCTGTGCCATCGTCAAGTTTGAGTCTGGGGTATTAATTTTCCAGCAACGTAAATTTTTGCATTTATCTTCAATGTTATTTTTTCACCTTTAACACCACTTCTCACAAACTAGAAATCCTAGATCTGTGAAACTTGTTTTATAGTTGTATGTTAAAAATGCTATATTAGAAATGTTTTGTTTTATTTTGTGTTAAGCTCAATGTTTTTGTGTTTAGGTCCATTTTTCACTAACTATTAATGTTAGGTCAATGAAACTTGCTTTGTAGTTGCATCTTTGAATATTCATCTCAATGAATGTTAAAAGAAATTTTATTACAATTAAATATTTTTTTAATTTAATTTTTAGTGTTTACTTTTTAATTCAAAAAAGATTTAATTACTAGTATGAATATATTTTTTAAAATTCAGTTTTGATCAGTTTGGTAAACCAGGAGTTATAAACCACGATGTTCAAAGACAGACAATTGAGGCGCTGCTGACAGGACCGAAACCTGCGGTCGAGAACTGCATGAGGCCCGAGTTCATCAGACTCGCACCCCCACTACACATCACAGAAGACGAGGTACGCAGTGTTAGGGCTTTGAAAATATAAACTTTTTCAGAAACCATTTATGGGGTGGGTGGGACATAGGCCAGTGGTAATGCATTTGCCCGATGCATGATTGGTCTAGGATCGATCCCCGTCAGTTGGCCCACCAGTGATATATCAATGGCCATGGTATGTGCTATCCTGTCTGTGGGATGGCGCATGTAAATGATCCCTTGCTACTAATGGAAAAAAGTAGCGGGTTTCCTGTCTAAGACTATATGTCAAAATTACCAATTGTGTTACATCCAATAGCCAATGATTAATAAATCAATGTGCTCTAGTGGTGTCATTAAACCAGACAAACTATTTATGGGTTACAATCCACCAAAATTCAAGTTAACCCAATTTTTACAGTCATTTATATTGTGTCCTAAATTTAATATATAAATGAAAAAAAGATTTGTGTAAATGTCTGACAGACAAAACTATCATTCTTGTTATTTTCAGAAAGAAATGTTTTATTTAACAATGCACTCAACACGTTTTATTTACAGTTATATGGTGTCGGACATATGGTTAAGGACCACAAAGATATTGAGAGAGGAAACCCGCTGTCACCACTTAATGGACTGCTCTTTTCGATTAGCAACAAGGGATCTTTTTTATGCACCATCCCACAGACAGGATAGCACATACCACTGCCTTTGGTATACCATTTGTGGTGCACTGGCTGGAGCGAGAAATAGCCCACTGACGGGGATTGATCCCGGACCGACCGCACATCAAGTGAATGCTTTACCACTGGGCTAAGTCCCACCCCTGTTATTATATTTTCAGAGGTTTAATCTACTCTGTATCCAACTAGCTTATTCGGTAGAGTGCCCGTCAGAGATGTTTGGGTTGTAATATCAAATCTCCTTGGAATACCATTTTTCTGATTCCACCCCACCCACCCCCATTCAAACCAGTGCTACACGACTGGTATATCAAAAGCCATGGTATATGCTGTTGAAAAATGCATATCAAAGATGCCTTGTGCTGCTAATGGAAAAATGTAGTGGGTTTCCTCTAAGTCTCTGTTAGAATTATAAAACATTTAATGTCCAGTAGCTGATGATTAGTAAGTCAATGTGTTCTAGTGGTTTCAAATTCAAATTTTAATTATCCTAACACAATTATGGCTGCTTAATGAATTGAAGTTATTTGAGTTTTGAATTATTTTGTTCGCAATCTAATTGTAAAATACATTCATCAAATCCTACTTCAATTGGCATAGAACAATATAAACTGTGATGTATGGAGACGGTTTTTCTTTTTTTCAACTAGTATAAGTTTATAACTTTGCTTGAATTGGACAATAAAAGCAGTGGTTGCAGGATAAAAAAAGACTACCATGTATTTATTTGATTTTTTAATTAGCTTTTTTACAATCTAATTGTAAAATACATTCATCAAATTCTACTTTTATTAGCATTTGGCAGCTTAGCTAACAACAATATAAATGCTGGTGTTTGGAGACATTCTGATATCCTTTTCTTCAACGTAACACTGGACGAAATAAATTTAGACATAGCAAATCCTAACATGGTAATCTGTTGGTTCCAGCTTGTGTGGATGAACCCGACCGATGGTGATTTCCAGATCGCGTGGGACCCGACCATGTGTGAGAGTACATCGGCCGGCTCGGACGTGAGGAGGCTGATGGCGAAGGCCTTCAAAGGAACGCTGAGCATGAACCAGCAACAACAGATCCTCAAGGAGCTGGAGAATGACCCCAAACTTGTCTACCACATCGGATTGATGCCCACAAAGGTAGGTCGGAATGACTGTCATAGGAGAGGGCCTCATTCTCTGGATAACTTGCGCGGTCGATCTAGGATCAATTCCTGTCTATGAGCCTATTAACCTATTTCTCATTCCAGCCAGTGCTCCACAACTGGTGTAATAAAGGCCGTGGTATGTACTATCCTGTCTGTGGGATGATGCATATAAAAGATCCCTTGCTGCTAATCAAAAAGAGTAGCCCATGAAGTGGCGACAGTGGGTTTCCTCTCTCAATATCTGTGTGGTCCTTAACCATATGTCCGATGCCATATAACTGTAAATAAAATGTGTTGAGTGCGTCATTAAATAAAACATTTCCTTCCTTCCTTTGTTACATCACCTACTAAAGCAATGTGAAAAAAGGCTAGTGCAGAAACATTGGCCACTTTCCAGTTTTTAGGTGAGTATGGGACGAGTGTGAGCATTTCTAACGAACTATAAGACCTAGATGAACGAAAATTGGTTTATTGTTAAAACCTTTTTTTAATATTTTATTATTATTTAGTTTTTTACATAAATTACATGCATTATGAACATCTGTTAATGACACCAAATAAGTTTATGATGGACAACACATTTAATTTCAAGGGATTCTTATTTTGTTTTTCAGTTGCCTGACCTTGTTGAGAACAACCCAATGGTGGCAATTGAAGCTCTTCTAAAACTCATGCCATCCAACCAGATTACAGAGTGAGTGATAAATATTTGTTATGTTTTAAAACACAAATTGAGTTGTGACCTTTGAACTTATGAAATATGAAAATTAGTTTTCTTGACTTTTTGTGTGTAGCTTTATTGAATACAGTTCCAGATCATGTTTGACTCTCATAGTGATTAATCCCTTGGCTGGTATAAGTAGGAGATACGGAAGTGTATTGGGGCCTGGTAGGGGACATGTATTACTCAAGCAGTACTCTCATAGTGATTAATCCCTTGGCTGGTATACGTAGGAGATACGGAAGTGTATTGGGGCCTGGTAGGGGACATGTATTACTCAAGCAGTACTCTCATAGTGATTAATCCCTTGGCTGGTATACGTAGGAGATACGGAAGTGTATTGGGGCCTGGTAGGGGACATGTATTACTCAAGCAGTACTCTCATAGTGATTAATCTCTTGGCTGATATACGTAGGAGATACGGAAGTGTATTGGGGCCTGGTAGGGGACATGTATTACTCAAGCAGTACTCTCATAGTGATTAATCCCTTGGCTGGTATACGTAGGAGATACGGAAGTGTATTGGGGCCTGGTAGGGGACATGTATTACTCAAGCAGTACTCTCATAGTGATTAATCCCTTGGCTGATATACCTAGGAGATACGGAAGTGTATTGGGGCCTGGTAGGGGACATGTATTACTCAAGCAGTACTCTCATAGTGATTAATCCCTTGGCTGGTATACGTAGGAGATACGGAAGTGTATTGGGGCCTGGTAGGGGACATGTATTACTCAAGCAGTACTCTCATAGTGATTAATCCCTTGGCTGGTATACGTAGGAGATACGGAAGTGTATTGGGGCCTGGTAGGGGACATGTATTACTCAAGCAGTACTCTCATAGTGATTAATCTCTTGGCTGATATACGTAGGAGATACGGAAGTGTATTGGGGCCTGGTAGGGGACATGTATTACTCGAGCAGTACTCTCATAGTGATTAATCCCTTGGCTGGTATACGTAGGAGATACGGAAGTGTATTGGGGCCTGGTAGGGGACATGTATTACTCAAGCAGTACTCTCATAGTGATTTATCCCTTGGCTGATATACCTAGGAGATACGGAAGTGTATTGGGGCCTGGTAGGGGACATGTATTACTCAAGCAGTACTCTCATAGTGATTAATCCCTTGGCTGGTATACGTAGGAGATACGGAAGTGTATTGGGGCCTGGTAGGGGACATGTATTACTCAAGCAGTACTCTCATAGTGATTAATCCCTTGGCTGGTATACGTAGGAGATACGGAAGTGTATTGGGGCCTGGTAGGGGACATGTATTACTCAAGCAGTACTCTCATAGTGATTTATCCCTTGGCTGGTATACATAGGAGATACGGAAGTGTATTGGGGCCTGGTAGGGGACATGTATTACTCAAGCAGTACTCTCAGAAAGCTGGTTTATTTTCAGGTATTTTTCTGTATTGGTGAACATGGAGATGTCACTTCACTCTATGGAGGTGGTAAACCGACTAACCACGGTAAGATTGGGAGATGAAATGTTTTAATTAAATCTACGAGATTAATAAACAGTAACTGTAACATATGTCTTTATGAAGACTAATTGTTTTACTAGCTGTAAGGATGTTTTATATTTGTTTTTCACACAAACAGGGCACAAAATAGCCAATCTTTTGATGTGTCTAGATGAAAATGCATAATATGAAATTAAGGGATACTTTACAAGTAAGTAAAATCTGATTTGTATTGGCCATAAACTTAAATAATCACAATAATTATAACTTGTCTCAATATAGTTGTAGAGAATATAAATGCTAAGTGGAATTATGCTGGTGTGATAGTGAGTAGGGAAGCGTGCATGTTCAAAAAGTTAATATCTGAAGAACAAGTGGAGAATATGTAGTAAGGACAATTTTAATTGTTCGTTATAAAGTTGTATTTAATGTTTGTTTTCAGCATGTCGACTTACCCCCAGAGTTCATACACCTGTACATCTCCAACTGCATCCTAACGTGTG
The DNA here is from genome assembly GCF_016097555.1 of Gigantopelta aegis. NCBI lineage: Eukaryota > Metazoa > Mollusca > Gastropoda > Neomphalida > Peltospiridae > Gigantopelta > Gigantopelta aegis. The sequence goes on from NC_054707.1 coordinate 4,006,104, forward strand.
AAACCATCAAAGATCGCTACATGCAGAACCGACTCGTTCGATTAGTGTGCGTCTTTCTGCAGTCTCTCATCAGAAACAAAACCATTGACGTTCGAGTAAGTGCTCAACTGCATTGTTTGTGTTCTCATTGTTTACCGGTAATTCTGTTGGTATATACTGTTCGCATCAATTCAGCTGTCATTGTTAACTCTAGTTATAATAGTATTTTTTGTAATTAGAGTATTCGAGTATTCAGGTATTGACACTTTTATGGAAAACCAACGTGTTTTAGTGTTCATTTTATTGTTATTGTGGAATATTTGAGTTCTGGTTCTAGCATTAAGAAAATATATGTTAGTGTTTCTACTAAAAGCTCAATTTTGCATTTACCGTTACCATATAGCCAATGTATTTTTCGTGCTGGGGTGTTGTTAAACATTCATTCATTCATTCTAATAAAAAGCCGTCACAAGTTTATTTTTAGGTATCACATTATTTTGTTGTGCAAAATGTGGAAAACTAAACTTTCCAAAACATTATTTCCTGTAATGTTTTTTTTTTTTTTTTTTTACAGGATATATTTATAGAAGTGCAGGCGTTCTGCATCGAGTTCAGTCGAATACGGGAAGCAGCAGCATTGTTTCGACTTCTCAAATCTTTGGACAACGCAGAACCAGTCCTTCCCCCACCACCAAGCTCTAGATAATGTTTTGTGGCCAAGAAAAGAATGGTTTTATTAATATATTGAATGGTGTAGTCAAGTTTTGAATGGTGCCTGGACAGAATTAATTGTTCCATCAAGCTAGTCCTAAGATGAAGAAAACTTGAGTGTCTGTTGATGGGGCTTTTTTTTTGGGGGGGGGGGGTTAATGGCAGACTGTTTTTAACCCAGTCCTAGGGTTGTTTTATGGGGGATTGTAAGCAATTATTTAGATGGCAGTAGATATGTTTAAGCAGGCTGAAATAAAGTCTGCCGGTTTTTGGTCACATAAGGACACTTTTCAGGTGACAGTGTCAAATACATTGTATTCAGTCGTCATCTTTTTTTAATTTTCAGAGAGCAGCTTAAATCTAACTGTGAATAAACTATCTTGAATGAACACACAGCTTTTCATTTTAAAAAGAAAGAAAGAAAATGGCACACTAAAAAATCTTTGAATGTACGAAAATGATACATTATGATCAAATAAAATGTATTCATATTTAAACTTTGTTGAGTTTTTCCTGCAATTATGTATTGTGGAGCCATTATCCCCATTTTGAGATGTCATTAGTAGTGGAATGTCTACACCTCGGGTAACATTTTTTTTTCAAAATCTTAATTAGCGATATTTCTAGCGAACAGAAAATTTATTAGCAACTATAACTTGCTAATAGTGATGCGATCCTGAATAAAATGTTCCCTGCACCTCCAGAACACCTTGTTAATCAGTTGCTGTTCTCACATGACAATTTCAACTCTTACTGTCATGAGAACAAACCTGCTCCTAGGGCCTCTAGTCCAAAATATAAATATTGGACTCGAGAACTCAAGGGTCAAACTCGACCCGGGTTCGATTACCTGACATTGACACTAGATGATAATGAGACAAGGAATAAAGTAAAATAGCATTATGCATCTTAATTCCAGTGCTGAATATGGATGCTAAATCATGCCGTTGTATTGCATTCGACTTTTGTTTTCTCTCCAAGTCTCATAGCCCTATAATGTAACAGACTGCAAGCATGTGGCAAAATCATTTAATTATATTTTTACATAAGAGTGCACGTTCTTCCTTGCACAGGTACTCTAGTCTTGCATTGAAACCCTACCCGGTGCTGCTATCTTTGCACAGGTACTCTAGTCTTGCATTGAAACCCTACCCGGTGCTGCTATCTTTGCACAGGTACTCTAGTCTTGCATTGAAACCCTACCTGGTGCTGCTATCTTTGCACAGGTACTCTAGTCTTGCATTGAAACCCTACCCGGTGCTGCTATCTTTGCACAGGTACTCTAGTCTTGCATTGAAACCCTACCCGGTGCTGCTATCTTTGCACAGGTACTCTAGTCTTGCATTGAAACCCTACCCGGTGCTGCTATCCTTGCACAGGTACTCTAGTCTTGCATTGAAACCCTACCCGGTGCTGCCATCTTTGCACAGGTACTCTAAGTCTTGCATTGAAACCCTACCTGGTGCTGCTATCTTTGCACAGGTACTCTAGTCTTGCATTGAAACCCTACCCGGTGCTGCTATCTTTGCACAGGTACTCTAGTCTTGCATTGAAACCCTACCCGGTGCTGCTATCCTTGCACAGGTACTCTAGTCTTGCATTGAAACCCTACCTGGTGCTGCTATCCTTGCACAGGTACTCAGTCTTGCATTGAAACCCTACCTGGTGCTGCTATCCTTGCATTGAAACCCTACCTGGTGCTGCTATCTTTGCATTGAAACCCTACCTGGTGCTGCTATCTTTGCATTGAAACCCTACCTGGTGCTGCTATCTTTGCATTGAAACCCTACCTGGTGCTGCTATCTTTGCATTGAAACCCTACCTGGTGCTGCTATCTTTGCTTCTCATTATGAGAAATAAAGGAAGGAAATGTTTTATTTAACGACGCACTCAACACATTTTATTTACAGTTATATGGTTAAGAACCACACAGATATTGAGGGAGGAAACGCGCTGTTGCCACTTCATAGGCTACTCTTTTCGATTAGCAGCAAGACACCATCCCATAAACAGGATAGCATATACCACGGCCTTTGATGTACCAGTCGTGGGGCACTGGCTGGACATTATGAGAAAGGTGTGTCTGCTTTCGTTAAAGAGACCAGCCAAAGTTTGCTTCCTTTGTAACATATTTGTGACCAACGGAGTGTCATTAACAACCCAAAATACATTCCAAATACATTAAAATGTATATGCAAAATGTTTCTAATTATTAAAAGCTCTAACTTAATATCATTGCCTGATATACATGCATGTACAAAGTTATTGGGAGGTAAAATTAACCAATTTGGGTCACTACAAACATTAGAATAACAACAAACTCATTGAATATAAAGATACCAATATTCTAAACACCGACAGTATTTAAAATGTAATTTTAACAATTAAAAAGCTTCATTGGTCAAAAATGTTGATAGTACGGGTAGTCTTTTTGGGATTGTTCAAGAATTATGTAAGTCTTTTAGGTGGGGCCAACCTTGGTCCCACAACTGCTATATCAAAGACTGGTATGTGCTGTCCTGTCTGGTAACATGCATATAAAAGATCCTGTGCTAATAAAAATAAAAAAATGGACCAAAAGTTAAATATTTGACAAATGGTTTGTAATTATTACGCCCTAGTGGTGGTGTTAAACCTAGGTGGGGAGGGGGGTATCATGGGATGTGTTAAGACCGACCGAGCATCAGGCAAGCATTTTACCACTGGGTTACAATGGTCACAATGACAGCATATACAATAGTATTCAATAAACCAGTTGTGAGACTGGATGAGATGCAGAAAACATTAATCTGAGAATGGATCCACTCATGGGCTTCAATCCTGTGATGAAAGCTTACCAAGGTAGATTCTGTCCCTGCATCCCAAAGTCAAATCAAGATTTAGCAGATCTACATACCCTCCCCCATTATAAAATTATTGTATATTGTGAAATTTCAACTACTCCATTTGTTGTATTATTTTACTGTTGAATCAGAAAGGTGAACATGGCTTAAGTGAATTAAATTCCCTTTCCCAGATTAAACATTCCAAAGTAAGCTGTTCAACAATGTCCCAGGTTAAACATCCCATAATGAGCAGTTCAGCAATATACAAAGTTAAACATGCCATGGTTAGCAGGTGAACAATCAATTCCAATACCGATTGTAACCAATGTAAGGGATGGGGACAACTCTACCAACACACATTTATTTACGAGTGCAATATTCTGGTCTGTGCAGAAAAGGTGTATTGACCATTTGGGTAATTACAGTAATTTTTTATCAGAGTAAAGAATATGTAAATACAGATAACAAGCAGTATGTCAACTTTGTTGTTTTTATTTACATATAAATACATAGTACACGACTTCACAATCGACACATAAATTACTCGACATACATAGTACACGACTTCAAAATCAACACGTAAATCACTCGATAGACAGTACAATCGTAATCTGGAGAACGGATTTCTACAAATATTTCTTGTAGCATACCAATAAAGACCAGGGGTAAAATGTGTATTTCACACTACACTTTTCACCACCACTGACAATAAAAACCAATAAAATAAAAGAATGGATTTTAGGAGAAAAAGAAGAGTGAATGTAAGGCATATTTTCATTTGATTTATTCTGTATGTATATTACAGTATATATACAAATCACAGAATTGAAATTTCATATGCCAATTAGTTTGCAGAAACATTAGTCTTTTTGTTTTTTCCTTGACTATAAAATTACGCTATTCCTTTTCAATGAAAATAATCAATGTAACGAACAAATGAAGATTTAAGAAAAGCCCAGCACAAAAATAAACCTCAGCTACTGAGAGCCAACAAGTGAAATAACGGAACTTGAGTAGTCGTAATTACTTCAGCTCTATATAATAATCTTCTCCCTAGTGAAAATACTTTCCATCCATTATACTCTAACAACAACAAAAAATTGGTGGTTTCTAACAAAACTGAGATTCTAGGAACAGGCTTTGTTCAAATAACGTCACTGATCTGTGTGTAAATATAACCATTGGATGATCATCTCAAAAGAGAAACTTTGTGCTCAGACAAGATCTTGAGACATGTTCTTTGTATTCTACATATTTCATCAAAATCTTTTTACCCCAGAAAAACAGATGAGATTCTGCATATTAAGTAAACAAGAATTCAGTGGAAAAAAAAATATATACTAATCTTTGATTTAATATTTACGATAAATCTTCTTTTAAAAACAAAATTTGTAATTGTAATTGATTCTGATATTTTTTTCCAAAACTTGCAATGAGATGGATCAAAACCAAGTGTCCTTGGATCCAGGACTTATAGTTTGTGAGAAATGAAGTTAAATGCAAAAAATAAATAATCGAGGTCAATTCTTATTTCTCAAAAACAAATGTCTACACACATACATTAATAAAATAATCAAATATAGAGTTTAGTAGGGTAAACTACTGAAGAAATGTGATTTCAAAATTCATGAGTAGACAACATTCTTCATTATCGGTATCTATTGCCATTTGATTTATATTCTCATCAATGTTTTTACAAAATATAACATTTTTGGTTTTAATCCCCTACCAGTCCAACCGGAGGGGACTACAGGTTTCATCTTTGTCCTTCTGTCTGTATGTCCATCCATCTGTCCCACATATAGTTTTCCGGTTGTTTTTTCCACAATGCCTCGAGGTATTGAGCCGATATTTTGTGTATAGCTTCATTGTGTATGGATACAGATCAAGTTTGACTTTCAAAGCGTTTACCCCATTTTTATTTACAGAGTTATGGCCCTTCAACTTAAGAGATAGGGGAGGAGGGGGCAAAAAAATAAATTCAGATTTTTTTTTTTTGGCAAAGCCTCAAGATATTGAGCTGAAATTTTATGTACAGCTTTATCACATTCTGTTCCAGATCTAGTTTGATTTTCATGGCAATTTTACCCATTTTTCACATAATTATGGCCCTTGAATTTAGGAGATATGAAAACATTTTGGACCCGGTAGGGGAAATGTCTTACTTTAGCAGTAGTCTCAAAACATTTTCTTTTCTTTTTACATCAATGACATAAAAAAAACCAATCTTTAAAATTTTAGCTGGAATATGCATAGCATATATGTGACTATTCACAGATGCAACTATCAACCCAGTTTCATTGATACAGGACTTACAGTATGTCAGAACATGAAAATGTAATGTTGGAGCTAAACATGAAAGTTGATGCTGTCACTGTCGGAAACATAACAGCTATATCTCGCCTTGTGACTTTGTTACGGTGTGACAATATATATATAAAAAAAAGTCTTGAGACACAATTATTCCAGATCCTGTAGGTTGATGGTCGTCCCAGAGAACTCTTCAGCTTGGGTCACTTCAGAATCCAGGTTTGCCGATCCATCACTGTACAAGTCTGGGTGAGGCGGATCATCCTAAAAAAATACCCCAAAACATCAAATAATAAATGAATGCATCACATCTGATAGAGACTATTAACAGTGATGTTAAAAGTCATTTTTATAATACAAGCTTAAAAGAATCTTTAAAAAGAGGGAAACACCATACCATAGTTTAAATAATTTATAAAGATCATCAAACACATCAACTTCCTAATAATTATTTTTTACATAAAAAAAGAGAGACAGATAGAAAAAAAAATAGTAGTCCTTTAACTGTCTAGATACTGCCGGCAAGATACCTCGCCTGACATGATGCCAGTTGACACACGGTGTACAGTGTATTCACTAATTCATATCTCCCACCATATTGCACTGGCCAGAAATAGCTTTAGCAGACAATACTTATTTACTTTACATTTCTTAGAGAAATAACTGGGAATTCTGAGTTGAAAAAGTGGTAAATTAAAACACATTACGTGAAGAAGGTAACTGAAATATAAAATACATTACCTGTAGAACGTGACTAATGTATTGAAGTATTACTGTGTAAGACAACCGATACATTAAAATACATTGCCTGTAGAACGTGACTAATGTATTGAAATATTACTGTTTAAGACAACCGATACATTAAAATACATTACCTGTAGAACGTGACTAATGTATTGAAATATTACTGTGTAAGACAACCGATACATTAAAATACATTACCTGTAGAACATGACTAATGTATTGAAATATTACTGTGTAAGACAACCGATACATTAAAATACATTACCTGTAGAAGCTGTGTCTGGACATACGTAATGCCTGTCTCTGGATCTTTGAACATGAGTCCTTGGGAACTGAGTAATTCTGGAGGATTGAAAGTCTGTCTTGTTGTTGTCGATGGCGTGACGAGCATTCCATTATCATCTAAAGAAGTAAAACTTTCTTTTAAAAATTTATAAAACTTTTCCATATTCCAGATGCACGAGCAAAACAATTTGCACAATGTTTGAAGCAAGACTACTAGTAAGAAGTAAAAAACATGATGCACAATTTTGTGTACAAATAAAATTTTCTTGGATTAACTTTTTCATGACCAAATACTGGTACTTTTTTATGTCTTTAAAATTTCACCGATAGGTGAACCTATAAGCATTGATCTGCCTTTTATTATGTCCGACCGACCGATCATTACCTGCAATGACGTCATTATTCCCCGAAGTGGTCTGCTGTTGTGCAATGCCTTCTTGAATCATCTGCCAACGTTTACGTGCTCTGTCACTCAGTCTTCGATTTGAATGGAAGTCCGTCCGAGCCGAACCACTGCTACCCGATTTCCCACTGTGATCTTTATCTAACAATATTAAAACATACTTTATGTTCATTACCTTCTGACATAGGCTTTTGTGCAAATCAATATAAGCAGTTCAAAACAGGAAAGTGCTCACCTGGTAACATAATTACGAAATAAAACATACTATAAATGACTAAAACATTAAAAAAATGTAGGTCTCTACAAAGAATAAAGACTAATTATAAACCAGATTACTGCAACGCCGTAGATGTTTGCGTCATGTAAAATATGTGTCATGTAAATTTTGCGAACTGTTAGTATCTGCAATTACAATAATGCGTAAATATATATACATGTATAAATTTCATGTCTTAAGGTTGGGCAATGCAAAATTTATATGCATACATTTTCCCCCCAAGTTTAGAGTAATTTGAATTGTATTAGAATATGTGAGTAATTTACCTGCTGAAGCTGTTGTTTTAGGCTGTGTGGCGTGTTGCTGGATAGGGCTAGTCAACTGTAATATCACATTGCCGGCAAGATGTTCTGACTCCAGCTCTTCACCTTCATCCAGATTAATCAATGAATTATCTAAAACAGACACGAGTTAACAATTAAAAAAAGAATTACATGCCTTCAATACATATCTTAATTAGTTGGTGTTTATTCAATCTAAAAACTAGTTATCATGCTGTATATACTATGATAAAAACTAGTTATCATGCTGTATATACTATGATAAAAACTAGTTATCATGCTGTATATACTATGATAAAAACTAGTTATCATGCTGTATATACTATGATAAAAACTAGTTATCATGCTGTATATACTATGATAAAAACTTTTAGCAACTTGGTACTGCTGCATTGGACTTCAAAATATAAGCTATATTTAATGAAGTGTCATTTAGTTTTGTGTTAAAAATCTCTGGTTACTTATACAGAATAATGACGAATAAATCCAGTGTTTTCTCTTTGAAAGTCACAGGTTTTCTTTTATTTAAGCACATTTACTAAAAAAAATTGTCTTAGTATATTTGTAAGAAACCTAATAAAACGCTTTTTAACTGAGATAAAAAAAAAAAACCAGAAAGATAATTTGTTGCCCCAAAATTCAATATCAATTCACTGCACAATATCCATGATCAGCAAGTTACCTGCATGTACAAAATCTGGAGAAGTCGTGTCCCTTGCCACAGTAGTTAAAATATTTTCTTGTGCAGCTGTAGTAACTAGACTGATATCCTGTGGTGCCGACGTCGTTAGACTGGTGTCTTCACCCGTTATCACCGATTCCAAAGATTCTACACTCATGGACACATCTAAACGAAATTTAAATGAAAAACTTGTCAAATCAACTTTTTAGAGATAAGTCTCCAAAAATTACATATTATATTTCAACCTATGGTAGTTACAGGATTAACTAAATATCAACATGTAACAAAAGTTTAAACTCACAATCTCGTTTTCCCATTTTGTATCTTAAAAGAAAACATTCAACTTTTTTTTAATATATAAATCTGTATTTCACTATTAAGATATTGTAAGCTTTCATCTTTTTAAAGCTCTGGGCGGTCTATCTAAACTGGACTAAAGAGCTACCACTATAGTCCAAGTACCTAGAACAAAGCCCATCTTTAAGAGCAGATGTCTTTTATATGTCCAAATAATTAAAAAAATAACTAAGAATAACTAAAAAACCCTATTAAAGTTGGATATAAAAACCCACCTGATGTATTATTAACATGACCTCAAGAATGTTCTACCAAAAATGGAAATGAATGAATGAATGAATGAATGTTTAACGACACCCCAGCACGAAAAATACATCGGCTATTTGGTGTCAAACTATGGTAAATGCAAAAACAAATTTGATGATCAACATCAATATAAAAATTCAACAGTTAAATTAAAACAGTGTAAAGAACTGTGCAAAAATACAAATATCACAGATAGATCAAATTAAAATTTAGAGTAAAAGGAAGATGAAAACAAACCTGTTGTTTCATTGACATCGTCCATGTCCTCAAGAGCTGCATCATCATCTCCGTTCAACAGCGGCACTAGAACCAAGTGTCGAGTCTCAGTGCCTGACAAATACAGATTCACAATTCAAGAACTAATACATATCTTAGGGACGAATTTAATCGTGAAAAACATATTAGAACAAAATACATAGAAGCATGTAGTAGAAAACATATTAATGCAGTCAATTTATTAATAAAGATATTTATTTGATTTCTGCAAGGTGTATCTGTATACTTTTTATTGTGCCATTAATATTTTTTTATAATGTAGGTCATGGTGACCTAGTTACGGTATGCAACACACTGCCATCCCAAATTGTATGATGGTGATTTGATGACCCTATGAAGTAATAAGAAACATATGTCTCAGAAACAAAGAGTTTACAGGCGTATAACACCATACTATAAGTTTGTTTTGTTTAACAACACCTTAAAGCACATTGATTTATTAATCATTGGCTATTGGATATCAAACATTTGGTAATTTTGACATATAGTCTTAGAGACGAAACCCACTACATTTTTCCATTAGTAGCAAGGAATCTTTTATATGCACATAACACATTCCACAGCCTTTGATACACCAGTCGTGGTATACTGGCTGGAATTAGAAATAGTCAAATGGGCTCACCAATGGGGATCAATCTCACACTGACCGCTCATTAAACAAGCACTTTACCACTGGGCTACATGCCGTTCCCCATTACAATAATACAAGTCATCAAACCCGGGCGTATTGTAATAGAACACTCACCAGATGGAGCTTCCAGGTAGTGCTTGATTATGTGATTGCGCAGGTTTGCCTTGCATGTGTAGGTTCTCATGCATCCCTCCATTGGACAATGATATGTTATTTCCTTGTCTGACTGTTCGTGCCGCTTTAAGTGAACGTACAGACTACTCTTAGCTGCAAACCTCGACTTGCACCCTGTCAAAATAAACAGCAACACAGGTTACATCCACTAATATGTTCCAGGCATTGAATTTTGAGCTTTTTGTTTACGATTCTACCAGTATCAGCAATTGTTATTTTGGGAGTCCGTCTCATCATCTTACACTTCTGACCCGAAATCCGAGATTTGCGGAAGCACGGAATCGAGCTAAATTTGCTGCCTGTGTAAATAAAGAATAATTCACAAGTACCTGTTGGAGACGATGTACGTTACGAATGGTTGACAAATGTATCTAATGAGCAAACTTGAGTAAGATATATTTGCAAACGATGAATTGTAAGACAAATCCTCTTCAAAGGGTCTGAGGATTATTTCATTTCTTACAAAACTTGAAAAATTAATTTCTTAAATTAACATAGTTTTAAGAGACAAACAATAAAGCAAACAAATTAAAACATTAGGTTGAAAGTGTGAAAGTTAACGATATTATAGACACAATTGATGTACTAAAATGATGTCGTACATTTATTGTTACTCGGGGACCCTTGGGTCACGATCTCAGAATCCACAGCCAATCACAAATCTCGGAAGTTATCCCCACATTCAATGCCCGAATATGTCACTAATTCAGATGTTTCTTTTTTAATTGTCCAGGAAATCATGAAATTAAAAAAAATTACCTATATGGATAATATTATGATACATTAAGATTATTAATCCATTGACTGAAAAAATAAATACCTTCAACCGGACAGACAAAGGGCTTCATCCCACTGTGCGTGACCATGTGACCTTTAAGGTGCTCCGCCCTCATAAAGCCTTTGTTACAGAGCTGACACACCCACTTCCTGATTCCAGTGTGCTTGGCCATGTGTCTCTTTAATTTACTGGCTGTCGCAAACGCCCATGTACAGCCCTGAAAAAAAGTACAAGATGCAGTAAATAACACGAACAAAAAACTAAACCAAAGTACATGAACATCCCCCCACCCCCAATTAATGGTCACAGCATAGCCATACAGGTACAATACCAACAAACGAAGAAAATTGGTTTTCTTTAATGACACCACTAGAGCACACTGATTTATTAATCAGCTATTGGATGTTAAATATTTGGTAGTTTTTGACACGTAGTCCCTCAGCAACAAGGGATCTTTTATATGCACTTTCTCACAGACAGAACAGCATATACCTCGGTCTTCGATTCAGCCAATGAAAGCTAAACGTGAAAAAAAACATGATAAACAGTTAAAGGTCAATGGTTTAATTAATGAAAAACAAATCGATACATCAAAGGTTGTGGTATGTGCTATCCTGTCTATGAACACGACATATGGTGTCTTATTTATTTTCACTCTCTCTGGACTGTTCACAACATTTACTAAATATCAGCAAAAAAATCTCAACAAAATCATCCTTACGAAAAACAATGAAGTGAAAATTATTTGACCTTCCAGAAGGTACTGACAACTTCCCACTCTAAGTAGATAAAATAGTGAAAAGCATCGAACTATACAAACCTCGTATGAACACGGATACGGCTTTTCACCCGTGTGTTTGCGCTGATGCTGCTTGAGCCGACAGAGTTTATCAAACACCTTGCCGCACCCATCGTAGTTACAGGTGAGATCCTCCCGATCCTGGAGGTGGACGCGCGCGTGAGACCCCATACAGTTGGAGGAGAAGAACACTTTATCACAGCCTTCTACCGGACACCTGGAACAAAACCACAGAGTTACAAACCATACAGTTGGAGGAGAAAAACAATTTTTATCACAGCCTTCTACCGGACACCTGGAACAAAACCACAGAGTTACAAACCATACAGTTGGAGGAGAAGAACAATTTTTATCACAGCCTTCTACCGGACACCTGGAACAAAACCACAGAGTTACAAACCATACAGTTGGAGGAGAAGAACACTTTATAACAGCCTTCTACCGGACACCTGGAACAAACACAAAAAAAGAACACTTTATCACAGCCTTCTACAGGACACCTGGAACAAAAAACATGTTACAACTGCAGCAAACTTGGGACTGTCTATTTAAAGCTTATTCAGAATCTTGATATGAAATGCTGGAGAAGACAACCTTTTATCTATGATATGGAGTTTTCAACTTTTTCAAGATCGGTTTAACTTGGATACGACACACACCTGGACTCTATAGTGTTTGTTTCCAGGTGTCCTGTTGAAGGCTGTGACAAAGTGTTCTTCTCTTTTAATGACTATTATTATTATACATGCCATGTATTTTCTTGTTTATAATATCGGTGTCTCTATATTCAATGTGTTTCTGGGCATTCTAAACATTTCTAATAATCTAAACTAGATTTTATCTCCCAAAAATTCTGTGCATACACAAAAAATATATATTATAAAATAAAAATAAGTTTGAACTACTACAGACATCAGAACCACACTGGACGTAGACACACTGATATTCTAAACAAGAACATTTCTTTAAAAGAGCAATGTTAGTTGTGAAAAAAGGTCGTATTCAGGGCTAGCTCTAGGTCATAAGAAAATTTAGCCAAATCATCTATTAAACTTTAAAAATAGCAGAAACTCAGTTGGTTTGTAACAAAATATAATTTTTACACAAAATTATTTTGCCAAATTAAAATGAAATACGCCAATTTGTTCTGAAATTTGTAAATGACGAATGTCAGAGCTAGTCCTGCTTATTAGTCGGAAACATCTTATAATGGCAGCAAACTTTTAAAAAAAAGAAATTGAATGAAAACAAAAGGCAGATTCTGCACAATAATGCAAATGATTACTTGTAAGTTTTTTCTGTTTCTGGGTGAGACCGCATGTGCAGATCGAGCTGCCTCTTCGTGGGGAACCTCTCGTTACAGCCTGGCTCAGAACACAGCTCCGTACACGGACGTTCGTGAAGCTTCCGGTGTGAGTTCATGTTGTACACAGTGGTAAACTTGCGACCACAACCCTCAAAATCACACTGAAACAAAAGACATTATTGTAAACCGTTCAATTGGGTGAATCTGGAGTACATAGATATGTTTATATAAAGCAAAGCTCACCTTGTATATTGCCAAATTAGCCAATTATCAAGTTTTAAGTGGCTACAACTTTTAGTAACGAGAGTAAAGTTAATATCTGTATTTAAGTGGTCTGGAACCATTTACCAAATTCTAACATTTGCTTCCCAGTTAAAATATGACAAGTAGAAATTGCTCTACATTTAAAAAGAAAAAAGATTTCGAGCCTTGAATACCACTAGTAGTTGCTGGCTATTTTAAATTAAAAGATACAAGCATTTGAATCTATACATCAGAGTATGACAAATATTTTGAAAAGTCACTAGCCACAGGGCTAGTGGGTTTGTGAAAACCACTAGCCCACCAAGATAAAGCACTAGCCCAAATTCTTGATCAATTATAACTGGATTTTTATCTAATTTTTGTAAGATTACACATTTACGATTATAACAGTAAAATGAAACAAGCACTTAAATTATGTTGTAACTTTCAGTTTTGTCGTGTTGTACATGTACGTTTGGTCTTTTGTCAAGTGTGATCCATCATTATTGTCCCATTTTCGCTTTTGCCCTCTCCCGGGGAAAAATAATTGATTAAACTCATGGTTGGTATCTAAAACCACTATCAAAACAATTAAATTTAAATGAGGGTACGACAGTGTGACACGATAATAGATGGTTCAGTGTATTTGGTAGTGGGTTATGTTTTTAGGGCCTACTATTCATGTCGCCAGGAACGGTACTGCCAATTGCTCAAATACAGGGCATTATCCCATGTCAGACCGATATCAAAAGACTGTAACGGCGACATCTAATCCGTTGTTAATTGATGAACAAAAAAGGTATTATCTTGTATCGGCAGCTGTGAGACATTATCCAAACGTAATAGCCCAAGCCGAGTCATTGCATGTGCGGTTAGCATTAAAGTAAATTGTTTTCCTGGTTGCCGATAACCATATGTAAGCGAAGTGTTAAATTAGAAAACAATAGGTAAATAAAACAAACACTGAAATTCAAAGCATGACTGGGGTTTACTTGATTGAGATTAACCTGTCGTCGCGATTGGTGATTTCCAAGTTAGCCTAAAACATAATTATGTGCGCGATTAACTACCACGTGACGTGTCCAACCAATCAAAACACGCATGTCATTAGACTTATTTCCTGTGCCAGAAACTTGAAACAAAAACACGATCGAGCGATAAGGAGAGGGGGTGGGAAAACCACTAGCTGGCTAGTGGTTTTGCGTTTCTCACTAGCCCGAACTTAAAAACCACTAGCCACGGGCGTCGGGCTAGCGGATTTGTCGAACTCTGTACATGTATATCAACTATTTGGATTATACTGTTTTTCTCTTACATAATAATTAAAAGATACAAGCATTTGAATCTATACATTTATATCAACTATTTGGATTACACTGTTTTTCTCTTACATAATAATTTTTCCTTCCTTCATGAGATTCTTCGTGACGTTTCAATTTGTAGGCAGTTGTGAAAGCCCAATCACAGCCCACTCTGGAACACTACAAATCAAAATAAAGGACAAATATTTTATAAGATTCTTCGTGACGTTTCAATTTGTAGGCAGTTGTGAAAGCCCAATCACAGCCCACTCTGGAACACTACAAATCAAAATAAAGGACAGATATTTTATAAAACATTTGAGTAAACCATTAATAATACAAGCTCCTACATTTGCAAACTATCACACTAGAACTATAACATTGGGATTTTTTGGAGGAAAAGGAGAGTGAATCTTGAAATAAGACTAACAACGTATCAACAATTACTTAATCCTAAGGGCTATTCTCTATGTACAGTTTACTACATGGCCATTGCACAAGTACAGATGCTGGAAATTTTTACTAATTACAGCATTACGCTGGCAATTTAAATATGGTCAGTCCTTCACGTTTGAAAATATGAGGAGTGATAAATCACTCAACTGGTAGGCATTTTACAGTAAAGATATTGAGAAAACATATCTTAAAGCTAAATAATTAAATTTCTGTTACATTGGTACAGACGTAGCAACAAGAGTTTGTTCATATCTCGATAAATGTAAAAATTAGGTCAGGGAACATCATATCTGTTGACGTCATTTTATATGGGCAAGTTGTCATATTGAGCATTATTGTTTATGGAAAAAAATAATTCAAAATAAAGTATGCACTTTTATTGTTATTGTTAGCAAGTTTGATTCTAATTTAATTATAAGTATTGTTTGTTATTTCTTTTATGTTCATCTGGGTATGAACAAAAAAAAAAAATCCGCAAACGTATGTGAGAATGGCTTCACAGATTCACAGTTTGCAGATGATTATTTTTGGTTCATACCTCG
Organism: Gigantopelta aegis; assembly: GCF_016097555.1. NCBI lineage: Eukaryota > Metazoa > Mollusca > Gastropoda > Neomphalida > Peltospiridae > Gigantopelta > Gigantopelta aegis. The sequence continues at coordinate 4,021,710 of NC_054707.1, forward strand.
ATGAATGTAAAAGAAATAACAGACAATCCATAAAACAATCAGCAGGAGGAACATCATTATTATATTTTTAGGTGATCGATAAAAACATTTCTGAGACAAAATTAAGGTGAATTTGGGCATGCAAGCATTCATGTCAGATGTGAAGGACTGTATGATGGCTTTGACATACATTAATCTGACCAGCAATATTACTGGACTAGGAACATCTATCCACTTACCTTGAAAGGTCGCTCGCCAGTGTGCCTCATTTCATGGACTTTCAACTTGCACAGTTTGCTGAATACTTTGTTACAACCAGGCTCAGTGCAAACCCATGATTTACGAGATGAATCCTGCTACAAAAAAAATATCTATAAATAAAAATAAATCTATACTTAACTGGATCCATTCTTAAAAACCTAAACATACGCACCCACTGCTGCCATATAAATATACTCCTAATGGAAAAAGCAGCAACGTGTCCTACATAAACTACCCTAGTGATTTCCCTAGAAATTTGGCACGGCATGGTAGACCAAACACTTTTAGGGCATTTTCACCATTTTCGGGCCACTTTTATTTCATTAAAAATACACAAAAATTAATTGAAATAAACATTAATGTAATTTATGTGCTTGCTTTAATAAATGAATGGCAAAAGATATAAAAGGCATATTTTATTAATTAATAATAACTTTTTGGGTGTTTTATAAAGGCAATTTTAGAATTAATTATTGAAAAAGGCTTGTTTAATCTAGGGCAGAATGTCGCTGATTAAGGGAACATGGTGCTCGACTATTGAGGCATGGTGCTGCACCATGCTAAAACAAGCTAGGGAAAACACTCAGGGCAGAATGGCGCTGATTGAGGCAAGATGGTGCTCGACTATTGAGGCATGGTGCTGCACCATGCTAAAACAAGCTAGGGAAAACACTCAGGGCAGCATGGCGCTGATTGAGGCAAAATGAACCTCGACTATTGAGGCATGGTGCTGCACCATGCTAAAACAAGCTAGGGAAAACACTCAGGGCAGAATGGCGCTGATTGAGGCAAGATGGTGCTCGACTATTGAGGCATGGTGCTGCATCATGCTAAAACAAGCTAGGGAAAACACTCAGGGCAGCATGGCGCTGATTGAGGCAAAATGAACCTCGACTATTGAGGCATGGTGCTGCACCATGCTAAAACAAGCTAGGGAAAACACTCAGGGCAGAATGGCGCTGATTGAGGCAAGATGGTGCTCGACTATTGAGGCATGGTGCTGCACCATGCTAAAACAAGCTAGGGAAAACACTCAGGGCAGCATGGCGCTGATTGAGGCAAAATGGACCTCGACTATTGAGGCATGGTGCTGCACCATGCTAAAACAAGCTAGGGAACACACTACTACCCTATGGACGGGACAATACATACATTTGTACCATGGCCTTTCAGGTACTAACCGGCCTCGGTGGCGTCGTGGCAGGCCATCGGTCTACAGGCTGGTAGGTACTGGGTTCGGATCCCAGTCGAGGCATAGAATTTTTAATCCAGATACCGACTCCAAACCCTGAGTGAGTGCCCCGCAAGGCTCAATGGGTAGGTGTAAACCATTTGCACCGACCAGTGATCCATAACTGGTTCAACAAAGGCCATGGTTTGTGCTATCCTGCCTGTGGGAAGCGCAAATAAAAGATCCCTTGCTGCCTGTCATAAAAGAGTAGCCTATGTGGCGACAGCGGGTTTCCTCTAAAAAAAAATCAAAAAAATCTGTGTGGTTCTTAACCATATGTCTGACGCCATATAACCGTAAATAAAATAAAACAATGTGCCTCAGGCGAGTATATCCCCCATTGAGTCTGGGAAAGTTTTCACAATAAAACAATGTGCCTCAGGCGAGTATATCCCCCATTGAGTCTGGGAAAGTTTTCACAATAAAACAATGTGCCTCAGGCGAGTATATCCCCCATTGAGTCTGGGAAAGTTTTCACAATAAAACAATGTGCCTCAGGCGAGTATATCCCCCATTGAGTCTGGGAAAGTTTTCACAATAAAACAATGTGCCTCAGGCGAGTATATCCCCCATTGAGTCTGGGAAAGTTTTCACAATAAAACAATGTGCCTCAGGCGAGTATATCCCCCATTGAGTCTGGGAAAGTTTTCACAATAAAACAATGTGCCTCAGGCGAGTATATCCCCCATTGAGTCTGGGAAAGTTTTCACAATAAAACAAATTCACAAGTACCTCACTGTCTTCGTTTGGATATATGATGATTCCACTGTTATCACCTTGCACAGGAACAAGAAGATATCCTTTGAAAGAAATCAAACATGTTAGAATAATATAGATACACAATTCATAATTTGGTATATGTTAACACCTAATAATATAATATTAGAAAATAATCTTGTAATGTAATATATACGAATGACATAAAATTTACATCAATGGGAACAACATATGAACTAAGTGGACACATTGAAAAGATATCAAAAATAATAAGCAAACTAAACAGCGAAACACCTTTACATCAATATGCTGGCATTGAATTTGGTGATTTTTAAAAAAATAATTATGTGACTCAAAATCATAAACAATGCTACATGATTTCATATAGATATTTTAGGATTTAATGTCATAATCTTATATTTTCAACCCAAAATATGGGATTCCCGGAAGCACAGTACTCTGCCAAATTTGCATCTTGAGAAATCTAAATCTAATGCCCAATTCACACTAAAAACAATTTTCACACTGGTTCACCATGCATAGCCCCAAAACCAGTAAGCCCCCAGTCAGTTTGCCCCTAGTAAGACTGGTTCGCTCCCTGTCAGTTCGGCCTCAACTATTTCAGTCCCCCTCCTAATAAAGATAAAGGTATTAAGGGGGAGAGGGTAAGGGGGAACAGGTGAGCAAAATATTTTGCCAAATTGTCTATTAAACATTCAAAAATTACAGAAATCAACAGTTAATTTCTTAAAAATGCCTATTATTACATGAAATTATTTTTCGCCAAACTGAAATAAAATTCGCCAACTGCTTTCAAAATTCACCAGAGCTAGCCCTGCATGGGTTTGTTTGTTGGTAGATAGGCAGGCATAAATACTTTATGGGCCCAGCCACTGATTAAAATCAGGGTTTATGATTGTTTGTTTGGTAGGTATTAACATGCTTATATTCTGAGGGTTCAAACACGCTAACTGGGGACACAGCCTCTGATTAAACTCAGGGGTTGCTCCCATAATAAATTGAAGATTGATGGTAATACTGTACTATTATGATGTCGGTTAACACCAAACAGGCAACATTTTGTTTTAAAAATCTTGATTAGTGATATTTCTAGTCAATTGAAAATTGATTAGCGACTACTGTTTAATATTTTAAAATTAGTGTGTAGACACTGAACAAAATGTTCCGAAGAATGCTTTGAACCACAGACGATGTGGCCTCTTCTTTCACCTGGATGTATAGCCTAAGTGGTATTCATTGTCCTTTGATTTATAAGGGATTAACAAATGAGCAGATTGTCCTCTAAGTAGTAATTAAAGGAAACATGTCACGTAAACCATATTTGGCACCAACCATGTACAATTAATTATAAATTGAATCACCTAAAAAAAAAAATTATAAAAAATTAATTACTTAAAATATCTCCATAAAAGAACCCCAGATACGAGCTCTTAGCGGAAATTGCCGATCTTTAATGAGCAGGGCAATCACGAGGTCCCTGACGTCAGAGACGCGTCGCTTGATCTGAAGCCTTACACTTAAAAGCATTAGTCCGTACCACTCATAAAGAATCTAAGACTTGCACAGCTTACCAAAACAATGAGTGTTCGTTCGCAAAACGTTTTGCCGTATCAATATGAGCTGTTAGTAAATGAAGAAAGACACACATTTACTTACAACAGTGATACTGAAGAAAAAACGGATAGCGAGTCGGAGGGTGGAGAAACTGATGGTGCCAGACCAGACCGGTCGACCAATTTACAGCCCGGAGCCCGAAAGTAACCCGGAGACAAAACCAAAACTCGGATGCTAATGCCGAGGTGTATACTGTTCATATTTAGCATAAAGATACACCTCGATATGATGTATTTAAATATGTAAAAAATATAAATGTAGGACAAACATTTTTGGGTTTTTGGGTTTTTTAGAAAATATCGCATTTTTTATGTTCGGGTTGTACATAATGAAATCTGTATGCACAGTGTAAACAAACGCTCTAATTTACGACAAGGCGCTTCACTTTCATTAACCTGGCTTGTAAAACAACATAAATGACTTGAGAGTATAATCAACTTTTAAACTAAATATATTTCTATTTGCATCAATAGAACGAAATGGGGTTATAGTATTTTTCTCTCATAAAAAAAAGTAGCATATTATTAGGCCTATTGGTAGGGTGCGTTAGAGTAAAACGACCACTCACGATACCCAAGTGATAATTTTCTTTTCTTTGGTACTACGTAATTGGTCAGTTTTGTAATTTTAGATGGGAAAGTTTACTTAATCAAGGGTTTTACAGCATTATTTACAGTAATGAAGCAGGGCGGCTGATAATGTCCATTAACATTGTACTATAGTCGCGACAGGTTACGCCACAATACCCTGTAATCTTAAAAAAACTGGCACGTATTTTGTACGCATGTCTAGACCGTGGTAATCACTTACCTGGTCGATACCCTGCAATATACACCTGCCAATCAGGAATCACATGTGCAGGCCACGGAAAGAAAGGACCAATTAACTAAAACAACACTCCGATTCTCAAGTCAGCCCGTGGATGAAACATAATAGTTATTTCAACACCGACAGTAGTGGGGTTTTTTGTATTGAACTTCGTGTTGCTTTGGGGCTTCGGGCGATGAGGAACGTTTTTGTAACGTATTCCGCCCGAAGATTAAAAACATTATTTAAAATTATTATTGTTTTCTACACGTTTTTTAAAAACGTATTTAAATACATCGTACTGAGATGTATGCTCATGCCAAATCCCATGTTTGTATATGCCGTATTTAATTACTTATTGACGTTTCCTTCTTCGGACGGTGAATACAGATTTTGTTATGTAGGCCTACAGCCCTAACATGAAAAATCTTTTTTTTTCCAAAAAAATAAATAAATAAAAAATTCTACATTTTTGTTTTAACATATATAAATACATCATGCTGAGGTGTATCTTTGTGCCAAATATGTACAATGTACACCTCGGCATTCGCAACCGAGTACTGTTTTTGTCTCTGGGTAACGTTCGGGCTCCGGGCTGTAATTAGGCGGACACCAAAGTACTATGCGGTGTTGGTGTCCAATCTTTTCTTTTGCGATAAAATACACGCGTCTTTCTTCGGATACAATCCTTTGGAAAACCATAAAAAGACAATCCCGATCGTTTAAACTGTTTATTTTTTACACCCGAAGGCCGCGCAGTACGGCACTGTTGGACTGAAAAGATCGTAAGCCCCTTACTCCATATATAAACAGTTAACAACAATGGAAGAGTACAGCGGCTCTGACGTCACTTCCCTTTTTTTCCGAACGCTCACGAAGAAATATGCATAAATCGTACTTTGATACTGGTTAGCGTAATTTCTTCATTTTAAGTTAACTACACGTATTTTATTGTTATAAAGTTATTTGTATATTATTTTTATATCATTTTTCTTTTAAAATGAGCTATAATATGGTCTCGTGTCATGTTTCCTTTAAGCATCAAGACTATAATAACCTATAACGTACATAGTGATTACAGCTAACATATTAATACGTTATAAAACACTTTCCTTTCTTTGATAGTGGCCTCTTTTTGTTTGTGCAAGTGGTATTCACTGCCCCTACCTCTTGTAAATATACTTTCATTATGAAATTATACATTTTGATCAGCCTAAATCAAAGGAATTTTGATGCATAGCATCTCTCATATTACAGCCAAATACACACCAAATCCTGTTGGGTTTTTTTTTGCATGAGCGAACTCGCAGTGTTTCTGCCAGAAAGAAATGTTTGGGTATGGCGCTATGTTACTGAATGCAACCAGAGTCAACAGGGACTATGGGGGGCTTCCTCCACAAAGAAAATGGATTACATTTAGGGTTAGGCTTAAGAAAATCATACAATAATAATAAAGAGTCATTAATTTTGTCAAAATGTTAACTTAAAAAAAATAAAAATTTGGGTATGGCGCCATACCCATTTTACCCTCTGGCAGAAACCCTGAATTGGTAATTCATTGGGGGCTCACTGGTAATGCATTGGGGGCGAACCGACATGTGTTTTGGGGGCGAACATGCTTGGGGGCGAAACGTCAGGCATTTATAGCTGTCAAGCAAACTGATGCATGTTATTTTGCAAATTTTGGTTTGAACATTTAAATGAAACAACATAATAAAAAGCAGTTTTGGTGTGAATGGGCCTTAACAGTCAGTCAAGCTTTTGTTAGATTTTCTTTTAAAAACATTTGCAACACACCTGATCCCTGCAGTTGTGACTGAGCTGCTTGCTGTACGTCAACACCTAGTGTTTTTTCCAGCTGCACCGTACTGTTCAGTGTCGACTGTGGATGAGCAAGAGGTTGCAAAGCATTTGTTGCCTGGTTCAAATCTGCCGTGTTAATCAAATACAGCTGCTGGCCTTGCGTAGTGTTCACAAGTATTTGGGTCGAATTGGCAACTTTGTCTGTTGATATGGAAATTGTTGCGAGTGTCAAGTTTGGCATGGCAGCGTTTGTGCTCGAATCTGAAGAGCTAGAAGGTGTTTGTGTTACGGGTGCTGAAACCAGATATGTACCAGATGAAACGGCAGGTCCTTCAGGCTTTACAAAATGTTCACTCAATTCTGAATTATCTAATGTTTTGGTAACAGTATCTAAATCAATTTCTTTTGTTGGTGGTTGTTTGTTTTCTACTATTTGCAATGACTGAATTTTCTCAAGTTTCTGTCCCTTTAGACTGCTTACATTAGCCGATTCAACGACACCCGTGTCATTAAATTCGAGACCACTACTAGGAAGAGATTCAAGTTCATCTGGTGACATTAGTGCAATTGCTTCATTTTTATCAAATCCATGCAGTTCAAGAATTTGAAGATTGTCTTGCATTTCATCAGACTGAAATTCACTAAGGTGTATTTGTACACCTTCCCCATCACAACTAGGATCGACATTAGACTCATTCGTTTCTTCCATCGGATAAATGACAATGGGGTTACTGTCACCCACAGCAGTATCCATCTGCTGAGAACCAAATTCTCGACCCCCATTTCCTGAACACAGACTTACAGCAATTCCATTTTCTGCTTCAAAATAATTGTCAGAATTACCCCCATTACAGATCTCAAAATCTATCGTGCCAATATTTCTACACCTGGACTTCAACCATTCGGCATTGTTTTCAACCACTGCCCTCTCATAACTGTAACTGTCCAACTCGGACGATTCTGAATCGCTGTCTGCAGGAAGCAATTGCAAGTTATTGGCGGCTCGGTTATTTTCATCACTCCTATCGTCGCCATCTTGAAAATTTCGATGAATTTCATCTTGGATGCAAATACTTTCTTGTGTTAAACGAACTATATCAACATTATTTGAAGAAATAACACTTTCATTTTGGGATTCATGTGTTGCCCTGTGGGCGCCGCCATCTTTACCCTTTGTATGTCCCCCTTTTGGCGACATATTTGGACCCCGTGTTCATGGTCTATACGGGGTTCGCCATTGTTGTTCAAAGAGCAGAGAACTGTGATCACGTGATCTACTTTGTTGCTTTCGGATGGCGACGAAGTTGGGTCTGCGTGAAATAAGCTAATACCGAGGAAACGTGCTACAATTAGCATTGTAAAGTTTCGAACATAAAACTTAACGTTTCATAACCCCTTCTCTCAATCATGCACTATTTATTTTGTTGTCTGAATTTAGCAATGACATTATATTTCATGGTATCGCGGTGTTTGCAACGCCCCCTGGTAGTGAGTCTATAAATTACAATTCCATTATTGCTGATTTTTTTTTTTTTTTGATGTGATAAGATTGCAGTAACCTGAGAAGACTATACAATTATAAACTGGATTAAATCTAAATTAAAACAGGTTTTTTTAAACATAAATTACAATACTAAAGTTGCATAGTGGCAATAAAAGTGATGGCAAGTCGAGTCCTAAGTAGGCCTAGGTCTACTTAATTTGATTTTGTGCACAACCTGACGACATACAAGTGCATTACAATTTCAACATTCTTAAATTATCTATGAACAGATTATATGTATGGGATGGACTTGTTTGTTATTGTTTTAGCATTTGTCCCATGTCAGCTACAGAAAATTATATAGTACCGTAGCTGTTCTGTTAAATATCAACATTTTGCATTCAGAGGGTATTGTTTTGTTGAAAATCTACACCGAATTAGTTGCATAATTTCAGAGATGCGTCTTCTTATTTCTGTCCAAATGACAGAGCTACTAGCAAGAACTGTAATGGGAAAACAGCAACGAAAAGGGTTGCTTCTCGTTTGATAACCCATGCCCTTCCAGACTGTAATACCGCTGCTATAATATAAAGGGATGCAAAACCTATTAAACCTGGGGACTTAGATGCTGATATGGATAAATGGTCCGTTTTCAAAACTAAAACATACAGGAGTTTCTGGTGGTGCAAAAACAAAATAGAAAAAGGTCTACTTGGTTCATATTCAAACACCCCCACCCCCCACCTCCGCCAGATCACGCTACGCCCCTGTGTAGGTAGTACAGACGTTGATTGGTGAACCAACGAAGCTTTAGATCACTTCAACAAGTAGCCTAACTATTCCACATTGTGCATTGTTTGGCCACCTGAGAAAAGGTGATGTATATTCAAAATCAATAATTTTTGCTTTTGTTGATATTTGATATGACTACTCTTTGTGGTAATATTGTGGTAATATTATACATATAACGGAATATACCAGAGGCGGATCTAGGGGGTCAGGGGCCCGCCCCCCCTAAATTTTGCGATAGTTATAATTTTATTATATATTAATTTTCTCCTTTTTTTACGACACCCGAACCCCCCCCCCTCCAAACCTCCCGTAAAGTTCCCTTGACATTCCACCTCATGTCATTGCCCCCCCCCAATGGATTTTCTGGATCCGCCACTGTATACTAATAATTACAATGTTATGGCGAGAAAACTTGGTGTCTGACCAAACTTCAATTATTGATTGCGACTTGACCATTTAACACATTTATCTTCTAGATATTATAAAAGTCAGCATACGAATTATTATTTTAGATAACGTTACTTGTAGATATTTTTTATGGGATTGAACACCGTCAAAACGTAGCAGTTGGCTTCAAAAAGATCGTTTTAGGTGATGCATATAACACATGTATTCGTTTTTGCAGCCATTTTGTTAGCCATTTTATATTCTGGAAATGATAAAAACAAATTCTGTACAAAGTGAATGCAAGAATTGAATTTTAGTTTTGGAATATCGTATTCCTTAGAGTATATGTAGCATTTGGACAATCAGTTATTTATATTACAACCAAAAATGTGGTTCGATGCTCTTGGGAATTTTAAGTCGTTCCAATGCATTGAGCGCTACTTATATTCCACAATAAGCCGTTGTGGTAGACTTGATTTTAAAGTATAATCCAAACGTTAATTGACATATTAATTCTTTTTTATCCATCTTTTATTACATTCATCCCTAGTTATAGATAAGATAGAAAACGATTTTATGGTGACATTAAATGGCCTGAATAAAACTAATGTTCTATTTAGTCTTTTATTGCCTTCACATTAAACATAACCGTTAGTGTATGACACAAGTGCATTTTAATATTATATCAGCACTCTACTTCATTCTGATTATAATGTATTGCAACAGGTAATAGTTACAGATCCATGGAGCTGATTTCAATTAACAGCGCTGAATAGTAAATTAAGTATATCACATAACGGTGGTTAATATTTCCGTTCTGGATATGGAACACAGCGTTTATTAATAAACCAGAAAAATAACACATTAAAAACATGTACCAAAATTAATGGGAAACTGCATGTCATATAGAAAGAAAACGTGTTTGAGGCTACCATTAATACATGTAGTTCATAAATGGCGGGACTGAAAGTCCTATACTGGGCATCTTTCTAAGTACTGTTTAGGGATCTGGATTTCTAGCTGTCGGTAGAACGCCCGCTTGTGGTGCTTTGGTCTGAGAACTGAATCCCTTTGGTGAACCCATTCTCTGATTGTTTTCTTTCCCCATTCCAACCAGTGCCGCTCGACTGGTATATCAAAGGTCTGTCTGTGGGAAAATGCATTTAAAAGATCCCTTGCTGCTACTTAGAAAATGTAGCAAGTGTCATCTAAAACTAGGCCATGTATGTCATAATTATCAAATATTTCACATCTAATAGCCGACGATTAATAAATCGATTTGCTCTAGTGATGTCGTTAAACAAAATAAACTTTAACTTTCTACTGTTCGACATGTATCAAATAATAGTGTTGGTTATCTTAATACGTATATATTGAATGACACCCATAACATCATTGGACTATTTATCGTCTCAGCCAGTTCTCCGCAACTAGTGTAACAAAGGCCGTTGTGACGGAACATGCTCTTAATTTTGTTTTCGCCTGTGGCGATATTAATTGTTTTAGAGGGCCGTGTGCAGTTCCAATATGCACTTAAGCCCAGGTGGGCACTTTGTTACGTAATACCTCTTGCGCGACGGTCGTCGAGCTCTCTCTATTACATACCCAATCCAGGTGTGGAGGCCATGTGGCCAGTAGTTACGTAATACCTCCGCTAGTTCGGTACGATCGGGGTATTGCTGGCGGACTAGGCGTCATCAAGTCTGGCGATCTAAGAAAAATATGCCGGCTTGGTCGCTGTGGAAATATCACTTGATAGGGGGAGGACCGCGTTGTACACCCAGGCAATATTCGGGTATTATGATAAATAGCTAGGGTTTTAGAGATATCGGAGAAACATAGGAAAAAGAAAGAAAGAAGTGTTTTATTTAACGACGCACTCAACACATTTTATTTACGGTTATATGGCGTCAGACATATGGTTAAGGACCATACAGATTTTTTTAGAGGAAACCCGCTGTCGCCACATAGGCTACTCTTTTACGACAGGCAGCAAGGGATCTTTTATTTGCGCTTCCCACAGGCAGGATAGCACAAACCATGGCCTTTGTTGAACCAGTTATGGATCACTGGTTGGTGCAAGTGGTTTACACCTACCCATTGAGCCTTGCGGAGCACTCACTCAGGGTTTGGAGTCGATATCTGGATTAAAAATCCCATGCCTCGACTGGGGAGAAACATAGGAAGGCTGCAGGGGAAACGGACGTCGTCCACTGAACGAAATATATAAGTTCAGCCCGGACGTGGTAATTTTATATTATTTCTGCTCTGTTGTATAACCTTGATGTGATTGATGTGACTTTAAATATTTTAATACTGTATTATACCAATATTATTTAGACGGTGCTGCCGGTCATCTGACGCAGTAAACTGTAGGCTCACTGTTCTAAATAATTATTAAGGCTTAGCCAGTCATCCTAGAGGACCTAGGTAAACTGTAGGTTATTGTCTTTATTGTGATAGGTACCAGTATTAATTCTGTGTTACAAGGTTACTGAATGAGTAGTAAGGGTTAATTAAAAATTAACCAGTTAGGAATAGAGTTGTAATTCCTTTATTAATTAAGTTCCCCTGGCAGCGTTTCTCAATTATAACACGTGTGGGTGTTGTGTCACGGTGAAGTGATTACAATATTGTGTAAACTAGACACCTAGAGATTAACTAATTAAGTGATCAGTTCTGGGTTGTTATTATTTGTTGTTGTTAATTAACTACTGCGGCAGTACATTTGTCAGCGTAGTATTAATACAGATTCCAAAGTGTATTGTGTTTTGTTGTGTTTTCCAGTGAACTAAACGTGCTATATTATATATACTTTATATAAGATCTTATCTCTGTTCATACCTAGAGACGAGCCACGCGGGTTTTTGAACTGCCCGTTACAGAGAGATCTAATAGATATACAGTTGGGAGAGATATTTGGATAATCGTGTTTCATTCAGTTACTGGTATTATAGGATCCCCGTGACAGCCGTAGTATGTACTATCCTGTGTGAGATGCTGCTAATCGAAAAATGAAGCCCATTTCGTTGTGGTTTTCCTCACTCCTGTCTGTGGTGTATGCCGACGCCATACAACCGTAATTAATATGTGTTGAGTGTGTCATTAAAGTCTCAGTTTCTAGTTTCAACCTGTGAAAATCACTAAATTCTGGAACAAGGGGGTCGATCCTAAACAGACTGCGTATCAAGCGAGCGTTGTACCACTGGGCTACGTCCCGCCCCTCAATGGACATATATGCTATTGTGTGTGTGTGTGTGTGTGTGTGAGAGAGAGAGAGAGAGAGAGAGAGAGAGAGAGAGAGAGAGAGAGAGATTTAAGATATGGGATAAAATATCCCTTGCTACTAATAGAAAAATGTAGCGGGTTTCCTCTCCAAGACTTTATATCAACATTACCAAATGTTTGACATCCAATAGCTGATGATTCATAAATCAATTTGCGGTAGTAGTGTCATTAAACAAAATAAACCTTAACTATAAACGGAAGAAAAAAGTAAAGTAAAATATCTAAGAAATAATCAAACCACAAATCACAAGAAAAGAATGATGCCATGGCCAGGGCCGTAGCTAGCGGGGGGGGGGGGGGGGGGGGGGGGGGGAGGGGGAGGCAAATGCCCCCCCCTCCCGAAAAAATCCGGAAAGCATTATAGAGACTTAAAGAAAATTCTCTTCTTGACTGTTTAAGGAGATTTAGTCTATTAACTACTCAGTTGCCCCCCCCCCCCCAAACAAAAAATCCTAGCTACGGCCCTGATAATCCATCGCATCTTAGACGAACACTCTGCCACCGAATTGCATCGGACCTAGATACGTTATAGGTAACTGCATCCCAACGCCAACCCTCACCCATCCAAATCAGTCAACTCAAAAAATATTATTAAAAAAAATTAAACCGTCGCAAAAACCACACATTATTCTGATGAACCTTTTCACCAAACAATTCGTTGTTCAAAATATATTTAATGTTTACATCTGGTCTTGGATTCCTGAGACGATGACAAAATAACGTTAAAGTTTGTTTTGGATGTCAATTATTTGGTAATTCAAACCCGTAGTCTTCAAAAGAAAGCCGCTACATTTGTTTTTCATTTGACAGTACGAGATCTTTTATATGCATTTTCCAGTAGATAGGACATCACGTACCACAGGGGACTGGTTGAGACGGGGAAAAAAAAAATCAAAGAATGGGTACCATGAGGATGATGAACCAAATGCACACAGTTAACGGGATAGAATACATGTACGTATATCTTGATTACGTTTAAGGCCACCAACCGGTAGCATTTGACGATATAACACTAACGTACACACAAACACACACACACACACACACATAAATATAAATATTTTCATTTTCTCAAGAACACAACGAACGGTCGTCACCTGCTTGCTATAGCTATTTCTTAATATTCTACATTGCTTATGTTATAATCTCTCTCTCTCTCTCTCTCTCTCTCTCTCTCTCTCTCTCTCTCTCTCTCTCTCTCTCTCTCTCTCTCTCTCTCACACACACACACACACACACATGCCGCTGATTGGCTGCAATAGCGTTTCGCTCGCTCTCTCTCTCTCTCTCTCTCTCTCTCTCTCTCTCTCTCTCTCTCTCTCTCTTCTCTCTCTCTCTCTCTCTCTCTCTCTCTCTCTCTCTCTCTCTCTCTCTCTCTCTCTCTCTCTCTCTCTCTCTCTCTCTCTCTCTCTCTCACACACACACACGTCAAAATTACGATAGTCACATCTTTATATTATATACAAACTTAAATAGATATAAATTTTAAAAACAGTAACAGAAACCATAATATTTACACTGTTTAACATTAAAACATAATTTTGAAAATGAAGACATCTTTTGTTCGTCCCGGACCCAACCTCTGTGCGAATACATACGCCATCATTAAACTGATATAGACACGTAAGTAGGATCGCTATGACTAAGACATCTTTCAGGAAACACAAAATATAATTTACAGTCAATATAATAATATTGCAAGAAATATTAATGTTAGTGTTACTAATATTCTTAAAATCGAAGCTGCAATTCTGTAGGTAATCCACTGATAGAAAACATTACCGTCACAGTTCTGTACCAATTGGTTGGACTCGGTGAAATAAATCATTATAACGAATAACAGTACGGTCCTGCTATCAAAAGACCTGAACCGAACTTAATACATATTTAGAATTCTTAAAAAAACACACCCCAGAAAAACCAAGCATTGTGAGAGTACTAAAGCAACGCATGTCCCCTACCGGGCACAAAAACATTTCGTATCTCCTGAGTTCAAAGGTAATAACTACGTGAAAAATTAGTAAATCGCTATGAAAGTCATACTTGATTTGATAACAGAATTGTCAACACCATAAAGCTATGCATAAAATGTCAGAACAATTTCTCGAAAAATCAAAAACCTATATGTGGGACATACTGACTGACTGAGTGAGTGACCGACAGACAGACGGACTGACTGAGTGAGTGACCGACAGACATAGAGAAAGACGGAGATGAAACCTATAGTTCCCTCCGACTGGACTAAAAATATACCAGAACGTCATAGTATGACAGAATATGTTTATTAAACGTCAAAGTCCAAACTCGAGATTTTAAAGGTATCATACAACTATTTTTTTTACACAGTCAAGCATATAAACATTAGCCAGTGTAGCAATTAAAATCAGAAGAAAAAAAACAAAGTTTAAAATTCTATTTTAGAAGAAAAGAATAGCCTATGTGGCGTCATTCTATTAAAAATTGTAATAAAATAAAAGAACAAACAACCAACCAATCAACCAAACAAACAACAACAAAAAACTCCCCACAAAAAATAAACAATCAAACACACAAACAAGTTCACTACCTAGAGTTTTAAATATTACCAGTTTTTACCTTGAGGGGTCCAAGAAAGCAAATCGCATTAAACCTGCATGATATGGCTTTCAATTCTAGATGCAGGAATCAAACCCGTTTTACACCACAATTATAGGAGTTTGCTCCCCTTTCAACATTGCATCAGTAAAATCATCCGACGCTATATAACCGTAAATAAAATGTGTTGAGTGCGTCGTTAAATAAACCATTTACTTCAAGTAAAATCAGTTCTAAGGTCAGGTCAGGTCAGCACATAGGGTTTTACGTGCACGTTCAGAACAAGCTGTTGTAGCGCACGCCTGTATTAGGCAATTCCGTCCAGGACAGGAAAAGGGTAGGGTGGGTGGCAGAAGGGACCGCCCGCGCTGGCAGGTGCAAGGGAACAGTAGCAGCCCGACCGGGGTCGGTAGCGGGTGGGGGCAATGTCGGTGCTATTGAATTCTGAATATCCCGTAGGATTAAGTAAAAAGAGAAAATTTATTGAAATAATTTTGGCACATTTTTGAACGGTTCACCGAAAGGTAAAAGGGGAGCTGCATGTTATTTTTTTTAACTTAGAATGCCGAGAGTAGCTCGATCAGTTCTAAAGACAGGAAACTCTTCAGTGAAACTAAATTCGCACATGCCGCCGATTGGCTGCAATAGCTTTACGATCTCTCTCTCTCTCTCTCTCTCTCTCTCTCTCTCTCTCTCTCTCTCTCTCTCTCTCTCTTTACAGCAAAGTCTCCAGATATAAACTACTATAATAGTATATGCTATCTGTGTGGGCAAGATTTTGTTAAAGCCGTGAATCTTTACCTTAAGGTTTTTGTACGCACGGGAGAAAAAAAACCATGACTTAATTATACATTTTCTCTTTGCTCATAAGTCATGGGGGTCATAGTTAATCAGTCACAGCAAAAAAAAAAAAAATTAAAAAAGAGATAGAGAGAAAGTTTTCCATTATGTTCCAGCCGCTGATCTCAGTTCTGTTGCTTTCACCATAACGTGCGTGCTTATTATCTTACTTCCAACATCACCATTTCAGACGTGTTACAACGGAACAGACTTTTGAAGGCAAACTTAAAATCCTGGCTAAAGATGTAATACAATATTGGGTTCATCATGGAGTTCAGGTAACCTAGCCAGATGAGCACCTGTAGTATTAATTTCGGCACGAGCTGGTGTTCATTGATGACGTCAGATATTAAAGCCAAGTAGTACGGCAGCCAGCAAACAAAGAACACTGCGACAACGATCCCTGGGGCCACTGCGGCTTTGGTGCTTCTTAAGAAAGTGCTGTTTTTCTGAGCGTCTTCGTGCGTGCTGTTCGAGTCCTGGACTGCACGGGCGTGTCTCCTTGCTGTGGAAAATATCTTTGAATACACAAAGATGATCAGGAACGAGGGCAGCACAAAGGATAAGACCGTCGTGCTACAGACGTTGGCTGTGTTCCTGACATAGACACAAACTTCCGTAAGCATGAGGCAGAACTCGAAAATTTCCAGTCCTGTCATGTGCCATCCTGTGGCCAGAAGAACGGTCCACACCAGAAAGGGCGTCACCCAGCAGAAAGCGATGGTGGCCGCGACCACCACGGGACGCGTTACTTTCATCAGCGTGAGAGGATGACAAACCGATAAGTAACGATCTGCAGCGAGGGCGCACAGACTTAGGATCGAAACACCGATCAAACCGCCGTCGAAAAAGTTTCTCAAGTAGCATGTCCACTTCGGCAGATTCCACGAGTCATTCCAGTTTTCATACATGCGAAGTGGAATTACTATTACTGCGACGAGAACGTCCGCCAAGGCTAGAGACGCGATGTGAGCGTTCGACTGTTTCCGGAGTGTACGGAACTTGGCGATGACGATGATGACGAGGATGTTCCCAGTCGCTGCCGCAAGCGTAATTATTAGCATAAACGTACAGAAAGCATTTATTTGCATTGCTGACATAGTCGGTGGTGCTACGGGTGCCAGTGCCTGAAAGATGCTACCGCATATGATTCTGATATCATCCATGTTCCAGAACAATCAATTGGAAAGGTGTATTCTAAAATAAATAAATATAATAATAACTGAATATTAAACATTAAAGGGACATTCCCGAGTTTGCTGCATTGTAAGATGTTTCCGACCAATAAAATATTTCTACAATTAAATTTATATATAAAATATTTTTTTTGGTTTAGAATATCAATGTCTGTAAATTCCATGTGCTTCTGGTCGTCTTAATATTTGTAAGAAGCCCAAACAGGATTTTGTTTTCAAATAATTTTGTACGTACGAAAAAATTATATTTTTGGAAATGAAATGAAATTTAACGTAATACAAATATTAGAAGACCAGAAACACGTTTAATATACAGCCACTAATATATTATGCAGAAAAATATATTTGATATGTAAGTACAATCGTTAAAAAGTCTTTGTTAGTCGATAATAACTTAAAAAGTGCAGCAAACTCAGGAATGTCCCTTTAAATCAAAACTTCCCACTTACTAGTATTTGTTAAAGTTTAAAATCAATTGGAAAGGTGTATTCTAAAATAAATAATAATACTAATTGAATATTAAACATTAAATCAAAACTTCCCACTTACTAGTATTTGTTAAAGTTTAAAATTTTGTTCAACAACACCACTAGAGCACATTAATTTATTAATTATAGGCTATTGGATGTTGTACTTATTTGTAAATTAGAACTATTCTATTATGATAATAATATGAAACCATAACAGTAGCAAAGGAAAACGTAACAATGTTAATGGCTAGATAATTCCTAATAATATATATACACAGTGCTGTCTGGTGTATCGGCGCACCTAGGCATTGAAGGACCATTTTTTATGTGAACACTGTGAAATACTTAATAAAATGCGTCTCTCACTAATGAAGAAGTGCATAATCTGAAATACACTACAAATTGTTTTATGTCTGTAGTAAATAAACATTTTAAAATGGTGCATAAATATAGGCACCCCCTTGTATCCAAAACGATTTGTATGTCCGGTGATTCGGCGCAGTAGATGAGGATCGTTGACCCCGCTATTTATAAACCGCTCATGACCTCACTTTGTAGCCCATAAACGCTACACTGTTGTCCCAGGATTAATTTAGTACTTTTTTGTTTTGTCTTGTTAAAAATATTACTATGAAAATCAACGTTCACACATGACCCATCTCATGATCAGTCTCGGAATCGTTTTCTTGAATGGCACAGTACTGCAGATGCATACATGTTCATTGTCATGTATGGCTAAGATGCCTACATGGATTTTGTGTTTTTTTCGGGCAGATTGTGCATACACGTGGATCTAATTTCGCTTTTATTTTTTGTAACAATGTGACATTTGTGAACTGAAATGACTCAATTAATGTGTAAAACTTTCGTTTTGTTTGCATTTGTATGTGTTTTCCTTTCAGTTTAAGTAAAAATAACCGAACAAAATAATTGTACCGTTTACTATAATTTTAAAAATGCGGGAAAGGTGTTTTTAGACTGGTTTTAACATTCTTAATATCAATAAGGCTGACCTACTTCGCGTTTATATACACAAAAACAGGTGACTGATTTATTTTGAAATTATGATATAATTATTGATAATTCTAAAAAAAATTTTAATGGCACCCTTAACAATAAATATGTTGATACTTGATTAACCATTGAAAAGGGAATTGAACTATAATTCGTTAAAGGGACACACCCTAGTTACGGCTAGTTGTTAACCATTACGGCGTTGTTTTTCGCTATTAAACCCATTTTTTTCACAAATAAAATTGCACTTTACTTACCGTTTATTATTTAGAATATACATTTCCATTCACCTGAAGTGTTTTTTGGTAATCCTGGTGTTTGTATTACCACAAAATAATTTTTTCGTATTTCTTAAAAACGGCCGCACGTTTGAGAAAAAACCGTTGAGCAGACAAGGTCTAATCTATTTTTAGAGGGGATATTTCCATTTCAATGTCACAGACGTTGGTATACCACGTGACCGTTATCATTTTGGTTCGGTTTGTTTTCTCGTGCACGGTTCGCGCAATCAACATCCGATTTGTTGTTGTTCATTTGTGAGATTTTTCTTCACAGTTCGTGAACATTTTCAGTAACAATAAAGTTCAGACAAGTAAGTGTCTCAATACAAAACGTTACAAACCCGTAAAACCAATAATTTTGCTAAGTCTTACGACATCTGGAGAGGGGATACAACCAGGACAGAAGAGTTGGAACATGTCCAGGAGAGGTGAAAGAAACGCCCCCAAGTCTGTGAAATTTGTCGTGACGTAGGCATTGTTGTGCTTCGAGCGACATCTACCGGTGACATAAAAATACTAACTTTCAAAATTATTTCAAGCAATTGGGACATGTGGATTCCCATGGTATTTATCGATATAAAACCTGCTTTTTCACTCCATTTGATAAAAACGTGATCTAAGTGTGTTACAGGTTTGTAGATTAAACAAATTATAATTTATTTTCGCTGGATGGAACTAGGGTGTGCGGCTTTAAAAACACCGACAACATGACAACTTCCTAAGCATACTTAAGCAAAATACCAAGTGCGCCGAATCACCGGACGCGCCGATACACCGGACACGGTTGTGTGTGTATATGTTACAGTCAATCTGTGAAATCAGTCATTATACGTAATGCCTTAAAAAAATCAGTCACTTCGCGAAGTTCCTGTGACCACCAGGCAATACGCGAAATGACTGAAAATCCCAGGCATTACACGAAATGACTGAAAATCATGACCAGACATTACACAGAATGACTAAAGTGATTCACGTCTTATTACTGACACTTGTATACAGGCTTTTGGTCTTAAAAGTTGATAAAATATTATTTTAAGAACAAACAAGGATAACTTTATTGATTGTATGATTTAAAAGAATCTGCTGTATTATTGATGTCTTTTCATCCCTGATTAGTTGTAATGGTTCGCTGGTTTATTCTCAAACCTAGCCTTGCTTTGTGTTTATAAGCAAATGGATTAAGACATGGCTACTTGCAGTGGCCTCTTCTAATCCTTGCAGTGGCCTCTTCTAATCCCTTAGTACAAATATGTGATTACAATACCATATGACTTTCATCTTTATAAAACTAAACATGTTTGTGGGGTTTACTCATAAGTTCCCTCAGTCGATTCTTGCAGTCGATTCTTGGATTCCAATTTCGTTTAAGATGAAGCAGGACCTGTGTGCATGCTCTCTGGAGTTACCCCCCCCCCCCCCCCCCCACCTGGGGGGACTCATAACAACGTACGGAGTGTTGTTGGAATACCGCGTCGCGTACACCGGGTCACGGGCAACCGTGACCTTGGTGTACGGCGACCCGGTTCCAACCAAGAAGAGGAGGACGAGGAAGAAGAGGAGAAACCCGCCAGGAACGGTTCAGGGGGGGGGGCCAACCCCGGTGGCTAAACCACCGGCAGCGGCTCCTTCTGCTTCGCCGTTACCAGCAGTTTCCACCGAGAAGAAGGAAGAGAAGCCAGTTTCGACCGGCCTAGCTCCCACTTCGGAGGCGGCCCGAGTTCACGAGGCTAGTGTAACTAGAACTCCGACTCGATCCAGCACTTCGCCACGTCATACTCTGGATAGCATTGATGTGTCACCAATTTTACCGGTGTCACCAATGGCTATCCCGGACCGCCAAGGAGCTGTTGGAAAGCGCAAGGCAGAAGTGGCGACAACCGTTACCAACATTAGAACACCACCAAAACAACCTCCGCCACCACCTGAAGGTGCAGAGTCCGGTGAATCCATGGACTCCTGGACTCTGCACGGGAAACTTGATCGCCGCTTCTCCAAGTGCGCTGTAATTGACGTTCCGGACACCAAACGTCTCTTGGCAGTACCTCGATGTCGGAACTTCGAGGACATCCCGAACGCTGAAGGCGAATTTGAGATGCACCCAGTGACCTTCAAGGATGGGCGGTCGGCTGTGAGTATTACCCACCATCTGGACAACCGCTACAGCCAGGCTCTACTGTTTGCAGAAATGGACAACATTTCGATTCATCGCCTGATGAAGAAGGTGTTCCACAAACAGTACCCTGTGATCACTAGACTGCTAGCGAAGCCGGATATACACCAGCTGATCCCCCATCTGGACACCAGGGTTTGGCTCTCCTCCCCTTAGTCAACCTTTCCTCCGTGAGTACCAACCTCTTTTATTGGGCTAGTTAGACTTTAAACGTTTTGGAAGCAGTTCAAAATTCTTATGTTTATTTTTTTATAAGTAGTCTAACGCATTTTACTTTGGCGCCCGTTCAATTGCTCAAAATCACCTTAAAAACCTTTTGGCTGAGCAGTCTTAACTATTTTGGGTTAAATTTTAGAGTCCGGACATGTATTTGGATGCAGTTACTCTTTGTAGACTTAGGTAAAATACAGGCTTCATCGAGGAATCGAAATTCAGCCAATCAGAGCACGGCTCCCACTCGGTGTACTTCAAGTTTGCGAAGTGTCTGCTATTTGGTCCGCGCTCGCGTTGACCTTACTAAATGGCTTCTTTCCAAATTCCGCCCACCTCAAACTTACCCCCCCCCCCCCCCCCTCCTGCTCCGGAGTTAGTCACTGGCGAAGTCAGAGGCTAAATCCGTGGTGGGCGTGCCTGAACCTTCGTGGATAGGGGCACGTTAATAGAGTTTCCAGTCCAGTCCATAAGTTCCCCTCCCGCCCCGGAGTCGGTCACTGGCGAAGTCAGAGGCTGAATCCGGGGTGGGCGTGCCTGAACCCTAGTGGATAGGGGCACGTAAAATGAGTTGTCTGTCTGTCTGTCTCATAAGTTCTTCTGTTGTAACCAGTGCATGATGTCAGAGTCCTATGAAGATAAATTTAAAACTGAGCTTTACAAAAAGTATGAAGTTTGTAGAAAAGTGTTAATTCCAAAAGATGCATATTTCACAATGCTAGAAGATCTCAAAACAGCAGCAGCTGATACTGGAACAAAGAGCAGACATGGATACTATCCGCTATCAAAGTAAGTGTATTTCAATACATTCAATGTGTTTATTCATTCATAAATACTAATACTACAATATTTCTATTACTACAATATTTTTCAAATTAATTAAATTTCCTATCCTAATTAATATCCAGTCTCACAATGCTTCCCCATAAATGTTTAGTTTCATTACACTCAAAGAATATAATTATGTGACATGGTGTGTGGATGACTGTTAAAACTGAGTATTCAATGTTCAATTTTTTTTTCCAGAGTTCGGTAATGATCTTAAAATAAGAGTTATAATCGGTATTAGGATGAAAGTACACTTAAGGTGGAAATGGAGTACAGACTTTTTCTGGTGATTGCTATGAGTTTATAAAGGCATAAAACAATATATTGATATTGAAAGCAATAAGATACACGTAAATGTTAATTTTAATAATAAAACCATACTCTGTTAGCCAGACATGTTACAGATAGCATTACTGGCACAAGCACGGTAAAATATGTCTTGGGCATTATGCCTTTAATGTTACTCTTCCACTGTGTTCTGTCTTTGAGTTTGAGTGCCATATATTAACCCTGCATTAAGAAAATACCCATTTAAAAATATTCATCAACTACACAGAAAACATTTATCGTCAAAATGTTTTTAGACTATTGGATTTATGCAAATTAAGGAACATTTAAAAATTCCTATGGTCCAATTATATTTACAAAATGTTAATTTCCCTTTCTCTCTGGCCATGAACTGAAGATTTTAAAGTTTAGCCTTGAAAATTCAACATATAGTGAATGTTCCTGGGGTTGTTTTTTTCAGGTTTGAGATACTGCAGTGTGGCGATGTTGAAAAACTCATCAAAAAGCGCGTTAACCCAAGGGAGAATCCTGTTTATTATGTTAGCATAGAAGAAACATATGATGTGGTTAGGCGTGCACATATAGCCACAGGACATGGTGGTCGAGATCGCATGACCAAAGAAATCAACAAAAAGTATGCAAACATCACTCGCGATGTTCTCAATCTTTTCAAGTCTTATTGTCATGAATGTCAGAAGAAACGTAAGCGCCCAAGGATTAAGGGTGTTGTAGTGCGCCCCATTCTCACAAATGAGTATGGTGGTCCACCTTTGATGAGTCCTGCTCCAGTTACTGTCTCAGCTGATTTACTCAACGCTCGTATAGACAGTATCTTAAATGAGAGAAATGGTGCGAGTTCCTCCCAGATGACTCAGGCTGAGCGTATGGTCAAGAGAAGTAAACTGGAGCTAACAAGTGGACAGGTGGGAGACAACGTAGCTGTACCTATCCCTCTTGTGGATAGGGGACGCGGTGACCCACGAAATATTCTCGGAATAATCATAGACCGTGATGAGAACGATATGTACACAATTTGTGTGAAAGCAGGGATTCTAAAAGGGAAGTTTACACGCAATCAGTTTGATTTGTGCCCCCAGCGTTTACTTACTGATGCTGATGTAAACCAGACGAAGTCAGTGACCGTGCGCCAAGCTGTTAATCATGAATCCAACTGTGGTGGACAGGGATATGTTAGGTGTAACTGTGCTGGTTCTAAGAGATGCGAGTCCAATCGATGCAAATGTTTCAAAAACAAAATTCAGTGTTCTAGCCGTTGTCATGGTAGCCTTGTGTGCAAAAACAAGTGATCTTTCTATACCAATATGTTACTTTCATAATTTGACACTGACTACTTGGTTAATATTCAACTTCATCTTCGTCTATTTTACTACAACTTCTGAAATGATTTGATTTGAGTTTAAATAAAGTGTTACATTAAGACTTGTGTGGTGTGGTATTATTTTTAGTCATTTCCTTGTTTGTTCTTAAAATATTATTTTATTAACTTTTAAGACCAAAAGCCTGTATACAAGTGTCAGTAATAAGACGTGGTCATGATTTTCAGTCATTTCGTGTAATGCCTGGGATTTTCAGTCATTTCGCGTATTGCCTGGTGGTCACAGGAACTTCGCGAAGTGACTGATTGTTTTAGGCATTACGCGTAATCTGATTTCACAGATTGACTGTAACATATATACGAGTATATATATATTGGGTTTTATTAGTAACAAAAATAGGAAGACATATTATGGTACATAATTGGTTTAAAGATAGATATGTTTTAATTTCACCGAGCCTTAAGCAATTTGAACTGATTTAAAAAAAATAAACCATCGAGACAAAAAATAATCTTATTAAATTCGACCATTCTTAATAGTGAAATAGGCCAAGTTGGATGTCATCAAAAAACTTTTAAATTAATCCAACTTTAACAGAAAAGGCATTATTGCTTATCCTTAAAGGGACTTTTCTCTACATCATACATTGTATTTAACAGTATTTTACTGTTAAACAAGTACTTACAGTTTTCGTTAATTAATCGCTGTGGTCTTTTCCTGGGTGGCACGTAAAAGCGACACAACACTGTCAGACTACTGATGCACGTGTTGATGGCTGTAGAAATATGCTTCTAATATTCATACATAAATTGTTTATTGTTTGCGAGTCTATTTCAGCTTTGTTGATTGCAACGCTAAACCGCTTATTGGACGTGGTATGATGGAAATTAAGTAATTAAATGTCATATTGTAGGGTCCTCCCACAGGTAGGTAGGTAGGTATCTAGTTTTAATTGTTCTATACCACTGGGGATTTCGAACACGCCCATCTCGAGTCCGACCTCCGATATGATTCCAGCCAGTGCACCACGACTAACATATAAAAAGCCGAGGTATGTACTACCCTGTCTGTGGGCCCATTGGGCTATTTCTCGCTCCAGCCAGTTAAATAAAACATTTCCTTCCTTCCGATATACCGGCCTCAGTGGCGTCGTGGTTAGGCCATTGGTCAACAGGTTGGTAGGTACTGGGTTCGGATCCCAGTCGAGGCATGGGATTTTTAATCCAGATGCCGACTCCAAACCATGAGTGAGTGCTCCGCAAGGCTTAATGGGTAGGTGTAAACCACTTGCACCGACCAGTGATCCATAACTGGTTCAACAAAGGCCATGGTTTGTGCTATCCTGCCTGTGGGAAGCGCAAATAAAAGATCCTTTGCTACTAATCGGAAAGAGTAGCCCATGAAGTGGCGACAGCGGGTTTCGTCTCAAAATCTGTGTGGTCCTTAACCATATGTCTGACGCCATATAATCGTAAATAAAATATGTTGAGTGCGTCGTTAAATAAAACATTTCTTTCTTTCTTTTTTTCCTTCGATATGATCGGGACCTGACTCGGGACAAGAATCGCCTCCCACAAAATATATTTTGTGAACAATGACTGCAAATATACACACTTTGAGCTTTTCCCCGTTTAGGAATAATGCAAATTAGGTTGAAAGATACCACGGTTCCACACACTTTGACGTTTTGGAATAAATCAAATTATATTGAAAGCGACGAATGTTCACATGCGGGAAGCTGTGGCCCGTAGTGAAATGAAGAATATCTATTGTGAACAATGTCTGGATATATACATGCTTACAGCTTTCCCCACTTAGGAATAACGCAAATGATTTCACCCGATGACACTTCCCGGTTTAGGAATAAAACAAATAAAGCTAAAAACGACAAAAGAATTTGAGTGAGGGACTGTGTCTCGTAGTGGAATGAGATATATCGTTTGTGATGAGTCTTCAAATATTGATACTTTAACCCACCCCACCCCCATAAGCATATGAGACAGGGGCGGGGGGTGAACCAAAACCGTAGATTCGGGCACAAATTATAGATATTCGGGCAAAATGTGCTAACCTGACACCCTTTTACCATGTATTTCCATCATTTTACCCTCATCATTAGTTGTAATCCATGTAAAATGCGTAGTGATTCGTTTTCAACCCTATATAGCTGTTTGGTAGTAATACAAATATGAATAAATGTTATTATACAAATTCGAGCATTTTCGTTGAATTTGGCAAAAAATCAGGCTGTCCCCCCCCCCCCCCCCCCCCACCTTACCCCCTACAAAAATTGGAGCCCATACTGCCTGAAACAAGAAATAGCCCAATGGGCCCATCGATGGGGATCGATCCTAGACCGACCGCGCGTTATATATATATGTGTGTGTGTGTGTGTGTCCATCTTTCCCCCTCCTTCTCTGCTCAGTCTGTCTCTCCATCTGTCTTTCTTTTTCTCTGTCTATATTATAAATCTCTATCTCTCTGAATCTATCTCTCTCTGTCTCAATATCCCTTCCCACATATTAAAATAAACAGTTTGTTTTACACCAGATAATCGTGGTATAAAATGTGCTCAGGTATCGTCAAATTATTCTTTTCTTTTCTTTTAACAGTTAAAAGTTTGTTTTGTTTAACGACACCACTAGAGCACATTGAGTTATTATTCATCGGCTATTGGATGTCAAATTAGATGTAATACTGAAATTCTGTGCATTGATCTGCAATATATCAACATTGATAGACCAATTCCACTAGGCCAGAGTATCATTATTTGTACAGACATGATTTTCGCCAATAATAGTAAAGTAAAAAAGTTTGTTTTGTTTAGTTACTAGAATACACTGATTGATCAGCTATTGGATGTCAAACATTAGGTAATTTTGACATTTAGTTTTAGAGAGGAGACTCGCTATATTTTATATGCACTATCCCACAGATAGGATAGCACATACCACGGTCTTTGATACACCAGTCGTGGTGTTATTTTAACAGAAACACTAAATATTAATAGATTTGATATATGTTTCAAACCAGTATCCATAAATTATTGATTTCCTTTTGACCTTTATGTTATCAATACTCCAAATAAAATATGAGAGCATTATCTCTTCGTGTTTAATATTTTGAATTTCTTTAACTAACGGCACCAAACCATTAACCCACCATTCCGAAACGAAGGTAAAACATGATGCACATAAATGTCCAGTAGTTTAGTGCTTAAGTCCAGTAAATTGATAATAACACTCTGTTTATAACCGTCCACTGAGAAAATGGACTCATTAGTGTTTTAATCCAAACACATGTTGATGCCTTTAAAATTGTGTTCCCTTTTAACAAATGAAATTTACTGTTGTGATGTATAATGCACTCGTCTGGATTTCTTTAAAGTCAGACATTTCCTCATATAATATGCACAGTTTGTAACGGTGGCTAAGTAGTGACGTCCAGTTTTATTTTAAAATGTAGGAGGACTAACTGATACAACATTAGACACTATGTGTTTGCGTTGTTGTGATTTCCATTGCTTCCACATTACAATGAAAAAGACGTCTGAAGGCAAACTTAAACTCTTGGCTGAAATTGTAATACAAAAATGGATTCATCATGGAATTCAGATATCCTAACCATGCGAGACAGTGTAGTAATAAATATGGCACGAGCTGAAACTTGGTTGCAATGTCAACTGCCATGACAACATAAACGGGCATCCAACAGATGAAGAAAACTCCAACGACGATTTCTAGTGTCCTTGCGGCCTTGGTGCTTCTTTGGAATGCGCTGTTTTTCCTTCTGTCTTCTTCCGTGATGATCAAGTCACGGATTGCACGGGCGTGTCTTCTTGCCGTCGCAAAGATCTTTGAATATACACAGATAATCAGAAATGAAGGCAGCACAAAACCTGCAACTATCGTGGTGGTATAACTGTAAACAGGCTGGTAGGTACCGGCTCCAACCCAGAGCGAGTTCTTAACGGCTCAATGGGTAGGTGTTAGGCCACTACACCTTCTTCTCTCTCACTAACCATAACCAACTAATAACTAACCCACTGTCCTGGACAGACGGCCCAGATAGCTGGGGTGTGTGCCCAGGACAGCGTGCTTGAATCTTAATTGGATATAAGCACGAAAATAAGTTAAAATGAAATATAATATTATATCATCTACATTATAAATGTACATAACTTATATTGTTTCTTCACTGTACGGCCTTGAAGTCAATGCTCCCCAACCTTGAAATTGTATAATTAAAATAATATAAATAATAATAATAATAATAATAATAATAATAATAAAAATAAAAATAATTTTCAAGTATCACATAACTAAAACGAGATAAACGAAAACAAAAATTCATTTTATTTCGGATTATATCAAATTTAGGTAAAAGAGACTTGCTTACCGTTTTGAAAGAATATCTTTGACGCGAGTATCCAGACGATCAACCTGTTGCTGTCACATTAAGACAAGATCACTTTCAGTACATTTCAGTAGTGTTTCTTACGTTCCAGTCGTAGATGAAATCTCTGAGATTTTGTTCAAGGCAAGTTTAAAACACCAACAGGACTGGCTTCTTTTTATAGCTGAAAAAAAAAAAAAAAAAAATATTTATCGATCGTTTAAAACGATTTATTGGCGTATGACCTATATTAATTATTACATTCTAGTCTGCATGCCCCTCCTAAATGTATTCAAAGGAATCTAATATAACTTTATAAAGAAATATTTATCATTTTACCAAGCATTTCCAACATAAGCTCCTCCCTTTTTAAATGTAACGTTCATAAATTAAGTCAGTGGGTTTGTACTATACCAAATAGAATCTAGCTCTAGATATAACAGGGAACAATGTGGACTACTTACCGGTAGTATTATCTCAACTAGTATTTAACAAAGTAGTGAACAATCTCTCTCTCTCTCTCTCTCTCTCTCTCTCTCTCTCTCTCTCTCTCTCTCTCTCTCTCTCTCTCTCTCTCTCTCTCTCTCTCTCCCCCCATTGCATTTGTTTCCTTGTCGGTCCAAAATGTTTATACTCCACCAAAAGGTCCCCCCCCCCCCGTCTCGTAGTCTTATGTTAGTACGTACCAACTTGTTGATTGTTTGTTTGAGTGATTGATTGATTAGAATAAATGCACGTGCCCTGTATGAATGACCGATGATCGTTGCGAGCACTTCACGATCCACTTCTTTGTTCTAGCACCGCCTATAGGACTGTCTCTCTAGGACTGGCTTGACAAAATGAACCTTGTCGTAACTGCACCGTTCCAATCATCTTGGTTATTATCATAATATGTTTAGCATCATATGCACGTGCCCTGTATGAATGACCGATGGTCGTTGCGAGCACTTCACGATCCACTTCTTTGTTCTAGCACCGCCTATAGGACTGTCTCTCTAGGACTGGCTTGACAAAATGAACCTTGTCGTAACTGCACCGTTCCAATCATCTTGGTTATTATCATAATATGTTTAGCATCATATGCACGTGCCCTGTATGAATGACCGATGGTCGTTGCGAGCACTTCACGATCCACTTCTTTGTTCTAGCACCGCCTATAGGACTGGCTTGACAAAATGAACCTTGTCGTAACTGCACCGTTCCAATCATCTTGGTTATTATCATAATATGTTTAGCATCATATGCACGTGCCCTGTATGAATGACCGATGGTCGTTGCGAGCACTTCACGATCCACTTCTTTGTTCTAGCACCGCCTATAGGACTGTCTCTCTAGGACTGGCTTGACAAAATGAACCTTGTCGTAACTGCACCGTTCCAATCATCTTGGTTATTATCATAATATGTTTAGCATCATATGCACGTGCCCTGTATGAATGACCGATGGTCGTTGCGAGCACTTCACGATCCACTTCTTTGTTCTAGCACCGCCTATAGGACTGGCTTGACAAAATGAACCTTGTCGTAACTGCACCGTTCCAATCATCTTGGTTATTATCATAATATGTTTAGCATCATATGCACGTGCCCTGTATGAATGACCGATGGTCGTTGCGAGCACTTCACGATCCACTTCTTTGTTCTAGCACCGCCTATAGGACTGTCTCTCTAGGACTGGCTTGACAAAATGAACCTTGTCGTAACTGCACCGTTCCAATCATCTTGGTTATTATCATAATATGTTTAGCATCATATGCACGTGCCCTGTATGAATGACCGATGGTCGTTGCGAGCACTTCACGATCCACTTCTTTGTTCTAGCACCGCCTATAGGACTGGCTTGACAAAATGAACCTTGTCGTAACTGCACCGTTCCAATCATCTTGGTTATTATCATAATATGTTTAGCATCATATGCACGTGCCCTGTATGAATGACCGATGGTCGTTGCGAGCACTTCACGATCCACTTCTTTGTTCTAGCACCGCCTATAGGACTGTCTCTCTAGGACTGGCTTGACAAAATGAACCTTGTCGTAACTGCACCGTTCCAATCATCTTGGTTATTATCATAATATGTTTAGCATCATATGCACGTGCCCTGTATGAATGACCGATGGTCGTTGCGAGCACTTCACGATCCACTTCTTTGTTCTAGCACCGCCTATAGGACTGTCTCTCTAGGACTGGCTTGACAAAATGAACCTTGTCGTAACTGCACCGTTCCAATCATCTTGGTTATTATCATAATATGTTTAGCATCATTGTAAGCGAACCCCAACATGAGGATAATCCAAAGCCGACTTGGCAGCTGTGTCTATATTTTCGTTACTCCTGATGCCAGTATGAATGTTCACCCAACAGAATACAATATCTATATTACCAACAGATGAAAACACACACTTCTGTATCAACATCACAATTAAGGGATGTTCCACTTTCGTATTTTGTTTAGGTTGGAGACACGAACGCAAAATATATTTCGACCACTTAATTTCTTTAATGATTACCCACGTTTAAGCAGAAAAAATTAATGCCGAATCAGCCAATCTCAGAAATTATTGTATTTGATGGTATGTAATGACCTGTATATGGGAAAGTGCATATATATACAAGATTCCTTTCTGCTTTATCGTTGGGAGTAGTCTGAGGCGGGTGCGATTCCCACATATCTCTCTTTTTCTCTTTCAGTCTGCATGTCTGCTCTTCCTCTGTCTGCTTGTCTCTCTTTGTCTCTAGCTCAGTATGTCTGCTTGTCCCTAGCTTTACCTCAGTATGTATTTCTGTCTCTCCCTGCCTGCCTGTCTGTCTGTCTGTATCTCTCTCTCTCGCTCTCTCTCTCTCTCTCTCTCTCTCTCTCTCTCTCTCTCTCTCTCTCTCTCTCTCTCTCTCTCTCTCTCTCTCTCTCTCTCTCTCTCTCTCTCTCTCTCTCTCTCTCTCTACTAAATGTCGAAATAACCATGTTAGACACTAAATAGCCGTAGTTTGAAATGTATCTAGATCTAGTTAAACAAATATTCCTTTTGTTTACAATAATGGTCCATTTTATTTTGTTGATGCGAATATAGGCACGTCCAGTATTAAAAATAAAAACATGGTCGGATACGGAAATGGCATTCATCCCCACCCGACACCATTAGATCCGTGTTATCTGTCTACAATAACAAACCACATGTACTTTCATATTTATTAAAACTCGTTTAAAAACGTATCAAACTCGCTTTTGCTCGTTAGATAATTTTAAAACAACTCGTTGTGAGATACGTGGTATCTAACGGCCACTCGTGTATTATTCTCTATATCTTCACCTGAATTAAGTTTAAACGATGTGAAGGTAAAGTTTATTTTGTTGAATCTGACATGTAGTCTTAAAGAAAAGCCGAGCTACATTTTTTCATTAGCAGCAAGTGTTCTTTTATGTGCACTGTTTCTACAGACAAGACAGCACATACCTGGATAAACTTTAAACAACGTTAAAATTGGTTTTGTTTAACGACACTACATACATTGATTTATTAATCATCGGCTAATGGATGTTAAACATTTGATAATTTTTACATCTAGTCTTAGAGAGGAAACACGCTACAAACAGACCATAGCCTTTGATATACAAATATCATCACTTTATTTTTGCATTTACCATAGTTTGACACCCAATAACCGATGTATTTGTCGTGCTGGGGTGTCGTTAAACATCTATTCTATCTTGATATACAGTCGTGGTGCACTGGCTGGAACAAGCAATAGCTCATTTGGGCCTATTGACGGATATCAATCTTGGACCTACCGCGCATCAAGCGAGCACTGTGCCACTGGGCTACACCCCGCCCCTTTAAACTACGTAAACAGTAGATTAATTGTTTCAACAACAAACAAAATTGCAAAGTCAAAAGAAATTTATATAATATTCATAAATACAACAAGTAGTCATCATTTGGATGGACAGGTTAAAATGGCAATATTTCATTAAATAATTAATATATTAAATACAATTATTGTTTAATAAGGTAAAAGTATATGTATGTTTTAATGATATAATGATATATATATATATATAAATGACAACACACCACACAGTACTAGGTTTTCTGATACATGTAAAAAAGACAATAAAAAACAAACAATAAAAGTAATACACATAATAACCGTTATTTCTCAAACGTGAGAACCAAAGTTATGTCTGTTCGTCCCTCTTTCTCTGTGTATTCTTCATACAAAAGCATATGCTAGACAAAAGTCTTAAGACATAATTACAATAATTGCTAATTAAATTTAAGATATGTGTATACGTAAAATCTGTAGATAAAATGATATATGTTCAATTACAATAATGAGCAATTAGTTAACTGTTAATCCACAACTTAACAGGATCTTGAGTATAACCACTAATCAACATTAATCTACTAATTAGCTGCATGGTGCTATTATAGCTAGATCGATCCATCTCTATGGATCCATTCAAATGATTGGGGTTTTTCTCGTTACAACCAGTGCACCACAACTGGTCAAAGAAAAAAATGTTTTATTTAACGACGCACTCAACACATTTTATGTACGGTTATATGGCGTCAGACATATGGTTAAGGACCACACATATTTGGAGAGGAAACCCGCTGTCGCCACATAGGCTACTCTTTTACGACAGGCAGCAAGGGATCTTTTATTTGCGCTTCCCGCAGGCAGGATAGCACAAACCATGGCCTTTGTTGAACCAGTTATGGATCACTGGTCGGTGCAAGTGGTTTACACCTACCCATTGAGCCTTGCGAAGCACTCTCAGGGTTTGGAGTCGGTATCTGGATTTAAAAAAACCATGCCTCGACTGGGATCCGAACCCAGTACCTACCAGCCTGTAGACCGATGGCTAACCACGACGCCACCGAGGCCGGTCACAACTGGTCAAAGGCCATGGTATGTGCTTTCCTATATGTGGGAAAGTGCATATAAAAGATCTCTTTCTGCGTTGGGAAAAATGTAGCGGGTTTCCTCTGATGACTACGTGTCGGAATGACCAACGGTTGGACATTGTTTGAATAGCCGATGATTAATTGATCTCTGTGCTCTAGTGGTGTCGTTAAACAAAACAAACTTTAACTATCATAGCTATGAAAGGGACTGTCCTGAGTTTGCAGCCATTGTAACATATTTAAAACAAACGGAACCTTTTTGATAAACAAAAATTACATATTAAAGATACTTTTTTTTAGAATACCAGTGTGTGTATTTAAACATGTTTGTTGTTGTCCAAATGTTTGCAGCAGCCCAAACTGGATTTTACCTTCCAATTAAAAAAAAAAAGGAAACAGCAAAAGGATCGGGCACAAGTTTGCCAACTTACTAGACCCTCTCCTAATATATATATATATATAGTAGTCGTTTTCGAGTTGAAAGACTTATATATATATATATATATATAGTAGTCGTTTTCGAGTTGAAAGACTTATATATATATATATATATATAGTAGTCGTTTTCGAGTTGAAAGACTATATATATATATATATATATATATATATATATATATATATATATATATATATATATATATATATATATATATATAACGAAGTAAATTTAAAAATGGCTGATACAAACATTAGCACACGGCCACAAATACATTGGATATACAGACACTTGTATTATAAGCAAGAAAATTTATTTAATACATAATTTTAGTCACCAAAATAACTGTTAGTAGGAAACATCTTACAATGGCTGCAAACTCAGGACTATGTTTGCTGGAAAGCCGATTATTTCATACATTAATACATTAAGTCAGTTAAAACAAAAACAATTTATTATTTGTGAATGGGTATATTCTAAAATCTTTGACTTTTATGTGAAAAATATTTCGTAGTTCAAATATTAATCAGATAATAGAATAAATATTAATAAACATGTATATTTTTACATGCATTGACACAAAAATACATATTTAATTTATAGATGCATGAATAAATAAATAAATAAATATATAAATAAATAAGGTTGCTTAAAATACCTGCACATGTTCATGGGATTAGCTAATCATAGATCAGAGGCGGATCTAGGGGGCCCAGGGGCCCGTCCCAGCCCCTAAATTTTGCGACATTTATAATTTTATTATATATTAATTTTAATTTTTTTACGATCCCCCTCCAAACCTCCCCCAAAGTTCCCTTGGCATTCCACATCATGTCATTGCCCCCTCCCCAAATGGATTGTCTGGATCCGCCATTGCTACATAACAACATGAATTTTAACTCGCGACATATCCCATTTAGTTGTATTTAAACACCCGCCTTCATCAAATGACTGAATTGAATTGCTCTTGTATATATACACGTATATTTAAACAATGTTGTTCTTTAAATAATTATATTTAAATATATACATGTTCCCTTCCATTTCACCTCTACCCACGTTGCCAACATTCAACTATAGGCCTACCCAGTTTGTAACAGCTGCAAAAATCGAAGCCCCTTCTAAAATAATGAAACAAAACAAACACATTAAAACGTTGTTTTTGAACTAAATTATAAGTGTCCAGAGTACAATATACTGACTTCTAAACATTACGCATGTTATAAATGAAATGTAGAATTATTTTTGTTTGTATGTTTTCGTGCATTATATGGTTAGCACAGTATCATTACTGACAATTTAAAAGTGCAAATATTGCAATCCCACTTACAACTTTATAACTGCATTAACCTTCTTGCTTATAGAGCTGTGTACACCCGCCCATATTTATAAATAAATTTTACCTTTTGTTTGTTTAACAATAAAAAAGTACATAAAGTACTTCTGTTACAATTACCATACATATCCAATAAATAATGGATGATCATGACATATATTCTTGTTCCTGTTACTCTGTTACCGGAGTGCAATCAAAACAAACAGTGCAATCAAAACAAACATGCCGTGCGTGATATTTAACTCTGTTATCGTCTGCTAATCTGAACGATATGGAATCTTTCATTTTGTTGGGTACGGACAGTTTCTTTACACCGTGAGGCAACATTACTCCCAGAGAGTTCCGAATTACATGAACACTCAAATGAGACAATGCGCTGGGCTGGATTCGTGTGGGTAAGAAACTGCACATTTTACACAATGCACCATCATCATCATCTCCGTCCGAGTGTCGGTCGGTGTGTCTGTCCTCGTGGAAGCGTTCATGGAGAACGCCTAGCCGGGCTATCGTGTCCCACTGTAACTGACCCCTGTGTCTGGCCAGTTCGACAGCGCATTCGAACATGTTGAACGAGCAAAACTCCGCATTCAAAACACATTCCAACGGAGTCATGCCTTCTGAATCGATACACATTTGGTCGGCACCGTTCTGCAACAATACCCTCAAACAGTGGAGCAATCCCAGCTCGCTCGCCGTGTGCAGGGCAGTTTTGCCTCTTTCCATACTCTCACATCCCTTGGCGTTGACGTAATCCACATCCGTGAGCTTCGCCGTTTGGCCACTGTAATTGCACATCATTTCGATGACTTCGTATCGGTTTAGCCGCACAGCGAGCAGCAGGAACGGGCAGCAAATGTCCGCGCAAACCAGCTGGTCGGCGTAATGTTCCATGATGTACACGACGTACTGGGAATGTCCGTACACCAGTGCGTAACGCATTGCCTCCACCGGAGAAGGCATATCGCTGTCGCCTTCCCATTCGTATCCCATACTGGTTCTCAGTCCTTCTATGTCTTCCACTGGCTCGTGATCTCTTATTGCAGTCAAAAAATTGAGAATCATGATTTCATATACAGCCAGTGCACACGTTATATGTTTGAAACGGTATGTAGATTGTACGCCCTCACGAAGTGAACACGTTATAGTTGTAAGACTGACGATATGATATACACTGTACACAAAATACACACGTTATACCACACACTAGTGCACACGTTATACTATACTCACTGTAGGCGTATTATGCACGACTAATATATACAGAGCATCAACAGAATAATTATTATAGTGTGCTACACGCATACTAATACTGTCAGGCAGTAAGATCGCAGTGCAAAAATTCCAATCGGTATGAAGTCCAATATAGGAGCTTTACCGATTGCCAGCTGCACACAAATATGTACTGTTACTGTTAGCCTATTACGGTGATCTAGCCGACAGGCTTCACTGACCAGTGTACCACGTGATTCGATTACGTAAGTTTTCATCACTGAAGCAGGCAGGCTAATTAACAAACGCATTCTTTCTACCTATCAATACGTGATTAATTTCGAAAGAAAAAAGATACGGAAAATAATGATTTACACCATGGATACTAAAAGCACAACTACACATTAATAATTATTGCCATGGAATGTTTTTGACGTAAACAAACTAATTAATTACTAGGGGTGTAGCTCGTTAGATACATTTATGGAACAATTGACCGTAAGATGTAAATGGTATTTAGGCCTAATGACCACTCAATATAGTATGAAAGGAACTATTCAGCCCTAGCAATAATTCCGTTTGTCCACCCCCACCCCCACCCCCACCCCAACAACATAAAGAGACACCTAGCTTCTTTTCTTTCTTTTTAAAAAAATTCTTTTTACAAAACACTCTCTTGCTTCAATATGTTTTAAATATAAATCATGTATGGATAAATACATTTGGAATGACTTTTTGCCGAATTATTTCAAATTTAGTTTGGCCGTTGGGAGAAATAATAAATTCATGTGTATAAAATTATTTCACACATAAAATGGATAGTGAGATACAAAACATTTCGATGTCTGGAAATGCGTTGGTTATAGAGATATCCAAGCACGAAAATGTAAGTAAATTGTAATTTTTATAAAGTAAAAATAATTTATTTGCCGAAAACATTTTAAAATGGCTGCATAATCAGTGTAGTCCGTCCAGTTATCTATGGGTCCACTATTTGTATTAAATAACTACAAATGAATCTATCCCACACATTTAATCTTTACATATTAACAATACCAAAAGTATAATGAGATCATTCTGCGCAAACACTGATTTCTAAAAGAATTCATGGTAAAAACGGAAATTAAACTTTAAAAAAAAGTGCATTGTCGCATATTATAGTATCTGCATCCAATTGTCGGATTGTGTGTGGTATATGGAGAATACCACATGAGTGGCCGTCAGATAACATTTATATTACGAATTGTTTTAAAGCGTATTGGGCAAAATACGAGTAAGATACATTTTGTAACTAATGGACACAAATGTAATATTTTATTCTTACATTATCCTAAAAAAAATAAAACAAAAAAACAACAGATCGGTTTGAAATCAATTTAAACATATTTTCCAACTAAAACTTGTTTACGGCTGTTGCAGGTCGGGTCAGGTCGGGTTAATGGGTTTTACGCGCACATTCAGAGCAAGCTGTGGTAGCTCACGCCTGTCATGGGCGCAGATGGCGTGTTTAGCTGGCTCCTCCGTCCAGGATAGGAAAATGGTTTGGGGGTGGGGGAGGGGATCGGCTGGGCTGGTATGTGTAAGTGAACACAAACAGCTCCAGACCAGAGATGGTAGCGGGCGGGGGACGGCTTATTCACTTGCAGTGAACTTATAATGCACCACAGAGCAATCAGTTTCAGGTAAACTTAAACATGTGTCACAAACTATGGCTAGGAGTAGCCAATCGTATGTCTTTATATCGAGAACACTCTGCATTATAATATTGCCGTTATAGTGTATGGTGTTCTCACCACCTGGTGTGTAAAGAATGGTATGGATTATAAATGCGGCGTACACGTGTGTTCGGTCCGGCTAAAACACAATTTAAAAATCGAAATACATTAGTTTCAATGAGTTTTAAAAATGTGTTTAACGACACCACTAGAGCAAATTTATTTATTAATCATCGGCTAATAAATGTAAAACATTTTGTAATTTTTACATATAGTCTAAGAGAGGAAACCCGCTGGGTTTTTTCCATTAGTAGCAAAGGATCTTTTATATGCACTTTCCCTCAGACAAAATAAAACATAGTACGACGGCATTTGATATATACCAGTCATGGTGCACGGACTGGAACGAGAAACAGCCCAATGGGCCCACCGACATTATCGATCCTAAAGCGACCGCACATCAAGCGAGAGCTTTCAAACCACTGGGCCACGTCCCGCTCAGTCAGTTGAGTGCTCGCTTGAGGTGCTTGCGTCGCAGGATCGAACCACCTCGGTGGATCCATTCAGCTGATTGAGGGTCTTCTCGTTCCAGCCAGTGCACCACAATTGGATAAAGGCCGTGGTATGTGTTTTCCTGTCTGTGGGAAAGTGCATATAGAAGATCCCTTGCTGCATTAGGAACAATATAGCGGGTTTCCTCTGATGACTACGAATCAGAATCACAAAATGTTTCGCATCCTATAGCCAATGCTTAATTAATCAATGAGCTCAATTGGTGTCGTTAAAGAAAACAAATTCTGTTTTGTTCTAAACAGGATGCGCGCATTGCGTTGCGTCTGCAAAACGTATGCGGTCGGCCATAATAAAATAATCATATTATATGGTGCATAAACTTGTATGCCCAAAAGGCAAGCGACAGACGCATCATATAAATAGTCGGACCGCACGCACGCGCCGCAGTCATGTCTACATGAGCCTCTAGACACACACGTAGGCTACCACTGGTCCGAAAAAATAATAATAATAATAATAATAATAATAATAATAATAATAATAATAATACAAATATCTGGTAGTGAATGAAAATATTTCAATAAAACTAAACTAAAGTAAATTAAACTAAAGTAAATAACTAAACTAAACTTAACAAATAAATCATAAAATAAAATAAAATAAACGGCACTCATTCAACTGATATTTTAGCACTTCCCCATAATAAAATATGCAAGGACCCTATTCAGACTTGCGTTTTTGTATTTACATGTTTATTCCATTAGTTCGTTACATTTAAATTGTCAATATATTATACCAGTTTAATACAACAAAAATAATTAATCGGATAATAAAATATGTTACGAGACCAATGAATCAACTAACTATAGAGGGCGCACTCCACTTTTGTGCTTTCTCTCCAAATCAATGACGTAGATCACAGAGTCGGTGGTTTATTTGATGTGTTTGAGAACTCATTTTTGTTCTTAGTTTTTGTCACATAAACAATCATCGTGGAGTCTACGGTTTGTAATTTATATATTATTATATCATAGAAACTAAATGTAATGAAAAGGTCAATTTATAACGTATACGATTGAACTGCTTGGAGAAAAGATAAAACGACTACTGACCATCCGCCATTTTTAATGTCAGGAGTACACTTGACAGAAAAAAGGGGGCAGGAATACAAGTGTAAAGCAATCTTTATGGAATAATTGATTGTTTGTTTGTTTAGCTTTTTGAAAATATAATGTGACTTAGGTGCTATTTGGAGACGAACTCA
The DNA here is from genome assembly GCF_016097555.1 of Gigantopelta aegis. Classification (NCBI taxonomy): domain Eukaryota; kingdom Metazoa; phylum Mollusca; class Gastropoda; order Neomphalida; family Peltospiridae; genus Gigantopelta; species Gigantopelta aegis. The sequence goes on from NC_054707.1 coordinate 4,061,074, forward strand.
GCATGGTTCAAGTAATTGTGGACATTTTATTTGTCCTAAACTTTTTTTTTTTTTTTTTTCATCATTGATTCAGAAAATAATCAATAGTCACACTCATCCATAGTCACACATGTTTCTAAAGCTTGCATGGGTATACCATTGACATCACATTTGTGAACAGATGAAGTTCAAAACACTTCCTGGTCCATCAACCTGTTAACGGAACTACATATATATGTCCATAATTAACATTCTTTTTCATCAGTAATAAAATCAGTTTTCTAGAATCAGGGATTTACCTTGTTTTTCTGAAATGGGGGTCCCTTGGACTCACCTCTTTCTTTTCTGGGGGTCCCAAAACCACACAAATGACAGAGAGCTGCAGACAACAAATCACGTGTATACTATATATGTTTCATTAAAGTAAATTTAACAAGCTGTGTTGTTGTATTTCCTTTCGGGAAATCAATGTCAGTATTCATTGTTTATTCTTTCAAAATCAACATTTCACTTTGATCTGTATAACTATTTGAACCATTTCCTGCAAGCTAAATGACACTCACAATACCATGCGTTGTTTATGAATCGTGCTACTTGTTTGTTAATGCAAATCAGAACATTTAACCAGTGTGTTTTATTCGCCCGGGAATTTCCGATTGTGTTCGGCCTGTTGACGAGAAGTTCTGAATGATCGCAAATCCGCGATCTCTTTCCGGAAATTACCAACTTTACACGATTAAGCGCAGCAAAGGATAAAGACGCAGTGTTCCCAGAGATTAAAACTTTTTGTTTTCGAGATGGGGAATCCCCATTTGAATAAGCAGTTTATAGGTAGAAAAGAAATAGTGTGTTACACAGAATGATCGATCTTTGGACAGGGTTACTGAAAATGTCAGATATTTTATGCGTCCCACGGGACGCAGTATCTCTATTTTTGCGGGTCCAGTTAAGTTTTACTGCGTCCTATACGCAAGTTTTGTGCGTCCGGTAAATCCCTGTAGAATACCACATACATAGGTCCAGAGACGGGAATTACAGAACAAATAATACAAGTCATATAACGTTATCCTGAGTGCGGGTCCAGTTAAGTTTTAGTGCGTCCTATACGCAAGTTTTGTGCGTCCGGTAAATCCCTGTAGAATACCACATACATAGGTCCAGAGACGGGAATTACAGAACAAATAATACAAGTCATATAACGTTATCCTGAGTGCGGGTCCAGTTAAGTTTTAGTGCGTCCTATACGCAAGTTTTGTGCGTCCGGTAAATCCCTGTAGAATACCACATACATAGGTCCAGAGACGGGAATTACAGAACAAATAATACAAGTCATATAACGTTATCCTGAGTGCGGGTCCAGTTAAGTTTTAGTGCGTCCTATACGCAAGTTTTGTGCGTCCGGTAAATCCCTGTAGAATACCACATACATAGGTCCAGAGACGGGAATTACAGAACAAATAATACAAGTCATATAACGTTATCCTGAGTGCGGGTCCAGTTAAGTTTTAGTGCGTCCTATACGCAAGTTTTGTGCGTCCGGTAAATCCCTGTAGAATACCAAATACATAGGTCCAGAGACGGGAATTACAGAACAAATAATACAAGTCATATAACATTATCCGGAGTGCCCTGCTGTTCGAAACTAGAGGGATGGTTTGACAGTTATAATTGCTCTCTGCCGTCAGAGACAACTATTTAATGAAAATACAGTATTTTTGGTTGCCAGAGTACAGGGTATGACAAATATTTAAAAAGTCACTAGCCACAGGGCTAGTGGGTTGCGGAATTGTGGACAGAATCATGGAAATACTTATCTGAAACAGAATTCCCAATTTTTTTCCAAAACATTATTTGGGCTATTTTCACAAAAAGGGGTAAGAATTAAGGAAAATATAAAATGTTGTTTTTTATGTCTTTAATAGTAAAATCTAAAGCAGATATGTTCAGTGGTGCATAATTTCAATTAGCAAAACTAGATATGTATAATTTGTTTATATGTACATACAAAATATTTTCATGCTTTTGTTTTTACCCTTAATCGTAAGGCATAATATAGTAAACAATAGTCTTTACCGTTATGTCTTTACTGTTAATTTATTAATAGCAAAGAAAGTCAATAAATGTAAATACTTTTATAAATGTGTATAGATATCTATAATTGTTACTATTACAAGAATATGTAAGATATAATGCTAGACTGGATGATTGTGAAAAAGTGTTAAATTTGTCTTTTCTATTATTCAACATAGATAATGGTAAAAACAATAATTATAACGGTAAAGACACATGACATGGTATTTGTGCCATCAGCAATGTACATCAGTAATGCAATCATGCAAATGCTTTTTAAAAACAGATTTACTGAATGAAAAAATATAAATGATGGGTTTCTCATGCTTCCAGGATACTTTATTAAACTAACAGTAAAGACAGACAATAAGTGTGACAGTGAAAAAAGTTTTTCATAATTAAAAATAACTTGCCTATAAAGATACCCAGCTAGTATTCATGTACTTTACATGTTGATCTAAGCTTGACCTAGATGCAACAGTGCCATCTGGTGGACAACTTTCAAGCTAATAAAATTTTGGTCCTTTATGTAGGTAATATAATGGTAAAGACAATAAAATGAAAGGTGCAACTTAAAGCTGTATGCAGTGCAGTTTTATTTTAATATTCTAAATTGAAATTTAAGAAATTTATGTATTTGTGAATCACAAAACTCCCTAAAATACTAAGTGTTTGGCTTTAAACTGCAATATACAGTTTCAGTTAGTGTCTAAGACTCATGCTTTAAAGCCACTCACGCTAGTTTAGCTCCTTCTACAAAATAGGTTTTCTTTTAAAGTAATATAAAGTACATTACATGTAAGATGACCTCTATAGCATATAAATAACCCATTGTAACTTACTTGTTACTTTTTATCACTATTTGACAGGTTTACTTCCATTTGACTTGGGTACGAAATGACCAAATGACTATGGTACGAATAGAACAGTTAACGAAGTGTTAAATAAATATACAGAACTTCACATACGTTGTTGTCACTTCCTATTTATTGCACAAGTTTATTTTGCGAAAGAATATATACCACGAGACCGCATAGTACAATAAATAGGAAGCGAAAACAACTTATGTGAAGTTCTGTATTTATTACATACCTTCTTTTATGTTTTATAAAAGCCGTTTTTAATTTAATGTAATAACAACACTGTTAAATCTATTATCAAAACTCATTTCATGGATTTACTTAACACTAAGAATCATACTCTGCAGCAGCCTTGTGTAACGTTTCAAATAAAATGTGACGTCATTTGTAAATCATATATGACGTCAGTAAATAAAAGGCGCTAACTGCAATAAAAAGAAAAAGCGAATTCCCCATTTAAAAGTTCCGGTCTATATGCAGTATTCTCGCTGCTCCATTTAAGCAGGATGCCCCGCCCCGCTATTCCATTTTGCCGCTCTCCTTTCACGTTCCCCGCCTTCCTTTATTTTTGAGCGCCCCTCTTTATTTTCCAGCACCTATCTCCGCTATTTCCAAATGCACTTTTTTCCACACAAAAAACAACAATCAGTCTGCACACTGGACATCAAAGGAAACAAGCCGCTTTGTGTACGATAAAGCAATTGACGAAACATTTACGACAAGTTACCGTAACATAATTTAACAGTATTTTTAACAGCCTCTATTTTGTCCAATATCTGTATCCATTTGTATGTTTGATAGACACAATAAAAGTTATATTTTATGTAAGCAATGAAAACAGTTTTTTTTTTTACGGATTCGGCAATCTCCGATTGAAAAAACCCTCTTATTTGGCGCCAAATTTGTCACGTGATCAGAACCGTCATTCTCGCTTTTGTTTCCACTAACTATCGTTTGATATTTTGTCCTCAGTTGCAGATATAATTTTTACTTTCTGTTATTCTGTTTATTCAGCAGTTCTTTATAAAATATTGTAAACTTTTCAGCTTGAGGGGATATAAACGCTTATAAAAACAACGGAAGTGGTAGTGTTTATCATTAAAATCATTTATCTTGAGTGCCAAATAATATATGCACCGCCTTTACAAAAACGAAACTACTTTTTATTAACTGGCGATAATACTTTATCACAGCGATCGATTCATTCGATGAAGATGGAAATAGCAAAAATGTAGCTGACATTAGGAGATCACTTTACAAACATCTTTATTGTTTTTCATATATCTTGAAATTTGTATTAAAAATAATAATAATAAAACTTTGATCGGTCCAGCAAAACTGGAACTGCCCGTGAATCATTTGTGGTTGAATTAAAAGACGAGTCTCTTTATAAACCCCTTTGCACTTTTTCGTAGACAAAATAAGGAGTGTCTTTTCTCAGTCTACCAACACACAACAATATGATAACCAAACTACTACTACTCCTCCTCCCCCCCCCCCCCCCTTTTTTTTTTTTTTTTGCTTTTCGTTTATTGGTGGGGTGTTTTGTTTTGTTTTTTGAAGGGTGTGGTGCCGAGCGGCCGCCCTCCTTTAATTTTCACTGATATGTGCGATACAAAATAAATTTATTGCACAGTTTCAAAATGTCTTTATCCATATAGTAAGACTGAATAGGTATGTAATAAATTTTCCTATTGTGCAATGTATATCTTTGAGTGATACAATTTTTAACGTATGATGTAATTTGATTTTCTATTTTTCAGATTGAAAACCTGATGATGAGCAGGCAGACTGCATCTGGAGGGAAAGGTAGAGGTTTAGCCCCGCCATGTAAGAAATCTCATTTTTAGCCCATTTTTTTGTTTTAACATTAACATTTTGTTGAACATGTACACAGTTTAGGGAACATACATGTGTATAGTATACAAAGTTTAATACCTATTTGGGTATTATTTTGCATATTTATGGTATAAAATTGGTTGGGTGTGGAGGTAGGGGTAGTAATGTGCTACTAATTTACATTATTAGTACCCTACTAGTCCAACCAGAGGGGACTATAGGTTTGATCTCCATCCTTCTGTCTATCCCATATATAGTTATCTGGACTTTTTTTCACGCAATGCCTGCAGATATTGAGCTGAAATGTTGTGTATATATAGCTTTATTATGCATTGCTACATATCCAGTTTGTCTTTCATGGGGATTTACCTATTTTGGCCCTTGATCCTAGGAGATAATAAAATTTGGTTTCTGGACTGTTTTTTAATCACAATGCCTCAAGATACTGGGCTGAAAATTTGTGTATATTACAGATCGAGTTTTGACATTCAGAGTAATTTACCTCTTGGCACATGGACATGGGAGATAAGAAAATGTGTTGGGGGCCCAATAGGGGACATGTATTGTCTTACCAGTACTCTTGGAGTGCTTGTTATTTTATTATGTCACACTGTAAACAAGCTATGTTATTATTTCAGTACCCAACACCAGCAGTACTGACCTAGCCAGCTACTTCGAGTGTCCCGTGTGTTTCGACTATGCATTACCACCCATTATGCAGTGCCAGAGTGGCCACATTGTGTGCCAGTCCTGTCGGCAGAAACTGGCATCATGTCCTACATGCAGAGGTCCTCTTGGTAGGTATCTTTTATTTTTTTGTTCTGATTAAAAATAAACACACACAGAATGTAGGCTTCTTCTTTTCATTCGTTTAAATGGCTACATTTTGGCCAGCTGTGACTGAATGATGCTGTCCTCTAGATCACTTCTCGTACCATACAGCTTCTTCTAGAGTGTTGTTCTAGTTGTCTAGGTAGTGTGTCTCAGCTGCTGTAGTTTTTTGCAGTCTTGGATGACATGTTCGGTCGTCTTGTTCTGCTTCTCCACAGGAGCACTTGGAAGAGGGTACTAGCCGGAACATCTTATGCTTTTTCTGGTTCATCCTGTTATGTCTAGTCCTTAGTCGAAACATGATCAATAGAATGTAGTGAATTTATTTAAAATATTTTGCTTAATGAGTCCTCGTCATGATGGGCGAATGACCACACAGCCAAGTCTCGTGCAGGCCCAACAATGGAATGAGGTGAGAAATTTGGCCCTTGATGTTATTTGTTATCTAGATATTTTTTTACTGGTTTAAATGAAATGTTATTAATTGCACTAACATGCATCTGATTGGACTGACTAAATTCTGCAAGAGAATTATCATATTTGAAACTAGATTATAAACAAAATTACTTAATACAAATATTTGGGTTCTTAGTCTTGGTTAATGTGTAAGTGGGTTGACCTTTCTGCATTTGAGCCAGCTATTCTACTGTGCATTACAGTAAAAACACTACTTGTATTTTCAGGAAACATCCGTAACTTGGCCATGGAAAAGGTGGCTTCCACAGTTAGCTTTCCTTGCAAATATTCCAACAATGGCTGTCCTGTGACACTGCTTCATACAGAGAAAACTGACCATGAAGAAACCTGTGAATTTAGGTAACAGCTTTTTTTTAATCAGTATTTTAGATACTGGTGTAAATCAGGATGTTAGCAAATTTAGTGAGGCGATACAAGACGCTAATATTTCATGATGCTGAATTTAAAGAGACAGACTGTTCCAAAAACCTTTGTGCAATTGTTTGTCTGTGATTAATGAACATGAAACAATGGTTACATACTATTGATTAAACCAAAAGGATATCAAATAACAGTAGTTAGTTAGCATGCACATTACTGCAATTTTTTACTAAATTCAAGATGTCTATAAGCTGCATAGCGTCAAGATTAGTCAAAAACATTATTTCAGCTGATCATACAAGTTAAGCGTATTCATTTTTTAGTTTCTGATATGATGACTTCGCTAATGCTCTATGTTGCTAATATATCACTAATCAATTGCTAATATTTTATGATTTACAGTATTTCATTATCATTGTACAAAAGTTATAACTTTATGTTGTTTAAATGTTGAAAATTAAGTCGTTGAAACATTTTTTATTTTTTTTAAAATCATTTTGCTAATTGCAAGGGTAAGAGGATATAATCCTGGGTAAAGCAAATATCATTATTAGTATAACAATTGTATTTGAGCATTTTAAGTAGAAGCAACACAGATGTGCATACTATATACAGACCTCAATGTGAAGAAAACTGAAGGCAGTGATTAATTGCTCCCCTTACTTAGATTATGGGCAACCATTTGAGATATATTGATATATAAATTCATGGGACACGAGATGTATCCAGTGGTAAAGCGTCTGCCTGATGCACGGTCAGTTGATCCCAGTCGGTGGGCTCATTTGGCTATTTCTCGTTCCAGCCAGTGCACCATGACTGGTATATTAAAGGCTGTGGTATGTGCTATTCTCTCTGTGGGATGGTGCATATAAAAGATCCCATGCTACTAATGAAAAAATGTAGTGAGTTTCCTCTTGAAGATTCTGTCTCAAAATTACCAAATGTTTGACATCCAATAGCTGATGATGAATACATCAATGTGCTCTGTTGGTGTCATTAAACAAAACAAACTAATTTCATATAAATTCACATGTTAAGTGGAGTAAAAAATTACTCACTTTTATCTAGTTAGTGTCTGTTGGGAACGAGAGTGATACATTTTACACGCATGGTTTAGATTACTAAGAGACGTAGAGCGTTATAATGATGTGCTGTGCATTGTTTTCAGACCGTACACCTGTCCGTGTCCTGGCGCCTCGTGCAAGTGGCAGGGCTCGCTGGAAAACGTTATGCCTCACCTTATGCAGTCTCACAAGAGTATCACCACATTGCAGGGTAACCAACAATCAAACAAATCTCAGTGCTTCACTATTTAAATTATTCCCAAAGTGTATTTTACACAATTACACATGTTTACAATCTAATGAGAAATAATTGCCATATTTTGACAAACGATACTGAGAGCTTTACAATTCAGTTGAAAGGAGCTTCAATTTTGTTAATTTAATTAAATATTTTGTATTTTTTAAACTTATGTGGATAGAGGTAATTAACAATGAATGATTCACCTTATTTCACAGTATAAAATTGCTTTGATTTCTGAAATGGTTAATACATGGTGTATTATCGTTCTTTAGTTGCTATCGTTTAATGTTTTTAATGGGGGTTTTTTTTAAATTCCAGGTGAAGATATTGTATTCCTTGCCACTGATATTAATCTTCCTGGTGCAGTGGATTGGGTTATGATGCAGTCATGTTTTGGTCACAACTTTATGTTAGTTCTTGAAAAACAGGAAAAAATTGATGGTTTACAGATGTTCTATGCTATAGTTCAGTTGATAGGGACAAGAAAACAGGCAGAGAATTTTGCATACAGGTTTGTGGTTATGTTCATAACACAAATGTTTAACGTGTCCCAGGACTAAACTATTGAATATGATGAAATTTTAAAACAATACCTTAATTATATCATACATTATTGCCTAAATTGGATCAGCTATTTCTTGTACCATTGTAAAAAAACCTTTGCCTCAACCAAACACCTTAAAAACAAGGTTTATTTTAATATAGCTGTTATTTTTCCAGAAACATCTGTGTTTTGCTGTATGTTAGGTTACATTTTGCATAAATTTTCAAAAACTGTAAATCTTACGTGAATGAAACTGGTCTATATTGCTATATATATATATATCTTAATAAAATCTAATTTTATTTTAAACTGTCATCTTCTTTATTGTTCTTAATAACATTTGAATACTTACTACATGTACTGTTGCTTTTGTAATCTATTTTAAATAATTACATCTGTACATACTGTCACATGTACGTAGACACATGGTTTGAGCTTTCATTTTATTTTATTTGTTTTTGTATATTTCAGGTTGGAGTTGAACGGACACAGGCGGCGGCTAACATGGGAGGCTACTCCGCGAAGCATTCACGATGGAATTCAGTCTGCCATTATGAGCAGTGACTGCCTTGTGTTTGACACAAACATTGCACAGCTGTTTGCCGATCACGGCAATTTAGGAATAAATGTGACGATATCAGTGTGCGAGAGATAAAGCAGAGTAATGTAGAGGGATGTTCAGTGTATCTTGTACGTGTGTGTACGTGCTTTACATTTTAAGCACCTTTGTCCCCGTAGATGGAAGATTGGTGTATTCCATGTGGACCGAAATGTGTAATACCTGTTTGGCATCAGGTAGCGTTGTTGTCTGACATCACATGACCATAAACCCAGCATTCGAAACAAGAACTTGTGCCATGTGCGCAGTGAAAATCTGCTTGGGCAAGCAAAATGTACCTCAAGGGTTGTCCAGTGGACAAGTAGAAATTTGCAGTGCAGTTTCTTATTGAGCAGTCGAAAGCGTCGCCTTGCATTTGATTAGATTAAAACCAGCCACTTGTTTGGACAAGTGAAAATATTGACCGACAACTACTCATCTGGTGGACTTGTGTAATATTAGTTTTATTTCTATCACTGAAACTGTGCCCCATTTCATGCAGTGATTGTGGTGTTACTATCATGATAAATACTTACCACAGCAAGTGTCATGTATGTAAGAGGACGTATTTACAGTCAGTATTTTTTTTTTTTAATGGGTTCTTGTTTATCATGCCAACTATCAAATGTGACATAAGGGAGGTAACTCTTTCATTGTGCAGTTATTGTGGATTTGCCTCGGTGGTGGTGTGGTGTCATGGTTATGCTATAGGACATAAGGCTGGTAAGTACAGGGTTCCACCCAGAACACGTTTTAACAACTCTAATGGATAGGTACCGGCCTCAGTGGCGTCGTGGTTAGGCCATCGGTCTACATGCTGGTAGGTACTGGGTTCGGATCCCAGTCGAGGCATGGGAGTTTAAATCCATATACTGACTTCAAACCCTGAGCGAGTGCTCCACAAGGCTCAATGGGTAGGTGTAAACCACTTGCACCGACCAGTGATCCATGACTGGTTCAACAAAGGTCATGGTTTGTGCTATCCTGCCTGTGGGAAGCACAGATAAAAGATCCCTTGCTGCCTGTCATAAAAGAGTAGCCTATTTGGCGACAGCGGGTTTCCTCTAAAAAACAGTGTCAAAATGACCATATGTTTGATGTCCAATAGCCGATGATAAGATAAAAAATCAATATGCTCTAGTGGCGTCGTTAAATAAAACAAACATTACTAATGGGTAGGTGTAAGGCCACAACACTCTTCTCTCTCACTAACCACTAACAACTAACCCACTGTCCTGTACAGATAGATGAGGTGTGTGCCCAGGACAGTGTGCTTGAACCTTAATTGAATATAAGCACGGAAATAAGTTGAAATGAAAATAAAATTAATGTGGAATTGTTATACCAATGAACACATCTGAAATCATTTGTCAAGTGCTATGAAATTGAATCAGTGAATTCAATGTGTCTAACTCCACATATTTTTACAGTCTTTGTGTGATATTGGGTACTTACTGATTGTAAAAGTGGTTTTATATATAGAGAGAGAAATTAAAACAAAAGCATGTCTTCTTGTAAAATAGGTAGTGTGGAGTTAGGTCCTTATTGAATTCACTGATTCAATGCTTTGCCTTTTAGTCAATAACAGTCTGCACCAGAAAGAGCAAGTGGTCACTAACACTGCCCTCCAGTTTGGGAGAACTGCAAATGATCGCCTTGAAATTGCATTGCATTGCTCATGTCGAAGATTGCAGTAGGTTTTGTTTTCTGAGGTTTTATTCTGCTGTTTTTCATTAACTTTGTGAACTGGTTATAATTGTTAACTGTAATAGTGATTGTAAATTGCTAAATCAATGTTGGTAGCATACAGCTCATGAAATGGGGTCAAGCTATTTCAAATGCTCTTTGCAGATAAACAACAGAATAGATGTTTAACAACACCCCAGCACAAAAATTGCTGATAAAGATGTCTGGTTTTGGTTGCACATTGCTTACACCAAAAATGTGTCCATGTTTTTATAAACTGATGATTAATATAGTAACAGTTTTATCATGACACAGCTGAATCTGAAGTCTCATTCAACACTAAGGATCACTTGCCAAATAAACTAACAGATTTATTGTACGATTTTTATGCACCGTGATAGGTATTTAATGCTTGAAATTGTAGTTTATGCTTTTACTATAAACCATTTTGAAACATGATTTTTTTTTTAGCAATATTTATTTTTATTCAAAAGTAAATAAAAGAGAGAGAGAGAGAAGGAAAATGGTGTAAATTTTATGGTATTTTTTACTGTGAGAGAATGGGAAAAGTGATTTAGGATAAGTCTGTTCAACCTGGAGTTTGTAAGGCCTTAAAAAAAAAATGTATTTCTATGAACATGCTGAAATTTTTTTAGGTCACCCTTATATTCACCACGTACTTTTTTTTCACCTACATATTAATACAAATCAAAGAGAGAGAAAAATAGTGTTGACCCTTTTTCTAGGTATGGTTAGGTTCCCAGAAAAACAGGTTTGTTTTAGGCCTACTTTGTGTGAGATTTTAAAAACCAAAATAGATATTTTTAATTAGCTCTTTGTCAAGTCGTGACCAAAGTCAGAAGATGGGATATAGATATTATCTTTCTGATGACATCGATTTTAGCTTTCAGCTTCAGTGTTACGTTTCCTGTTTAGGTTCATTATCACAAACTAGGCTTTAGATCGCTAACATTGGATTATAGATGAACTGGTGAATGTTAATCTCGATGCATGACCAATGTCTAGTGACAGATTATCATTAAGCAATTGATTTTGGTATATGCTGACCAATGAAATATATTGTGACAATCATTCAGGCATTTTGCTATTCTGGGGTAGTTGTTTTTTTATGGGTGTGAGGGTTGCTTTGTTCTTAGTTTTTTTTAATGGGTTTTTTCACAACGGGTTTTTTTTTCCACAAAGTAATTCATGTAAATCAAGGGAAAGAATTGGGGTGGAGGGAGGGAGGAGTGAAGTATCTGTACTTGTGTTTTTGTGATAGTTTTGTGCCATATGCTTGCTTGGAGAAGTCTTGTTGAAAATTTGTCTCGTATAAAAAATCCATGTGCAGAATCTGTACCAAATTAGCAAAACCATCTATAAAAATCCATGCATTTGACATGGCTATGTAACCCACCTATCTATAAAAATCCATGCATTCGATATGGCTATGTAAACTATCTATCTATAAAAATCCATGCATTTGACATGGCTATGTAAACCATCTATCTATAAAAATCCATTCATTTGACATGGCTATGTAAACCATCTATCTATAAAAATCCACGCAGTCGATCATGGTTATGTAAACCATCTATCTATAAAAATCCACGCAGTCGATCATGGCTATATATACCATAAAACAGTCAACGTCTGTTCTGCATAATTTTAATTACCGTGGCTAGGAAAAGAATGTCAATGAAATTACTGTTGGTTGAAAATTAATGTGCTCTTCTATCATACTATAGCTGGAAGAAATTAAAATTACAACCTCAGCAGCAAATGTAAATGACTATGAATTTAGTTTTCTGCTACATGTTCATTGTAACATGCAGATATTGGTTTACTGGATCATTGTAATATACTTTTCTCTGAATGACATTATTTTTAGGTTTATTTATTATTATTATTATTATTTTTAATTATTGATTTGTTTTAAACAGGTGTACCAGTATATATGATATAATAAGAAAAATGTTGCCTACATTTTGTGTGCCATGAACTGTATGAGTGATTGCCTAGAATAGCTTTAAATCCAATATGTATTTGAAAAGATGTGTATAGATTATAGCATATGCATTATGTTATGATATTTTCAACCATTATTCCTATTAAGTTGCCAAAATGCTGTATAGATGTTGTGAAAATAATTATTCATAAATTTGTGTTGGTGTAGATGTTATATTGAAAATACAAATCATCATAAACAAAAAGAGAATGACTATTTTTAATCAGTATATTTTTTGAGGGGTGAGGGTGGAGAGCTTGGCAACAACAACTGATTTTTCATCACTTGTCTTATGGGTAACAAAATTGTTTTTTGCAGTGTGGTTTGGCATTTAGATCTAGATACTGTTTGTTAAATTCCCTTCATCTCTAAACAGTTAGCTTGTAATAGAGAAATGGAACAAAAGTACTGCCAATGTGGAAATGTCAAATAAGATGTCATACGTTCAGTGTCAAAGGTATCGGTTCTTATGCTCGTGTTTTTCCCTATTTATATGTATATAGTCTCATATTTATTTATCTTTACCAAGTGCTTCACTGATCTCTAACTGTTATCTCGGTTTATGTAGGACTTAACGTTTCACACTTCATTGTTTGTCAGTTTTCTTCACCTATTGTTATCATTGTTCTCGGGCCTGTATTGGCGTCTAACTTCTTTCAGACCATGCAGTTAACATACACATCTTATAATGCATGCTATAATACAGTTTTGTTTTATTATGTTTTAAATTCAATACTAGGTTTGGGAAAAAACACTGTAAAATGTGATGCTTATACTCTTGATTGTTCTTCTGTTTCTCTTTTTTTAATAAAAGAACTCCTCAGCTGCCACATGTGCTACTATTCAGATTAGCAGGAAGGTATCTTTTAGGGACTTTTTCACTGTCAGAACCACATACATATAAATACACTAATGAATATGACAAAGTCTTAAACCATGGACTTAGCCTTATTTTTGGTAACAGGTTCAGAATTTTCCTGTGTTTTTTATCATCTTTATTTTGTTTTGGTTTACAAGCATCGAAATAAGCATTGTGTCTGATAACCCATTTACAGGTTACCACAAAATATAGCCTAACTTATATGAAAGTTAGAATTGAATTCCTGTTATCGGTATGACTAACGAAATCTGGAAGTAAATTTATCTAGTGGGTACTGCTTAAACGCGGATTGCTGAAATTGCTTTGCAATTGCACAAGTGAGCGCGGTGCAATTTCGTACGTGAAGACGAAATTTGGAAGTAAATTCATCTGGTGGACGCTGCTGAAATGCAGAATGACTATTATTGCTTGCAATTGCACATCGATTCAGTTCCTTACCAGAAAATAAAACGCTGAAGTCTGGAATGCATTGCCAGGTTTACATTCGGAAATGAAACTACCGTGTTGAAAATATTGTTGAGAACGAAACACTGTTCTCAACTTTTTTCACATGTTGTAACATCCGGGTAACCCGAACAACCGTTTTTGACTTATTTCGATGCCTGAGTTTAGGCGTGTAGTTTTTTTTGTTTTTTGTTTTTTGTTTTTTCCAAGGAAACAAAATTAATCTAAGTATTTTTTAACTATTTAAAATGCATGAAATTTAACTGATAAATTACAAAGATTGTTTAAAAAAACCTAATGATAATGTACCTTTTCAGAGAATTTATATTTTTGAAAGCTAAACAATAATCAGTGACATTCCTCTTGTACTGTGAACATTAATATATTTGTCCATGCATTTTATTGTTTAAATACACTAATTCTATATAATTAGGCTTGTTTGTGAAGGATGTAGTTATTATAATAACAAACGCATGTTTGATGTGCCCTTAACGGAAATGTAACTAACTTAGTGTGCTGCTGTAGACATATATGTATGAGCATTAACGCTAAACATTATCCTAGACAGGTGACCCTTACTTCATGTACCCTATAGACCAACATGTTAACACCAAACATTATCCTAGACAGGTGACCCTTACTTCATGTACCCTATAGACCAACATGTTAACACCAGACATTATTTGTAGACATCACTTCAAACAGATGTATGAGTATTAACATGAAACATTATTTCTAAACAGGCAACTGTTACTTCATGTACCCTAGAGTCATATAGGTGACTAACTTCATATGGGCTATAGACATGTATGAATATTAATTCTAGTTATCATTTCTAGACAGGTGACTTAGTTCGTGTGCCCTACAGTCATATAGGTGACTAACGTTATATGGGCTATAGACATGCATGAATATTAATTCTAGTTATCATTTCTAGACCGGTGACTTAGTTCATGTACCCTACAAACATGCATGTATGAATATTAATTCTAGTTATCATTTCTAGACAGGTGACTTAGTTCGTGTGCCCTACAGTCATATAGGTGACTAACGTTATATGGGCTATAGACATGTATGCATGTTAATTCTAGTTATCATTTCTAAACAGGTGACTTAGTTCGTGTGCCATATAGACATATATATATGTATGAGTTTTAAACCCATTATCTCAGTTTGGTAGGAACAATTTCTAAAGAACTTTGTGACTATACCTCAAGATCGATTCTATGGAATGACCTGTTCTCATTTATCAAAGTGCATCATTTGTTTTTGGGGTGCATGTGTATTAATTATCTACTTCAGTATAGGTGCATTGTAAGTTTTCTATTCAGTCTTATTTGAAGATTATTTTCTTATATACAATCATAACAACATCACCTCAAAAGTATATATTTAATATTTATGAGCTGACTTTAAGAAGCTTGCATTTCTTAACCACAGGTGTTTAAAGTGTTGTAAATGTGTGTAATTACATGCATGTACGACACTGTTACCATATTTATAGGTGCATTAGACTGGTTGGGGTGTTTTTGTTTAAGAACACACAAAGAAAAGTGTGTGCCTATGCAGTGCATGCGTAACTAGTTGAGGTAGTCTCCTTTGTTGTAGGGGACAATATTTCAAAATCTTAGGTAACTGGAAGTTCGTTCACGTGAGTTTTAGGTAACCAGTTGCTCAGTTACATGAACATAGTTCTCATAACCGATGAGTTGGGCCCGATTGGCCATTCTCGATTCTTAGAACATACATGTAGATTGATTTTCTTGACACAATTGTCAGAAAAAACATATACAAAAGTACAAAAAATATTTTCCAGTTCAGTTTTATAATTTGAGTACATTTATTATGTAAAATAACTGCATCTTATATTTTTATAATGGGACGTTCCTTTTCAGCTGATAAATATTATGTCTCGAAGTATTTTTTGACATAAGCAATAGTTAGCAAAGGCCATCTAATGCCCTGATGGTGAGACCAATTAACCAGCGAAAAAGACATCACCATCTAGGGACACGTGCAAGGCAGTTTTTCTCACTCGTTTCTACCTGTTGCTTTTGCAACAATGAAACTTCTACCATTTTTGCTTAATGTACATTTGACAGATGAACAAAGAGTGCTTTGAATACTTGAATGCAGCAAGACTGGCAAGTTTGTGCTAAAATGTGATTTCGGCTTGTAGTACAACCTTAAAATCAAACTGACCCAAATTTAACTTTAGTTCTTATGTTCTGTAAATGTATTTTGTTTGTAATGTGAAATGGTATCATAAGATGTGCAATTGGTAGCTTAGTGTACATTGTGTGAATAGAGGTAAGTGATATTTATATTTGTGAAGCAGGTAACATCCCATTATTATTATTATTATTATTATTATTTTTTCAATAATAGATCTAGCTGAGGCGTATATTCTTTTATCCATTTGACTAACAAACTAGCAGATTGGAGCAAACATTTCTTTCCTTTCAAAAATGACTGTTTACGGATGAAAGGTTATAAGGCCTCATGCTTATAAAACAAGAGTTTAGACTTGAGACTGCCATTAGTAGTGTTTTCCCTAGCCTTTTTTAGCATGGTGCAGCACCATGCCTCAATAGTCTAGCACCATCTTGCCTCAATCAGCGCCATGCTGCCCTGAGATTAAACAAGCCTTTTTCAGTAATTAATTCTAAAATTACCTTTATAAAACGCCCAAAAAGGTATTATTAATTAATAAAATATGCCTTTTATATCTTTTGCCATTCATTTATTAAAGCAAGCACATAAATTACATTGTTTATTTTTAATTAATTTTTGTGTATTTTTAATGAAAAACAAGTGCCCCGAAAATTGTCAAAATGCCCCAAAAGAGTGTGGTCTACCATGCCTTGCCTAATTTCTAGGGAAATCGCTACATTAGAGTCTGGAACTTTAACATCATGACAACACCATACAAATAGTATGCAAGTGATTTCTAACTCTAAAAGTGATAGAAGTATGGGTCCAGGATCCCCAAAACAGCGATCTTAGTGTTGAGATCACCTTAAGTGCATTTCTGGTGCATAACTACCGTATGCACTTAAGGTGATCTTGGGACAGGTTGTAGCCAAGTGGGAAAGCGCTCACTTTATGCACGGTCGGTTTGGGATTGATCCCCATCGGTGGACCCATTGGGCTATACCAGTGCACCATGACAGGTATATTAAAGGCTGTGGTATGTGCTATCCTGTCTGTGTGATGCATATAAAATCCCTTGCTACTAATGGAAAATATGTTGCAGTTTTCCTCTCCAAGACTAAAAATTATCCAATAGCCGATGATAAATAAATGTGCTCTAGTGGTGTCGTTAAACAAACTTAATTTTACGGTTATCTTAGCTCTAAGATCACTTTGTGGAATGGGGACCAGCACCTCTATTTACGAAGCAGTCTTAGCACTTAACTCACCGTTAGTGCAAAACAGTGGGCCCTGGACAGGAAATGATGTCATGAAGAAAACTGATGTGTATGATCAAATAGGTAATGCCTATTGAGACTATTGTGTTGTTTCGTTTAGAAATGTCTGAACAATGACACACTTAATTGTTACTCACCTGTGCCATTTAAAAAAAAAATCTTTTTATTATTTAATCTAGATTACATTATGGATTAGTAGATTATGGATTGAATAAAAGAATGCTTGCTGTAGAATGTATTAAAACTGCAAGCATATTCTCAATATACATGATTTACCCATGATGTCGATTAATTGTATTATTTGTATATAGAAATGTGTATAGAAAACAGTGTAAATTATAAAGAGAAGACTCCTATATTAAATAGATAAAATATTGTCAATGGTTTTTGTTTTGCTTTACTGTGAATGTATAGTTGTGGCCAGTGTCTTAATTGGTGCACAAATATCCCCAAACAATAACGTCTGGTATGTTATACTTATGTTATATAATATATATTATATGTACTGTGAGTTTGTTTGGGAGTACCTGTGAATCGGTGCATCCAGAGAGGACTATAGGTTTTGACTTTAACCATTGGGGCCCACATATAGCTTTTAGGACTTGGATTTTCACAATGCCTGAAGATAACATATAGTTACAGATCATCTGACAGAGTTATGGCCCTTGAGAGATGAAATTTAAAAAAACCTGGTAGGAAACATATAAAACTAGCAGTACTCTCAGAATGCTTGTTTGATTTAGTTATTATTCGACTTCAACTTCTTGTTTCCTCTTTTTATCAATAGTGGAAGCACATCACTGCTTGAGATTTATTGCTTGTTTGTATCGAGTGCTTTCTGGTTAAACGGTGTATTTAATGGAAACAACTGGTCTTGAACAAAGGTGAAAAGACATCTACCTGGACTATAAAAAAACATACGAGTTACTTCATCTACAAAAGAATCGATGTTTTGTATGTCACATTTCAGTGTCCTGACTGGAACACTAAGCTGAAATTTACTTGACATTCCATCAATCTGCTCCGATTTAGATCTCACAATAAACAAGTTCATCACAATTGTTTCAATCAACAATTTATTTCAAATTAAAAATATATATATATATATAGAATACTAAACGAGCTTGCCTGCCATACCATTTTTATGAAACTCATGAACAGTTTTGGTATCCGACGAGCAAAAGTGAGTCGGATACCAACACTGTTCCTGAGCTTCATAAAAATGGTATGACAGGCAAGCTAGTTTAGTATTTTATTTATTACAAACAAGCTGCAATACAAAAGCAAGCAGATGCAGATACGTTTTTTTCCTACGAATTGGGTCAGCAAGCGATTACACTAGTTAGATATTGAGTGATTGTTATGACATGAACAATATCTTACACTGGAGTGTAATAAATACATATATATGTATATTTATATACTGATAAAAAGAAATAAAGGATCACACAGATAGCAACAAGAAATAATGGCTGCATCAAAAATCAATTGATATTACCGGTATCAGAAGTTGACTTGGAACATATAGGCAGCTCATTCAACACTACAGACATTCAATCCCACATTACAACTTGGTATGAAATGCAGACATTACTACGCTATTAAATGAATTACATTTGGTCTGCAATTTCATGTGTTCCCTTATTTCTTTCCATCAGTATATTTATATACATATAATTGAATTTTCTTTGCATCTATACACTTTACTGCAATCTGATTGGTCCAAAGGTGCTTACATTTTTTTGTTCATATCTCGATGAAGCCCCCAAAAAGTAAGCTACGCCCCCCCCCCCCCCCCCCCAGCCCAACTGACTCGCACTACTTTTGTGCAACAAGCCGGATTATTCTGGCAATCATATTTAGATATTTTGAAGAAAACACACATGAAAGCTACAAAATATGTATACGATAAATTAATGGAAAATGCTATAGCAGAGTAGACATATGGATCTATACTCCATGATTAAAAAAAACAACACACAACAAAAAAAACTTCGCTAATCATGACATGAGACTCGGTCATTGGCCAAAGAAATCATGTAGGAAACTTCACGCCTGTAACTTGTAAACGATGTTCAACAGCTGTTGGCGACAATTAAACGGTTTCACCGAGAGCATAAATGTTAGACATGTTCCCTTCATTCACTTTCATAAAATATAAACTAAACACGAATAGGACAATTCCTTCCAATATAAATAAATGATCCATAAAAATGCACAGCAGTTAAGAGGAAATGACGTCATTTACAAAAAATCACCTGATTCAAATAATAGTGAATGAATGTTCACATTCTTACGCGACATACCGGGTAAGTATCAATGAAGTTTACACAAACAATACTATAGGCATATTTAAAGCTAAACAAAATAAATTCAGTTATGTATTGTTAAAGTATGCATATAAATTTAATTATAAGATTTGACTGCAATTATTTTTTGGTGCATGCAAGTATGAACCAAAAAACCGATGTGCACACTTTTGTATGACCCGCTACGTGGGATCATACAGTGTGCACATCGTTTTTTCGGTTCATACTTTAATGAACCAAAAAATAATTGCAGTCAAATCTTAAATAATTACAAACATTCTGCTGTAATACAATTTACTTCATTCTGATTGGCTGAAAAAATCATTTCATTACATATATTTGGTTGTCATTACGTAACATGGGTCATGTAAAGGATATTAGAAATTGATTTATGTATTTTGAAATAATTTGTTGCATTTATACTTTTGGGGGAATTTACTGATGTATAACAGTAACAAATGTAATATAAAATTGGTAATATTGATAAATTCACAAAATTGATCAATAGTTCTTATACACCCTAAATGGAAGGTATAGCTTTTGTCCATTTCTTGAATAAATATATATACAGTCAAACTTCGTTAACTCGAAGTTGAAGGGGACGACGAAATAGTTCGAGTTTCAGGGAGTTCGAGTGTTCGAAATTCGTACAGCAGACCTCGAAGTGAAACTGCAATGCAGTATTATCATTTCATTGATATCGGATGTTAGCACATTTCTTCTATGTATATGATAAAACTAAGTAAATATTAACAGAAACGCGATAAATCCGATCAATTTGACGTACATCTCTATGTACTTTTATTGTATTAATTGACAGTAAAGTAAAAAAAAAAAAACGAAAACTGAAAGCACGTACTTACATAAAACCGGAAGTAAGCGATAAATTAAAGCTGATATATTTTTCAAATGTCAAAACAAGGCGGAACGTAACGTTGTAATAAATTAAAATACTGAATGTCGATTAGCACTAAGTACGTTTGTTTACCAAATAAAAAATACACAATATAAATAGCAAAATTATTGTAAATCACAAAAATCATTTTAAAAACCCTCACTAACATAGCGACACATAACATAACAAATCAAAACGCTGTATGCCAAATAGCACTAGGTTATGTACTTTTTTGCACTCGTTTAAGAGAAAAAACAAACAGCGTTAATTGTTATTACAACAGTTCTTTGAAGATTACAAGACTATCCGTACTTTGTGTAATGAAGCCCGCTGCCGTGTACAAACACTGACAACCCAATGCAGGCATGTAGGATCATTTCGTTCCGCATAGTCGGCGATCTATTATTCTGTAATTAACGCGTGTATCATCGATAGCCGAGACCAGTCGGGACACTCACGCTCTGCTTGGGTGACAATTCATTTTTCTTTAAAGTATTACCGGTACAGTTAAAAGGCTCAGTCACTCCACAAACTTCGAGTTTTGGAAGTGCAATATCCCTTATTTTTTTATGGTGGGACCGCAAAATTACTTTGAGAGATAGAGTTTTTCGAATGTTCGAAGTTTGAGTGTTCGAAGTCTGTTATTACTAGTTTGTATAGCAGTTCGGCCGGGACCGCCGTTTCACTTCGAGAGATCGACGTTTACGAAAGATCGAAGTTTGAGTTATCGAAGGTCGACTGTATATATATAGATCACAGAAACGACACCAAAATCATAGAAATCCGTGAGAAAATGGTAATGGAATATTTTTAATTGAAATCAAATCTATATTCAACTCTTGATATTAGTAAGTAGCATTATGGAAGGCAGTTTAAAGATGAGGTCAATCATCTTGTATCAATTACCACAGAAAAAAATGAAAACTTTATTTAATGACACACTCAACACATTTGCATTTATTATATAGCACTGGACATATTTATTATATAGCATTGGACCACAGTTTGTTTTGTTTAATAACACCACTAGAGCACATTGATTTATTAATCATCGGCTACTGAATGTGAAACATTTGGTAATTTTCACATATAGACAGAGGAAACCGCAAATCTTTTTCATTAGTAGCAAAGGCTATTGAATGTGAAACATTTGGTAATTTTCACATATAGACTTAGAGAGGAAACCCGCAAATTTTTTCCATTAATAGCAATGATCTTTTATATGCACCATCCCACAGACAAGATAGCACATACCACAGCCTTTAATTTACCAGTCATGGTGTACTGGCTGAAAGGAGAAATAGCCCAATGTGCCCACCGATGGGGATCGATCCTAGACTGACCGTGCATCAAGCGAGTGCTTTACCACTGGGATACGACCCGCCCCGGACCACAGAGTTAATAACAGACAAAACCCACTGACATTGTTGCATAATAATTTTAAAATAATAATACAAACTTCAAAATCGAATAAAATTTTAACAAACTTACATTACTTTACTCTAATAAGTGTATGTTGTCAAAAGCTTCACAAGCTGGGCCGTTGCAGGTCTAACAGTGTTAACATGAATGACCATGTTGATTTCACTATGCAGGTATTCGTGGATTAGGGATAAATTCATGAAATTTGAGGGAGCCTGTTATTCAAATGTAAATTTCTAGCAGAGCTTTTTTATGCAACTTGGCTAAGAAAGCTAGGGAATGAAAAATTAATTTCAATGCATCATAGGTGTAAAACAGAATTGGATCATCTGTTTAAATGTTTAAATATGAAAAATATTTCTAGACAGCAGCTTTAATACTTTCAAATATTTAAGAGATCTAGCATCCAAGACATCACTGTAAAATGTCAAGTTTGGGATGAGCTGATTCAGCTCGCATTCTAAAGTGCAATCCGATCACGCTGCAGTTTTGCAGTTCTACTTGGTGTTGTCTTGTATGTACTCATCAACCTTAGTTTCAAGGAGAGACAGTGGAATGGAACCACTTCCAATCACCGCTTCGTGGAACTCTCTAACGTCAAAGTTGTCTCCTGAAATATAACAAGAATCACGTCTTTTAAATATGTTAGCATTTGACAAAAGCATAAAGGAATATTACACATGTAGATGTTATTTTAGGCACCCCTACCTTGATATGGCCAGACTGTGCTAGGGATAATAAATTTAGCCCAAATTTACATACTGTTTTTTGGTAACTCTATAAATTTAGGAACAACAGGCTTTTCAAATGGTCTTATTTAAAAAGAAAAAGTTATTACTAACTCTAAAAGAAAGAAACGGAGATATATATATAAGTCCCCTACTGGTCCATCCTGTCTGTACATGATAAATACAGAATACTAAACGAGCTTGCCTGTCACACCATTTTTATGAAATGAGTGAACAGTTTTGGTATCAGTCTATCTATCTTCTTTAGATCCAATAAAACTAATAGTATATCATTATTTTAATATTCATACCAAGTTTCTTTTCTGCCTGGTGCCTTAAATCCCAAATCTTCAGCTCTCCAATTTTGTAGGCACATGCCTGAAATCAAATTTTAATAATCTGTGGTCTTAATGTGATTAACAATCAATTTTGTTTTAATTCTTGGTACTGTGTAGCTACATTTATATAAATTGTAAACTTTGTGGGCCGATTTCATATGTCTAGGTTATCGGTGGGTTTTGGAAACATGGATTAAACCTAGGTTAAACCCTGGGTCATGTTTACTGTGCATTTCACGTCTGCTTTTCAATAACCCTCGTTTAACACTGGGTTACAATTGTATTGCTTTTTTAAACCTGCCTTTGAGGTGGTTTTTCGCAGGGTTTGCTCAAAGTAGCTTTTCTTCATGGATAATTTCAGCACCAAAATTGTGTTTTACGTCAGTATCGCAGAGCCATGAAATTTTAAAATATTTTAGAGACCATTTTAACCCACTACAGTAGCAGATAAAGAGTGATCGTCCCCCACCTTTTTTTTAAAGACAAGATGCCCTTTTTCTCTTTTACCACGACTGTATAATTAGATCCATCCCTTCACACATCAATTATTCACCATGTTCGTGGTAAAACGAACAACAAATGCCTGAGATATATAGATTATGTTTGCCTGAATATGAAGGTTTTCCCCAAACTGTGAGAGCAGGAGGTAGCTGATTTCCCATCTGGTACGCGGATGCTAATAAATACTGTTAACAAGTTTCAACTACAAAGTGATGACGAGTAAGCTATCCCTCGCTTATGTCCCTTTTCAAATCTGCGGGTAACCCATGCAAAAAGCATGGTTTTCTAAACACAGGTAAAACACACACGTGAAATGCACCACAGGTGTAGGTCTTGGTCAAGTTTTTCAGTTTTTATGTAAACCAATGTTAAACTTAGGTTTTCATATAACCCGGTGTTACAAAACCCAGACATATGAAATCGGCCCTGTGTGTGTGTGTGTGTGTGTGTGCGTGCGTGCATCTGCGTGTGCGTTCGTCTGCGTGTGTGTTTACATTACATTACACGACATGTATACTTAAAAACAAAACAGAGAAGATAATGGTTAGTGAAAAAGATGGTAATTGTTAGTGAGTGTTTAATGGTTAGTGAGACAGAGGGTACTGGAATACTAACCTAGTACCTACTAGGAAGCATTTCAATCAACATATACATTATGGATATAATTACAACTAGTAAATCAGAAAAAATGGGGGTTAAGCTGAAAGTCTTAGACATAACATGAAGCCTCTTTACCCTAGTTCTGCACAAAAATTGTCATCCTAATTTTAGTAGGATTTCCCACGTTTTATGCACAATAGTAACTGGTAAATAGATACTACTTCAAATTGTATTACAGGAATTGACTGATCATGTCAACAATGACAGGTGTGGTATTATTTAATGCAACATTCAAAGTTAGGTGCACTTCGAACTTTGACTCTGTGAAATGCCATTTGGTTACTGCTACCAATACTTCTCCAGTTAATATGGTATATTGTGGGGTGGAGTAGGGGATGGGGGATCAACTGCTCTCTGTTCACCTACTAGTTACAGCCCTGGTAGCCATGTTCTTAGACTAATGTGGACTACTTTCAACTATCTGACATTTTTGTCTATTATAATCTGCTACATCTGTCTCTTCATAGCTTTAATTAAACTGACAAGATCCAAAGCAGATGTTACTGTGGCCCACGATACGTCCATGGTTAACAAACAATGTATTTAAGGACTCTTTCTGAAAAAAGAAACATCTAGAATCTATCACCAATATTTCTCAATGACTGTACAACAGTTTGAAACTAGACCTGTCCTGGCCACGTGATGTATCGGTCAATTTCATTGGTCATCGTCCATGTGTCACTCATAGTGTAGTCAACCAGATACTTGACCGCGTCTTGCCAGCTCCACCTGCCAAAAACAAAAACAATTAGATTAACAACAGCAAAATATGACACATGCACCTATTGTGGATGAAGGACTGGGATATGGAGATGGACAGTAAAAGAAGTTGAAAGCCACAAGCTGCTGGATCAGGAAGAAATGAGATGGAATTCAAAGGAGAGAGAGGCGAAAGAGCAGTGGGATTTTTTTATAAGCAGCAAAATAAAGTTTACTGTTACTGTAAATTAATCAGTTACAACACAGAAGACATTCAGTGTTAAAATTTAAATAAAAATGGGACACTTGTATCATATTTTCTATACTATTATGTTCTATTCTTGTTGGAAATGTGTGAATTATACTTAATGATACAAAATTCTTGTAAGTAACAGATAAACAAGACAATAAATACAAAATAAATTTTTAGTGAAATATTTTAAATATTTAATTAACAAAAATCTAGCCTGATCTTTCTGTGTACCTTGTCAGACATTATATGCTACTATCTAAAATGCTATTTCTATATCTAAAATGCTATTTCTAAGTATTTCTTCAACATGTAGTGAATCTCTTTTACCCCATGGCGTGTAATCCTGTATCAACAACAAGACGAGCTGCCCGCAACATCTCAAAGCTGTATCTTCCAAACCTACAAAACATTATATGATTAACACAGCATTTGTATAAATTATCATAATTTATGTTAATACAAACCTTAATCGATTTTCACCACATTACTGATTGAGACAATGCAATTTAGTACTGAGGCATACTGTTATACATGTTACATTAAAATGGGTACTCCATAAATATGTATTTTATATTCATGTGTACCATGAACTACAAATGTTGACTAAATGAGTACATAGATATTGAGTTTTAGAGTTTAAATAAAAAAACCTAATAAAAACATTTACTTTTGCACTGACAACATGCCAGTAAACCGAACGTTCATATAGGTTTAGTTTGATTACATTGTATACTTATATCTCATTTATATGCCAATTTATCCTATAACTTACCCATGATATCCATGACATAAACCCATGTGATAATTTAGTGTATTAATCTGGTTAATAATCTGGAATGCAAATTTAAAGGAATATGCAAATTTGCAAGGTCTCTAGGTAATAATGTGTTGTTGTGAATGGGTCATTTGTTTACAAGCCAACAAGACCTGTATACCTGAGTGTGACGTTTTCATAAGATTTAGTTAAAATGAGTGACTTGAAACTAATTTGTGCTAATCGTGATGACGTCATATTACTGATGGAGGTGACTTTAGTATTGTAATTTACTAAATATCGAATGTAAATGTTATTTTAGAAGTGTTATAGGATAAATAGAATTTGGTACTCGTGTTTTTTAATATGTGAAATATCAACCTTGTCTAGTTAATCGGTATTTGTCTCGGCAAAGCCTCGACAAATACCTATTAACGTAGACTTCGCTGATATTTTCCATATTAAAAACACTTGCAACGAATCGTCTCTATATAAAATAACCTACAAAGAGTATCTGTCCTCATACAGACCAAGTTCTTCTCCTAGTGCTTCGGAGTACAAACCCCAGCCCTGAAAACAGAAATGGCTGAATTAAGAAAGCCTGGTTTTCACTTACTCGCATGTAACTACCTATATTTATCAAGCTTAACCAGTGTTTAAGAAAAAGACTTCGTGGCTTGAGATTG
Source organism: Gigantopelta aegis (assembly GCF_016097555.1). Lineage (NCBI taxonomy): Eukaryota > Metazoa > Mollusca > Gastropoda > Neomphalida > Peltospiridae > Gigantopelta > Gigantopelta aegis. Next base: position 4,087,631 of record NC_054707.1, read on the forward strand.
ACATGGAGCAGGCAGCAAATCCTGTTCAAAATGTACAATGTATTTTCTGATAACTTCGCAAGTAACTTTTACTTTCCATTGCACATTTTTTAAAAATATTTTTTATAATATTTCAAAGATATAAAAAATTCTTCATTCTGTTCACATGTAGGTTATGTAAATTTATATTCACATGAACTACCAATCACTTACGTTGTATACAATTACATGTTTCAAAGGTTATTTTACCAAGTTTTCAAAGAAAATGCTCTTTAATGAAATGTAATGAAATATTTTAATTTATGTTTTATTTTGTTTAAACTTACAGCATAAGTTGGAAATACTGCCATTAAAATGTAAGGTTACTATAAATCTGAATTAAATTAATAGGTAATGCAGATATACCGGCAATTCACATAACCAAACAATCAGTTACCTAGGTAAAATGTGAACCGGCTTGCACTTACCCACAATTTTGAAATATTGTCTCGTGTCAATATCCGATGATTACTAAATGAATGTGTTCTAACAGTGTTATTAAAAAAAACAAAATTTAACTCTATCTGTTGATGTATCGTTTAGTTGCACCAAACAATAAGCCACATAACTCACCTCGATATGAGCAGTATATGCAGGAAATTTGCTGGGAGCTAGGTAATATTTCTGATCCTCAAGGTATTGTCGGAAAGCTGGTGTTTTGGAATGAGTCTGACAATACATAGTCTGGAAAAATATATAATTTGTTATTTACTTCAAGTAATTACATTTTCACAATTATAAAGTGTATTAAAGGTAAAACATATTAAAAATTAAATTTCCATAATTTATATGCATGATCAATCTTGCAATGAATATAAACATAAATGATGTATTAGGGAACATCACATCTAATGAGGTCCTTTATATTTATACTTTATGTTATCGAGTGTTATTGTAGATATATAAAATTATAAATATAAAAATAAAAATGAAAACTAATGATCTTGTTTGTGTTTTTAATCAAATTTAGTAAGGAGTTATTTATTATAGAGTTGACGGGGTATGAACAAAAAAGCATGGCAAACTTTTGCGAGAACAAATTTGCCGATTCAAACAATTTATGCACGCTAATGAATCTAAAAGAAATGACAGACAATCCTTAAATGCAAGCCAAGTGTTAAAGTGAAGTAAATTAGCCTTAAACCATACCAATAACTATTTCAAACACATAAATATACATTTTTCAGTTTGCTCTGAATAAATTTAACATAATGGCTAAACTCATTTTTAAAAGATCTTTTGATCATTTTAATACAAACAGAAATGAATTCTTTAAAGCTTATTTAAACAAGAACAAACATTTTTCTTGTTCTTGTTAAGATAATTTTTAATGAATTCATTTCTGTTTGTTTAAAAATCACTTTCTTCCATTTTCCTCAAAATCTCTAAAAACTAGTTAGGCAATTACGCTGAGAGGGTGACATTTTAATAATAAGAACAAAATATGAACATAATTTTTTTTTTTAAATAGATACTAATAAAAACTCAGTACATGTATAAATTATGACATTAGGAAATGTTAACTTCAAAACAGCAATGTAAATGTGTCAAAAATTAAATAAACATTTTGATTTAGTTGTGAAGGTTTTTGCCCATAAGATAACAACCTGCGTGTGATGTCCTGGTTCACCTTCGTGGAGGCTTAAAGCCATAAACTCATACTTGTGGCTGAAAAAGAAAGGAATGTTAGTTTAACGACACCCCAGCACATTATGTAATCAGCAGCTATTAGGAAAACAAAATAATGTTTGTTTACCTGCACCCCAGCACATTGTTAAATCAAATGTTTGTTAAAACCCCAGCACAATATTGAATCAGTAGCTATTAGCAATTGATCTTTTATATGGCTTTCCTTACAAACAGGACAGCACATGCTATGGCCTTTAATACTGGCATCTATTTGAAGGTAGGCCCACCTATTAATATGCTTAAATATAAGAATTGATCCTAGATGGATCACACATCAGGCAAGTGCTTTACAACTAGGCTACATCCTGCTCAACACTCACCATGACTCCAGCTTTACAACCAGGCTACATCCTGCCCAACACTCACCATGACTCCAGCTTTACAACTAGGCTACGTCCTGCTCAACACTCACCATGACTCCAGCTTTACAACTAGGCTACGTCCTGCTCAACACTCACCATGACTCCAGCTTTACAACCAGACTACATATCGCTCAACACTCACCATGACTCCAGCTTTACAACCAGACTACATATCGCTCAACACTCACCATGACTCCAGCTTTACAACCAGACTACATATCACTCAACACTCACCATGACTTCAGCTTTACAACTAGGCTACGTCCTGCCCAACACTCACCATGACTCCAGCTTTACAACCAGACTACATATCGCTCAACACTCACCATGACTCCAGCTTTACAACTAGGCTATGCCCTGCCCAACACTCACCATGACTCCAGCTTTACAACTAGGCTATGCCCTGCCCAACACTCACCATGACTCCAGCTTTACAACCAGGCTACGTCCTGCCCAACACTCACCATGACTCCAGCTTTACAACCAGGCTATGCCCTGCCCAACACTCACCATGACTCCAGCTTTACAACTAGACTACGTCCAGCTCAACACTCACCATGACTCCAGCTTTACAACTAGACTACGTCCTGCTCAACACTCACCATGACTCCAGCTTTACAACTAGACTACGTCCTGCTCAACACTCACCATGACTCCAGCTTTACAACTAGACTACATCCTGCCCAACACTCACCATGACTCCAGCTTTACAACAAGGCTACGTCCTGCCCAACACTCACCATGACTCCAGCTTTACAACAAGGCTACGTCCTGCCCAACACTCACCATGACTCCAGCTTGTTTGCGTTGACGTAGTAAACACCTGGTCTTGACCCGTCATACGTGCCACTCATGTAGAATGCTGCAGGGGAGGTCGCCCGTGAGGGAGGAACTGGCTGTATTCTGTGTTCATAAGAGAATATAACTTGAAATAGCCTGGATTGGTAATTTTTTTGTCAGTGAAAAGAAACAAAAGAATATTTACCCTATAACTTACCCATGATATCCATGTCATAAATCCATGTGATAATTTTAGTGTATTAACCCGGTTAATAATGGTATGCAAATCTGCAAGGTCTCTAGGTAATGTAATGCTGTGGATGGGTCATTTGCTTACAAGCCAACAAGACCTGTGTACCTGTGTACCTGAGCATAACATTTTCAAAGATTTAGTTGAAATGCGTGATGTCAAACTAATTTGTGCTAATCGTGATGACGCCATATTACCGATGGTGGCAACTTTAGTACTGTGATTTAGTAAAAACTTAATTAAAATGTTATTTTAGAAGTGTTATAGGATAAACAGAGTTCACTACTCATGTTTTTTAATATATAAAATATCAACCTCGTCTAGTTAATCGGTATTTGTCGATATTTTGTCGTTGATATTTTTCATATTAAAAAATACTCGTGACGAATCCTCTATTTATTAAATGACAACTCAGTACAGTTTAAAATGTGGCTATTTGGGGTCCAACATATGATTATTTTGACACTTAGTCGAGAAAGAAAAACAAAACCCGCTTCCGCCACATATACTCAAAGACTCGCCAAATTTACCATCTGTGAATTTTAAAAACAATCAGTAAGTGCCATCATTGGTTAATGAACAAAAGACTGCTGATAGAGAACACAAGGGACTAGTTGCCAATGTGGGCTTCCAGGAAAACATGATGGTGGGCCACAATAATGTCATTGGAGATCCACCACTGACCCATCGGAAACATGCTATCTGTATGATTAATCAGTTATACTTTAATTTAATGAAAAACAATGAAACAGCTGGGTTTACTTAGCTGGTATGGCAAGTATGACACTTGGGGTGTAATTCACTGAATTCTTGCAAATTTGCGATGTCGCAGTGCAATGCAAAATGACTTGCAAAGACGACGCAATGTTGCTTAAGAGATTTTGGTGAATTAGGCCCTTGATTTAGAATGACTTTTGAAGCTAATGCTAGGAATAATTTGTCTTCGTTAATTTTTTTAACAGCTAACAATTCTAGCTCAATCTATACACTGCAGCAAACAATGTAACCACTTACATGAGTTGTAAATCTGGAATGTTTTTTATTATTGATGGTAGTTTGGGACGAATCAGATTCATGCTGATGTGTTTCACGTAATTCAGCACTTCATCCTGCAAAGAAAACAAACATATGTTAATTACTATATCTGTACTATACTATACTATACAGATAGTCTTTGAATGAAAGAAAAAACCAAAATCAACCACATCATAATAACGAATAACAAATAATCTTCTACGATGGTTTGTTTCTTAATTTCATAAAACATTTTTCCATTAGTAACAAGGGATCTTTTATATGCACCATCTCACAGACAGGACAATACATACCACTCTTTACTTTGTTACACAAATTGTGGAGCACTGGCTGAAACGAGAAATAGCCCAAATTGGGGGTTGATCCTAGACTGGCCACACATCAAGCAAGCACTGTACCACTTGGCTACATCCCCACCCATCCACCCACCCCCTAAGAGTAATAGAGATAGAAAGATACAGAAAACAACATAACAATTATCTATTCATCCCATCTTCATCTCTAATGTATATAGTATTACACAATATATAGATATATAACAACATCGTTTGTAACATATATTTTAAATAAAAACTGACTGCAGATTTAAAATGGAATTTACAATATTCACAACACATAATTTATATTAAAACCTGCTGTAGACTTAAAATGGAATTTACAAAATGATATATATGAAGACTTACTGCAGATTTGAAATGGAATTTATCTGAACTGAGGAGTTCTTTAAACTTTGCGGCAGCGTTCTCGCCAGTGAATCCTTCCTCCTCGGCTATTTTGAGCATCGACTCGTGTATGCGCTTCACTTCCTTCTGACCAAGTTCATGGATTTCGGCAGGCGTCATGTGGCACGACAGATGGTAGTCCAGACATTTCTGGTACAGCTGAGCACCATTCGCTAGTGATGAAACGCCTTCTGCTTGGCGAAGATTCTTCATGTATTGCTGAAAATTAAGCAGAAATACCCAGAAATAGTTGTCAAAAAACCCAGAAAGGAACATTACCTTAAAATAAAACAAAGCTAAAAGTTGTATGTTTTGTTTAACAATACCACTAGAGCACATTGACAGTTAATTAATCACTGACTATTGGACGTCACACATTTGGTAATTCTAACAAGTAGTCTCCAGAAGAAACCAGCTAGATTTTCCCATTAGTAGCAAAGTATCTTTTGTAGGCATTTTTCCAGACAGGATAGCACATACCATGGCCTTTGAAACACCAGTCATGTGGATAAACTAATTAAGAAAATAGTTTCAAACTTCATGAGCAGAAGACATTCTTCACTTTGGGAGAGTATGTTTTATTTTAATTTTAACCTTTTTTTCTTTCTTTTTTCACAAATTGCACATAAATATAGAACATTTTTATTTACTAAACAGTTTTCTTCATCTTTTTGGTTTTGTTTTACATCAAGTCAAACTGGGATTAATAACCATAGAAAAAAATCACATAAAAGTTTAGCTGCAACAAGGCAGAGATTCCCATAACATCTGAAATCCAATGTTAATGCAACATCTATTAGAAATTATAATTTGAGTGTCCGTATAATAATGATATAACTTATTAGCATCAAATCTGAAATTACTTAGCATGTTATAAAAAGTATGTTTAAAAATTTGATTCTCATGGATTTCTGTGACATAAGGAATGAAGGAAATGTTTTATTTAACGACGCACTCAACACATTTTATTTACAGTTATATGGAGAGATACACAGATATTGAGAGAGGAAACCCACTGTCGCCACTTCAAAAACTACTCTTTTCAATTAGCAGCAAGAGATTTTTTATATGCACCATCCCACAGACAGGATAGTACATACCACAGCCTTTGGCACACCAGTTGTGGAGCACTGGCTTGTGACATAAACGTTCTGACAATCCAAATGGATTCCAATAGAATTTGAAAACATTAACTATTGTATTACAGTAGATATCTCACGTTTTCTATCATTTCTTTCAGTTTCCTGTAGGCGGGGTAAATCTGAGAATTCACCAAATTAATGGCCTCATCCTTCAATGAAGATCTGAAAAAAAAGAAACAATTAAAACAAATTTCAACTGGGCATCATATTAAATTTTAAAGATTAAATCCAGCACAAGAATAAATTAATTACTTTTAGCCCCAATTAGATTATTTCAGACATGAAAAAAAATGAATTCTTGGTTTAGAAGTTATTTTTATTAATACAGTGAAACTCCTCTAAACTGGTCACCGACAGGATGAAGTAAAACGTCCATTTTTAAGAGGCTAGAGTATGTGTTGTGACCTTTAATAACCCCCCCCCCCCACACACTTGCTAGTATCTTCAGTAGTATTTCACAACAAATTGGAAAATAATATGATTATTAAAATTAACTAACATGACTTTAGGATCAATGGTCGCAGAAGCCTCATGGAAAGGTTTCAGAAACAAGGATTCATCTGCTTTCGTGTCAAGAAGACTGGAAATTTGACCTGGCACTGCATTCTGAAATGAGTTAAACGTATGTGAGCATGGCTGTGAAAAGGGGTACAGATGAGAGAAAATGACAAAATATTTCTTTTAGCATAATTTGATAGCCATTGGTCCACATATTTCAGTTCAAAGATATTTTTGATGACTGGAACTTTGAACATGTAATAATGAAAGTTTTCTCCATTTTTAAAAGTGTCAGTGTAAATACGTTCAGAATAGTATATCAGGCAATTAAAATATAATCAATGTGACGGTACATGCTCTTAATTTCTTTTCGCCTGTGGCGATTTTAATTGTGTTAGAGGGCCGTGTGCAGTTTAATTGCACTTAGCCCAGATGGGCAACTTGTTACGTAATACCTCCGCGCGACCGTACACATCCAGCCAGGTGCGGAGGCCATGTGGCGAGTAGTTACGTAATACCTCTGTGAGTGCGGTTTTTACAACCGTGATTGGCGACGATGGCGTCAGTAAGTCTGACGATCAGAGAGAAATAATACCGCTTGGTCGCGGTGGGAATATCAGATGATAGGGGGAGGTACCGCCTTGTACCCCCAGGCGATTTCTGATTTTATAATAAATAGCTAGTTTTTAGAGATATGGAGAGAAACATTTGGAAGGCGTCCAGGGGGAACGTAGTCCGTTAGGACTTGGTAAATATCATTCTGCTCTGTTGTATAACCTTGATGTGATTGATGTGACTTTAAATATTTTAATACTGTATTATACCAATATTCTTTAGACAGTGTCTTCGGTCATCTGACGAAGTAAATCGTAGACTTTTTGTTCTAACATTATACGAGTATTTGGTAATATAAAGCTTAGCCAGTCATCCTAGAAGACCTAGGTAAACTGTAGGTTATTGTCTTTATTGTGATAGGTACCAGTATTAATTCTGTGTTACAAGGTTACTGAATGAGTAGTTAGGGTTAATTAAAAATTAACCCATTAGGAATAGAGCTGTAATTCCTTTATTAATTAAGTTCCCCTGGAAGCGTCTCTAAATTATCACACGTTACTGAACGAGTAGTACGGGTTAATTAAAAATTAACCAGTTAGGAATGGTGTTGTAATTCCCTTATTAATTAACTTCTCCTGGAAGCGGTCCTCAATTATCACACGTGTGGGTGTTGTGTCACGGTGAAGTGATCCCGTATATTGTGTAACTAGACACCTAGAGATTAACTAATTAAGTGATCAGTTCTGGGTTGTTATTATTGTTGTTATTAATTAACTACTACGGCTGTACATTTGTCAGCGTAGGTTAATACAGATTCCAAAGTGTATTGTGTTTTGTTGTGTTTCTAGTGAACTAAACGTGCTATATTACATATACTTTATATAAGATCGTATCTCTGATCATACCTAGACGAGTCATACTAGGGTTTAACAGCCTGTTACAGAGAGATCTAATAGATATACAGTTAGGAGAGATATTTTGATAATCGTGTTTTATTCAGTTACGGGAATTATAGAATCCCCGTGACATCAAACTATCATTAATTTTCATCATTAAAATAAAATTTAAACTGACAACAAATAACAGAAATAGGCTTTGCTTTATGATATAATATACCTAGTGCTAACATCATTTCAAATTAATTTTTCTATTCATTTCATCATGCCACATATATACGGTCCAGTTTGTTTTTGTAAATGCAGTCACATGTGCTAATCATTCAAATATCTATGGTACATTGATTTACAAATTAACTGGTATGTATGCATGATTTTTGCAATGTTTGATAAAACAAAGGACCTTGAGTAATAAATATTAATTTTATTTTTTGAAAAGGTGGATTTAATTGGATGTTTGAGTTTACAATTTCCCCCCCGAAAACCAAGGTATGTAAGGAGAGCCACTGGCATAACAGTTATTTCTCACCATTTTTCATATTTGCCTGTGATAGCTTAAAACAACTCATAGATAGTGAGGGTGCCCCCCCCCCCCCCCCCCACGTGGGTGTCTCCACCCAATATAAAGTCCAGGCTATGTCAATAAGGGGAGATAACTACCATTGATCTTTGGTGATTGGTAAACTTCTCTTCAATAGACTGCCCCAGAACTGCTTCAACTTGAGCAATCTATAGAAAACAAACAACAACATGAATATTTTTAAACAGTATATATAGTCTTTTTGCGTCAAGATGGAACCGATAAATTGTCATTTAACTCTATAACGAATATTGTTTTTTTTTTCATTTTTCATTTTAACGTATATTTTTGTGCTTATATCCAATTAAGGTTCAAGCATGCTGTCCTGGGTACACACCTCAGCTATCTGGACTGTCTGTCCAGGACAGTGGGTTAGTGGTTAGTGAGAGACAGGAAGATGGTGTAGTGACCGTACACCTAACCATTGAGTCCTTAAGAACTCACTCTGGGTTGGAGCTGGTACCGCGCTGTGAACCCTGTACCTACCAGCCTGTAGGAATAGCATTAAAATTCATATAAAAACATATTATTTAGGTGATAACTATGTTGTATTAACCATTTGCAGAGGTTTATGCTGGTTTTACAGTTGCAAATTCAGTTTTACCAGTGATGTGGAGCATTATATGCAAAGTGAATTAGAATAAGTTTTAAACACATACCAATTCACAAAACTTTTTTTTTTTTTAAATCTCAGTGTAAATAAATATGTTTCTTTACCAATTTCCAAAAAATTGCATAAGTTAAATCTCCTATATTGATACATGGTAAAACAGTCTGAAGGTGAAATACTCTCAGTTCTGCCTTTAGTCTCTGTGTGTTGTATTACTGATTACTTTCATACTGTATTCCGTGGCTGTTCTAGTATTTTGTCTTCAACCTTGAATTAAAAATGAGCTTTAATGGATACAATTTGATGATAATTTGTACAGAAACTTTTTTATTTCCATTCCTTTTGCTTAAATAAAGGTTATGAGAATTGCAATGGGTTTAAAAATGTATATGCTTTTACTTATAGTATGCAATTATATGCCAATCCATTGTTTCCCTTTTGCAGTAAATGTTTATTTACCTTCTATTAACTATTCAGTATTATTACACACTCTGTTACCACTGTCATGCTCGAAATTTGTTTGGTGAAGTGGCAAGAAAATTAGCTTCTAATTTTATGATTTCAAGATAGACGCAAAGGCTAGAAATTGAGAAGCCGTTCTAGAAATTAGTCTCAAAATTGGATATCTGGTCTTGCTAACATCAATATGGAACAATTGAGATAAATGTGGATACAAATATATCATAAATAGGACTGTATCTATAGCTACAGCTTCATCATTTCAAAATGAAATCTTATTCATACTGGTAATATAGTAAGGGTAGAAAGAAACCCCCTTTCGCCAAAAAGTATTTCTGTCCTTCAGCCAACCTGACTAGCAGAGAATAGAATGCATATAAAACATCTAAAGAATTAGTGCACCTTTTGAGGCAGACGTCGTAATTTTGCCACATATTTCTGGAAATCTTCCTGCGAGTTGAAGACGAGGAAGGAGAAAGTGTCGTTAAGATCATGGACGCCTTCCAAGAAGCTGACTGGAAGCAAAAAGCTGAAAAACACCAAACAAACTATGGAGTCTTATCTTGCTTTACTAAACAGCTGTAATAAAGAGCATATATGATACATGTATCTATTTATGAATACTGTAAAGAAAGTACACTAAAAATAAAACAATATATGAAATAACAAAGAAAGTACTGGTACACACCTAAAAGCTACTCTGTTGGGATTATCAATAAAAAGGTCAGGTCAGGTCATAGGGTTCAACGTGCACATTCAGAGCAAGCTGTTGTAGCACACACCTGTCATGGGTGCAAGTGTCAACTTATGCTGGCTCCTCAGTCCAGGATGGAAAAGGGGTTGGGGTTAGGGATGGGGGTGGGGGATGGGGTGGGCTCCACCCATGCTTGGCATGTGCAACAGAGCACAAGCAGCCCAACCTGGGTGGGGGTGTTTGTGGTGCTACTGAATTTTGCAATGTGTCCTGTACGATTGAGTCCAAAGTTAAAATATTTTGTGCAATTTCCTGAGGTAATTTGGCAGACAATTTGAAATCGTTCATCAAAAAATAATTTTGGAGCTATTTGAGTGTTTTTACTTAGCTGGCCAAATTATAGCTCTTTCTGGAATATCAACAAACAAACAGGGTCCAGACTTTACCATGGATCCAATGGCAAGTGCCACATTGTTGCCCTCTGTCTGAGAAAACTTCATAAAAAAATTATCTTCATACCCCACTTTTGAAAGAAATGACTGCCATAATTATTGTTATTAAATCAAAAGCAACACTTGTCGTGCTTTATATATTAAAACATTTCGACCCCCTGAACAAATATGACTAAAATTCTGAAAAATGGTTGCCAATAAAACCTAGTTATCAGACTAACTTGGACTAAAGACTAAACACTCACCATCTGAACTCTGACCCATCCAGGTAGACTTTCAACGTATCTTTCAGAAGCAAAAGGTTCTGCTGTTCTTCCTTGCTGCACAAATCAGACTTTATATCATCCGCCTGAGACATAAACCTCTTCACAGCCAGCTATTGAAAACACAAATTTGTAATATTTATAGTTTGTTTAATGACACCACTAGAGCACATTTATTTATTAATCATTAGCTACTGGATATCAAACATTTGGTACTTTTGACAGGAAATCTGCTACATTTTTCCATTACTAGCAAGGGATCTTTTATTTGCACCATCCCAGACAGGATAGCATATACCACGTCCTTTGATATACCAGTCATAGTGCACTGGCTGGAATGAGAAAAAGCTCAATAGGCCTACTGATGGGGATCGATTCTAGACCGACCGTGCATCACGTAGGCACTTTACCACTTGGCTACATCCCATCCCCTTTTAATATTTAGAACATAATACAGGGCTGTACCCAACAGAGTTGGAGGGGAGGCACAACTTCGTACAATGATAGTCCACCTGTCACACTTCTGACATTGATGGGTTAAAAACATATGACCCAGTGACTAGTCGATAAGCAACCTTTTTGGAAAGACATGTATTTCCCTGAATATTTTGTTGTTATTTGTCCATTTGTTATTTGTCCATCAACATCAGTGGGCATATTGGGTTACTTCTCATTCCAGCCAGTGCACCACGACTGGTATATCAAAGGCTGTGCTATGTGCTATCCTGTCTATGGGATGGTGCATATAAAAGATCCCATGCTACTAATGGACAAAATGTAGTACCGGTATGTTTCCTCTCTAAGACTATATGTCAGAATTACCAAATGTTTGACGTCCAATAGCGTGCTCTAGTGGTGTCGTTAAACAAAACAAACAAACTGTATGTCAACGACAAATAAGATGTTTTTCACTTTCTTAAAATAGAATATATTAATTTATAACTGAGCAATCTTTAACCTAAAACATATCTAAAACAAAAGTATGTGCTGAGTAGAGAAATATGGAACTTGCTAGATGATCATTTGCAAAGTTAAAATATTTCATTCCTTTATTTGTAAAGTTAAGGTTGTATTATATTGTGCTATGGACTGATAGACTAGTAGGGATTCTAATTTCTAGGGTACTAATAAATGGTGGTTTGTATCCATCCAGCAGATTACGGCGCCCTTGTTTTGACTTCATACACAATAAATATAGCATATCTCACCATAATTTCACTTGAAATCCACATTTCGTAAATGGTACAAGTTTTAATTACAAGATTTTCTTTAAACACATTCAGGTTCATTAGTAATGTTCAAACAAAACATTTTCATTAGCAATTTTGCATTGGAAGTTTTCCAGCGTTCTGAAAACGGAAATGTTATGTACCCAAATCCATTAAAATCAAAACTAGTCTACTAACCTTGACACCTGGCAAAATTCTATAATGAGCAGACAACACTGTTTACAGGTCAGAATGTTTTTATTTTTCATAATTCTGGACAAAATATTATGTTTAAATTTTAAATAAAGAAAGAAATGGAAAATGAAAATGTATCTAAATCCTTTTTTTTTTTTGGCTACTTAAAATTTAAAAGTAATGCAATAAAGAAAATTTGCTAATCCCCCTCAAAACACTGAGCGTCAATATACCCACATCTGTTTGCTCCCTGTTACACAAAACACCGTTAGAACAAAAGGCCAATCAGAAAGCATGGGACTTGCTCAAGTCAGTGAGACGTTTCCAGTGGAACAATATCAGTTTTCTGTTAAAACATTTAAGTTAGAATCAGTACTAGCCAAAGTTTCTAAAGTGATGGTAATAAAATGTATTTTGTTACAAAGAAATGTTTTATTTAACGACGCACTCAACACATTTTATTTACGGTTATATGGCGTCAGACATATGGTTACGGACCACACAGATTTTGAGAGGAAAACCCGCTGTCGCCACTACATGGGCTACTCTTTCCGATTAGCAGCAAGGGATCTTTTATTTGTGCTTCCCACAGGCAGGATAGCACAAACCATGGCCTTTGTTGAACTAGTTATGGATCACTGGTCGGTGCAAGTGGTTTACACCTACCCATTGAGCCTTGCGGAGCACTCACTCAGGGTTTGGAGTCGGTATCTGGATTAAATATCACATGCCTCGACTGGGATCCGAACCCAGTACCTACCAGCCTGTAGACCGATGACCTAACTACGACACTACCGAGGCTGGTAAATTTTAAATAATGAAAGAAATAAAAAGTACCTTTTGTCAAATATATCAGATCAAAAAATTACCATTGGATATGTTATATTTATTGTGAACAAAGCTAAAACAAGGGTGCGAAAAGTAACTGCCATCAATCTTAGTCATAATGTTCCATATTTGTAACCCTGGGGTGGGAGTAGAAGGGTAGTTTAAAAATACAGGCCCACAGAAATGCTATCTGGAGTGGGAGTGAGAAATGAGCACAATCTCTTATGGTGGTCACAGAATCTAGTGGGGGAGTACCAGCTACATTTTTACATAAATAACTTGAAGAAATACCACAGTAAGAAAACGGCATTCACTGTGGAAAGTTTGATAAACTGAAACTTAAACTTCAACTAACTTTAATTTAATTTACTTTAATTTGATGACATGTAAGCTTTCAGTTACATTTGTTTGCTTGACGGCATTCTCTGATGTGTCATCCCACAAGTCATCACAATCATGAACACCGCAGTAAGCCGCAAACTCGGGACTCTCCTTCAGACGCCATTCCCAGAATGCATCACAGAGAGCTGCCACAGAAGCATCTGCACTCATATTTGTAACAAAAGACCTATTATTAGTATTAACCTGCAACAAAAGAAGAAATAAATGTTTAACATTAGTAACACGTGTGCCATAATGATATATGGTAGAACAATAATAACATGACAAAGAATCCCACACGAGTGGCCGTTAGATAGCACTAAATATTTACCTTATGGGTCGTTTTAAAAAGTATCTAATCATGAGTTGGATACGTTTTTTAAAATCAAATTGTATTATAAATGGCATCTAATGGATATAATTATAGCATCTATTTCTTACATTTTCTAAAAAAAAAAAAAACATGTTTAAAATAAATTTAAATGTCTTTCTCAACTAAAACTTGTTTATGACCATTGCATTTGTAGTTAATGTATGCACACCTAGAGTACTCAGTTTCAGGTTAACGTATTTGATGCAGAGGCTGTGGTATGTGCTATCCTGTCTGGGAAAGTGCATATAAAAGATCACTTGTTGCATTATTGTCCAGTCCTGGACGGAGGAACCGGCTGGGGCCGGTACTTGTGCCCATGGCAGGCGTGCGCTACAACAGCTTGCTTTGAATGTGCACGTTAAACAATTTCCCACTTAGGAAAAATACATAGCGGCTTTCTTCTGCTGACAGACTGTGTCGGAATTACCAAATGTCTGACATCCAGTAGCCGATGATTAATTAATCAATGTGCTCTGGTGGTGTTGTTAAACAAAACAAACTTTAAAACAAACTTGAAACAATCACTGTGTCCCGACGACACAGTAATTATCAAAGAAAATACGGTAACCGCGGCAACTGCATTCGTTTGCAGTTTGTTTAATACTATTTCATTTGTGTCATCTTATATCACACCGCATTGAATTGTTGCCTTTTTGTTTTTAACCCGGTTTTTATACCATGCAGTACCATAAATAATTATTAACAAACCAACAAAGAAATGAACTGGTCAGGAAATATTTCTTAGCACTGAAACTGAAACATGCAACGGAAATGCACGACCAAACGCAGAGCTGGTTATACTGGACATAAAAAGTTAATGTTCAGGTCAGGTCATTTTTTTTATAAAGGGACATTCCCGAGTTTGCTGCATTGTAAGTGTAATGTTAGACAGCATCTATCATAGTTTAGGGATTTAATACAGAAGTGCATACGGGGAGTTACCCCAGGCATGGAATGGTAGTCTTAGATATTAAACTTCGCAGCATACTAAAAGTGTCACGTTCTTATTGTTTATCGTTACAAGGACTTAGAACCTGTACGCCCAGGTCAACCTAACACGATATGGTGTCAGAATCTGGAGGTTTTTGTAACAAACAAAGGTGAACTTTGGAGTATTTCCAGAAATAGGAAATCGCGGCCTCGTCTTGTTAGTTCAATGAGCAAAATTAGTTTGACGTCAGAACGTTCCGCGCAAAAAGATTCGCCGAATCAAGGGAAACAACCGCATTTGTAACTATCCTAATAGGATAGACAGAGTTATACCCCTTGAACTATTTGTCTGTTTTTCGTCTACTGTTAAATCAGTGAACATTAAAAACAAAAATGGCAGAAAATGAGAACGGAGAAGTTGCTGAACAAGTGTTGAGATACCAATTTCGATCTAATATTCCTGTTCCAAGTAAATTAGAGGTACATGCACGAAATATTGAGGTAGCATGGAGAAAGTTCAAAAGGCAATGGAGCAATTACGAAATTGCAACAAGATTAGAGACTGAATCACCTAAATACTGTACTTCTGTCTTCTTGGCATGCGTAGGCGAAGAAGCCTTCGACATATTTGATTGGTTTTCTTTTGGACAATATTAAGATGCAAATGACATTGACGGTGTGCTAAAAAAAATTGAGCAGTTTTGCACAGCCACTAATATTTTATGCAGAAAAATATATTTGATATGTAATTACAGTCATCAAAAAGTCTCTGTCAGTCGATAACCTCTTAAAAATTGCAGCAAACTCAGGAATTTCCCTTTAACAAGCATATTCAGAACTATAGTCCGTCCCATCCTGCTACAAAAAAGGAGAAGAAGTTTCGGTTAATAATTTCAGTTTGCTTTGACGTAAGAAGAAAAGTAAACGTGTTTTGGAAATAACACAAAATTACTATTTCTGTGTGCAAGTTACAACATAATCTGCTGAGAAATAAATAACTTGTAGTAAATTTCATAGTATGAAAAAAGGCGTTCCTTGTGGGCCGGACTAAAGCTGTTGTAGCAAATTGTTGTGCAATTGTTTTTCCTGAATCTGATACCACAGATCGAGCTTTATAGTTTTATTATTCCTGAGTCCAGTCACCACATTAAATTTATATTTTGTAATATAATATTAACCAGTAACAACCTTACACGAATAAATGTTCAACGAAAATCCCAGCACGAAAAATATACTCAACAACGAAAGTTTAGCTAATATTAAAAGAAATGGCATAACATTTATAAATTAACCTATTTTTATTAATTAGTATTCACATCTGAACTGTTTACCATTTACAAACAACATAAACTCATCAGCCTTTGCCGTAACACCTGGTTTTCTTTTAACATTATTCAACCATGGCAAATTTAGACGTGATAAAAGATATTTGCTAAAATTTCGTTGTTGAGTATACATCGGCTATTGGTTGTCCGAGTACTCGTGGCTGTAAGAGCTAGACGGACAATACAGTCAGAGTACTCGGACTACGGCTATAGGGTATCAGACTGATAAATCCAAAACTAAAGTGATGAACCACATCAATATAAAAAATGTGTATAGAACACGTTGGTACTGGTTAAAGGGACAGTCCCTAGTTTCAACTCGTGAAAATTAACAATAAGTTTAATTAGGCCTAATCTACAAACCTGTAACATATGTGGATAAAGTTACAATTGAGTGAAACACGAGTCTGTGACTTTGAAATGGTGAAATACCCTCTAAAAATAGACTAAAAAGACTCCATAACTGTTACTTCTCAGACGCACGTGCGTTTTAAAAAATATGAGAAATGCATTTTGTGATAATAAAGACACCAGGATGACCAAAAACACTTCGAATGTACGGAAATTGATAACCTAAACCACAAAATCTAAGTAAAGTAGGATTTCAGTTATCAAAAACGGTTATAGGGCCTAATAGTAAAAAATATGCCTTAGTGTTTAAAAACTAGTGTATGTCCCTTTAACAACATGCAAGTTTAATATCGTGGCTGGATTCGGGTGTATACATCAAAACCTGTGGTACACTATCCTGCCCACAGGTAACCCCCATTCTAGAACCCCAGGGTTGCTATGGTTGTATTATATAACGAGTAACCACAGGAACCCTAGTTGTGGTGGTACCTGTGATCCGGTCTAAACGAAAGTGCATACGACGGATCCCTATAGCCATTTGATCAAAAGGAGTAGCCCGTGTATTAACAGCAGTTTTTTCTCTTCAGTCAATAAAAAGGCCCATGACTGGCACATCAAGAGATTCTTTGTGCCTTTTTCGTGTAAGTAACCTGTGGCAGCAGCAGGGTTGTTTTTTCTCGCGTCTAAATAAAATGGGACACCAAAAAGCTGTAGTTCAAAATGCCCCCGTGTTATTCATTCATTCAACTTACATTCAATGAACTCAAGCACGCAGTGTTGGGCACACACCTCAGCTATCTGGGATGTCTATACAGGACAGTTACTAGTTGTTAGTGGTCAGTGAGAGAGAAGAGGGGTAGTGGTCTTACCCATTGAGTCATTAAAACTCGCTCTGGGTGGGAGTGGGCACCGGGCAGAGAAATAAATTTTAAAATGAAAAAATTAAGACACATTCCAGGACACACAAGAACCCTGTAACATGCAAAAAACGTACATTGTGCTCGCCAACTGGACTGGTACCGCCAGCTTCTACAATACTATCACAACACATTCATTTAACAGTATGTGCAAAGAAACAGTACAAGGATCAGCTGCGATTGCTCACCCTTCCAGGGAAGTGGATGCCTCAAAAATTAAATTAGTTTCTGTACTACTGACCACTAAAGGAAGGAAATGTTTTATTTAACGACGCACTCAACAGTCAGGTTGGAGCAAGAAATAGCCCAATGGGTTCACCGACGGGGATCGATCCCAAACCAACGGCACATCAAGCGAGTGCTTTACCCCTGGGCTATGTCCCTCCTCCCCCCCCCCCCCCCCCCCCCCCCCCCCCCCCCCCCCCCCCCCCCCACCCCCCCCCCCCCCCCCCCCACCCCCCCCCCCCCCCCCCCCCCCCCCCCCCCCCCCCCCCCCCCCCCCCCCCCCCCCCCCCCCCCCCCCCCCCCAACCACTAAAGGAACCGACATGTGATGACCATCAGGTAATTACAGGAACAACAAAACAGGAGTTAAAAGTTTTTTTCATTTATTTTTTTATTTCTCTGAAAATACACTGTCTATGCCACCAGCACACAAGCTCCACCAACACCTTTAATCTTCAGTTCTGCTGATCTGCTAAAGAATTTTGCCTTTACAATAACGGGCTGTTTAGGCAGGTGGCCTTTTCCCAACACCTTGTAGTAACCCTGAAAATAGCAACACTGTCTAGATTAATACCAGTTTAAATACTCACAAGCTGATGCTACTACCAAGTGAAAAAACAAAAAATGAAATTGCATGTTAACGCATGTAAGGTTTTTACTGCATTGACTGCTCAATGTTTGCTAATGTGGCCTATTATCAGTAACTCCCAAAATAATAATAACGTAACAGATAAAAAATAAAAAAGTATAATTTCACTAAGCATGGTGAAATCTGAAATTAGTACCCAAAATGGCATATTCATGTGACAATTTAGTAACATTTTTATCAATCAACTTTTTTTTTCTCGACTTTATTAGACATAAGCAGCATTTTCTTTTTATTTATGCTATGAAGTTACTGCAATTCTTTATAACATTTTGCAATGTAGAGGTATCTCATGATTGCAGAAACTGACAAAATTTATCAACTGGCAATGATTCATCCCCTATGTTAAATTACTAATAGACCTGCCTTCAAGTCTAGCACCCTTGTGACTTCATGAAGGGGAGACAAACGAAAAAGAGAAATTGTTAACTTTGACTTACAGCTTTGACAACGTCGATGACGGGAGCCAGCTCTTTGTTTGTCTTGTATTTATCGCGGGTCTGTTCCGACACTAGAGACCACAGCTTGTCAATGTTCACTGTCGGGCAGAAGAATTTGTTTTGCGTCTTGTGGAAATATCTCATACCAACTTTTCCAAAGTAACCTGGATGGCTGTGGGAAGAAGAAAGAAAAGATATTATAATTTTTAAATCTCTTAATGTTGTGTAACAATGAATTTATATTCTTATTGACCAATGGACACCGTCCTATTGAATATGTAGCTTTGGGGTAGAATATAATAATTTGTTAATTTTCATCCATGACCTTGTATTATTCAGTATTATGTTTAAATGATGCAAACTTAACAAATTGCTGCCTTATTTGAATTTGCCACCGCCACTCGTTTGGTTGTCCGGTATCAATATGCCAGTTACGCGAGAGTGCATAAACCAAGGTATGCCGCTTTTATCCAAACAATTGCACATATTTACACTGCTCACAAATCTCGCAAGATCAAAACGGTCCAATGGTGATGAAGATAACATAACCACGGGCATGTTGGAATCGCCAAAATGATGGTCTGTATAAAATCCGGATTACTGACTAAATGTAAGGCATCATACCTTTCGAGTGCTTTATCTCTCGCCCGAGGTTACCATATATTATCTCTTGTAGGGGCTGTATGCAACCACAGGGGACATTTCTAAATCTTAGGTAACAAAACTCGGTTCACATGATTTGTGTTGGGCAACAGATTGTTTGATTGCATGAATTATATTCGCATTCCGAATAAAATTTTGATGATCCTGAAATTTTTAACTATTTTAGAGCAGAATGATTCACTACGTAACCGACTGGTTGATATACCAGTCGTGGCCCACCGATGGGGATCGATCCCACACAGACCATGCATCAGACGAGCGCTTTACCTCTGGGTCAATTCCCACTGAGAATTAAAAAATTAAAATCAGTTTATATTTTCCGTTATCCAATATAAAAAAAACATCCTCGACTTTCCAGGACTGGAAAATTACATTAATTAGCAACACATTACATGACCTATTATCAACCATGAGAAAGCCTGGCTACTGCCACGCCCACCCTGAGCCAGCCCTGCCGCGAGGTCACCCTGCCAACATTAGTAAATATTTTGCTTTAAATTAACCACAATGTTCAAGTTAAACTCCACCCGGTGTGCAAATTTTTTTTCAGAGTTAGAATTCTATTTGCTACAATTCTGCCACATCAGTGACTATTAGTTTTACACAGCAACATTTCACCGACGGACACTCACTATTTGTCAAAGTTGATTCTGTGATGATGCTGACCTCCAGCATTTCCACGACCACCAGGATGCTTTCGGTGCTTGCCTGAAATAAACAGGGAAATTGTTTTTGTAAATTCTAGTCCCGTTTTCACATATAAACAGATAGAAGGTTTACACCACATTTTAGTGGAGTGTAATCATCTGAAGCCAACAAAAAAAGAAGATATACCTATATGTATCTGGTAATAGAAATATTGGGGTTCAATTCAAAGACTTTTACACAGCGGTCAAAGACAATAGAATGTGATAAAAATACCAAATCAGTTCATTTACGTTGCCATCCATGATAAAAAAAATTAAGCTTTTTTACATGAATCATGACAGATTAAACCTTGTAATTGGAAAATATCAAATGCATGCAGCTGTAAAAGATATCATCATTGCTTTGGCTAAGATTTAAGAATTTAAAGACTTTTAAAGACTTGTTACAATTCAAAGACTTTCAAAGACCTAAAAATTCCACCAAAAATCAATTTGAATTTTTTAAAAACATTTTGATTTCTATTCAGTATTTTAAATTATACTATTCTACATTTTTATATGGTATTGTATTGTATTTTTTTCATAAAATTTATATAATTTTAAAATTGATTAATGTAAATTTATAATCATATTTGCATACTGACCGTTGACACCAAAAATTTGATGTGCATTTTCGTGCTAGACTCGTCAAACATTCACAAGACACTAGTGTAAACGAGTCAGGGTTTGTAGTGGCTCGACAATACTGATGTAATGCAACACCACATATACTGAACAAAAAAAGAAACTTCCAATTTTTACATATAGTATTTGTGGTGTTAAAGAATTCATTGTGTAATGAAATTATATAGGTAGTATTAGCCATGAGCTGTATTACCGGTATCAGGATTCATGAATTTTATCGATTATTTTTGCACTGTTAATTGTCGACAACGTGAAATTCAATTTGCACGTGCATGCATGGTTCGACATGTCCCGTGTAGTACCATATTTTCCCCGTGTATTATGCGCACTTTTTTCCCCCAGAAAATACAGGTTAAAAATGGGGGTGCGCACTATACATAGCAATAGAAAAAATATCTTTTAAAAATGTCCAGCGATCACCCATGAAAAATCGCCAATCGGTAGTCTACGGTACTTTACAGGTTATTGACAGTGTTCATTACAACGAAATGCCAAAACCCTCTTAAAAATCGCTTTTCACTTGTGATGGTTGTAATAAATGCAAAATAAATCTACAAAAGTATCCATACCTCGCCAAAGAGTGCACAAAAATGGACCGTAAATATTTTAAATTTCCATGAGATTTAATTCGGCCATTTCCGGCAAACCGGAAATATACCACACTATTATAAATTTAGAAATCTCGTGCATTCACGTTAGCCACGAGAACGATATATGCTAATATGTATATAACTTTGTTTTGATTTATGCACATGTGAGTCTGTGACCTGTAAGTACGCAAGTACTAGCCTTTGTTTAATGTGACATGTAGGTCTATGTACTCAAATACCTAACTTAAGTTTTGTTTCTTGGTTTCTTGAATATACCGCTTCTTTCGCTTTTCGTTAATTTCGGTGACTTGGAAAACGGTACATCTTGCATTCACTGTCGATTTTGTGGTTTAAAAAAACGGTGCGCATTATATTGTGGTTCATGTTTTTTTTCTTGGAATAAACGTTCAAAGTGGGGGGTGCGCATTATACACCGGTGCGCATAATACATGGGAAAATACGGTATTCGGTCAATTTGTTTTACTTGTCTTACTGACATTGTTGTCAAGTGAACGAAAACGCTTCAAAATGTGTAAAAAAAATGACGTTTTTAACATTGTAGCATTTTTAGTATGCCAAGAATACCCAATAATTTACGCGAACGGGCGATTGGCATGCTTGATGCTGGCATGTCAACAGAAGACGTTGCAAGGCATGTTGGGAGTTCTAGTCGAGCGATATGAAATCTTCGCGTAAGATTTCGAACGACAGGAAGCACCAACGACTTGCCACATCGTGGACGTCCGCTTGTTACAACGCATGGTCAAGACCGCTATATCATGAACACGCATTTGCGCAATCGATTCCAAACTGCCACTGCTACTGCTGCTAACACACATACTGCTGCTAACACACCTGGGCTTCATAATAACCGAATCAGTGGGCAAACTGTTCGTAATCGTCTGCGGGAGAACGGTTTACACGCACGACCTCCTGACGTCGGATGCGGTTTAAAGCAAAGTCATCGTCTAAATGGTCTTAATTGGGCACGTGTAAACACTCATTGGATACGGCGGCGCTGGAATACCATTCTTTTTTCGGATGAATCCAGATTTTCTTTACAACGTGGTGATGGCAGGGTGCGCGTCTACCGTAGGAGAAATGAACGCTATGCTGACTGTTGTGTTCTTGAACAATATCGTTTCGGGGGTGGGGGTTGTGTCATGGTCTGGGCAGCCATTGCCCATGGTTATCGTTCACCACTAGTCGTCATTGATGGCAATTTAAATGCTCAACGTTACTGCGATGACATTCTCGCTCATCACGTCATTCCTCTGTTCCATAACAACGCCAACATCTCGATTTTTCAGCATGATAATGCCACCTCTCATACAGCTAGAGACACTGTAAATTTTCTTAGGACAAATAACATTGATTTCATTGATGACTGGCCCGCTAAAAGTCCTGATCTCAACCCCATTGAGCATGTCTGGGATAGTCTGGACAGACGATTGAGGTGTTGTCCCAACCCACCCGCTAACGTCAACGAACTTTGTCAAGCACTCATTCAGGAATGGATCAATATTCCACAGGCAGAAATCAACACTTTAGTCAATTCTATGCACCTGCAATGCACTGCAGTGGTCAATTCAAGAGGTGGTCATACCCGTTATTAAGTGGGTGTTTTTGTTTTTAACCCATACCACACTTGGTCAAAATTTCTCCCAGTTTCTGTTAACCTATGGCCATGATTTGTGCACCAAACGATGCATCATGGAACACTCTTTAAACGCATATATAACAATTATTCCCCCGGTTTGTTTTCATCAAGTTATGCTCTAGCAAAGTTAGCGGAAGTTTCTTATTTTGTTCAGTATATTTCTGCTTCCATCATCACTCATCTCTACAGTTTATGAAAAGTTTGTTTTGATTTAACGACACCACTACAGGGTTCATACACTTTATCTCTAACCAGATTCCATGACTTTCCATGACTGTTTCAAGCCATTTTCCATGACCTTTTCAAGGATATATTTGAAATGTCGATATTTTTAAAACACAATTTGCTGTATGAATCATGTTGAATCCAACCGTCTTGAAATTTACATTTTCCGGGCATTGTAACAAAATAACCGGCCTCGGTGGCGTCGTGATTAGGCCATCGGTCTACAGGCTGGTATGTACTGGGTTCAGATCCCAGTCCAGGCATGGGATTTTTAATCCAGATACAGACTCCAAACCCTGAGTGAGTACTCCGCAAGGCTCAATGGGTAGGTGTAAACCACTTGCACTGACCAGTGATCCATAACTGGTTCAACAAAGGCCATGGTTTGTACTATCCTGTCTGTGGGAAGTGCAAATAAAAGACCCCTTGCTGCTAATCGGAAAGAGTAGCCTATGTAGTGGCGACAGCGGGTTTCCTCTCCAAATCTGTGTGGTCCGTAACCATATGTCTGACGCCATATAACCGTAAATAAAATGTGTTGAGTAAGTCGTTAAATAAAACATTTCTTTGTAACAAAATACATTTTATTACCATCACTTTAGAAACTTTGGCTAGTACTGATTCCAACTTAAATGTTTTAACAGAAAACTGATATTGTTCCCTGGAAACATCTCACTGACTTGAGCAAGTCCCATGCTTTCTGATTGGCCTTTTGTTCTAACAGTGTTTTGTGTAACGGAGCAAACAGATGTGGGTATATCGACGCCCAGTGTTTTGAGGGGGATTAGCAAATTTTCTTTATTGCATTACTTTTAAATTTTAAGTAGCCAAAAAAAAAAAAGGATTTAGATACATTTTCATTTTCCATGACCAATATCAAAATTCTGACTTTCCAGGCCTGGAAAATGACATTACAAATTCCACGACTTTCCAGGATTTCCATGACCCGTACGAACACTGCACTAGAGCACATTGATTTATTAATAATCGGCTATTATAGGCTATTGGATGTCAAACATATGGTAATTTTTACACGGTCTTAAGAGGAAATCCTACATTTTTCCATTAGTAGCAAGGGATATTTTATATGCA
Organism: Gigantopelta aegis; assembly: GCF_016097555.1. Taxonomy (NCBI): domain Eukaryota; kingdom Metazoa; phylum Mollusca; class Gastropoda; order Neomphalida; family Peltospiridae; genus Gigantopelta; species Gigantopelta aegis. Next base: position 4,112,015 of record NC_054707.1, read on the forward strand.
CCATTCCAGACAGGAATGCACATACCACAATGTTTGATATACCAGTCATGGTGCACTGGTTAGAATGAGAAATAGCCCAATGGTCCAACAACAGGAATTATTCCTACACCGACAGCACATCAAGTGAGTGCGTTACCACAGGGCTACGTCCAACCCACCTACAGTTTAAGAATGCACATTGGTAAGTAGTCCGAAGGGACGTAGAAAGTGTGGTTCTTTCTACTTCCGAATATTATTACATACCCTATTCATATAGTATTCAAAACCGTTTCTCAAGCGAAATAGTGCAACAAATGGACACACAAGCCAAAAATGTATAACCTACCGTACTCACTAAATCACGATTGAAGTACTTGCATTATTAACAAAATAAATCTTCCAACGACAACATAACAAATTTGATAAATAGAGGGAAGCAACTTGCCCTGCATATTAAGAAAAGTACTGACTTAATGTGCGCTCTGCACTAATTGGTAAGCAGCTTGCTCTAGCATAGACTAATATAGGGTTAGAAGTGTTTCCTGTTTTAAGTTCTGGTTAAGTGACTTACCAATTCGACCATGTCCATGGCTGACATGACCTCTTAGCTTTCTCGTCTTCTTATTTTTGGTGGTCTGAAATAGAGATTAGGGATGAAAAAACGATACAATGCTTACTTCACTGACACATTACTGGAAACTATCGTTACTGTGAAATCCAAAGGCCTGTAGTGTGAAAATATCTTATATTATCGTCAACGTCCCTAACTGCGTTATGATTCCAATTCCGTTCACTTTGTTTTCTTGTGCACGGTTCGCGCAATCAACATCCGATTAGTCATCGGCATGTCGTTCATTTATGAGGTTTTTCTTCACAGTACAGGAACATTTTCATAAATAATAAATTTCAGTAAAGTAAGTATCTAAATACAAAACTTTACAAACTCCTAAAACCATTAATTTTACTAAGTCGTTTTTGTTTATTCCTTAATATTACCGATACCGGGTCCACATGATTTGTAGAATTGACTTAAAATGGAGAAAGATGAATTAACATTCGGTGCGTGTCACATGTCCTCACACGTGTCGTATCAACAAGGCCAAAGCATTTAATTTTTACAATTTTTAAGTTGTTAGAATATGTTTTCAATTATTATATTCGATCTGCAAAGGGTATGCTACATTTTTGTGCCTCTGTTGTAGTGAATATTCATAATCCATTCATTAAAAAAATTATATTTTACAAACTATTCACTAAAGGTAATGCCTATCAAGTGTTATTCATTGTGTGTTGATAAAACGCGGAATGGACCAGAACACCAGAACGCTTGACAAATTGAATTTTTCTTTAAAAAAAATATTAATCCAAGTGTTCATCAACTGTGCATAGTAAAGAAACATATATTTTTTCATTTAGTTGCTTTAAAAATGGAAAATGACGAACCACACATGCGCGTTACCATACTTTTTGAAAACACATGCGCCTGAACAGTTAGAAACGTCGCTCTTTGCCGTTTACCGGAGGGTGTTTCACTTTTGTTTACTAGAATGGATTTGTTTTACATCCACATTGTTGATTTTTACGTTAATTGATTAGGCCTACAATCTATATTTGTCATAGGTGAATGCAGTTTGGGATGTCGATGGTATATAATGCATTTTCTATGACATCTGTAGTTCGCGCTAGCACAGACGCTGTGTTTTGTAACATTCAATTCAATGCGTTTCATTTCGGACTGGTTTCATACTTGCCAGACCCAGACCCAGTGTTTTGGCCCTTAGTCAAATTAAGCTAAAACGATTTACATAAAACATTGTTCATGGCCGAGACACACAGAGAGAGAGACAGGGAGGGGGGAGAGAGACAGAGGGGGGGGGGGGAGAGAGACAGAGAGGGGGGGGGGGGGAGAGAGACGGGGGGGGGAGAGAGAGAGAGAGTTAAATAAACCGACTAATTTCGAAGCGCTGCAAAAAATATTTGGTGAAATAACTCTCTGATTAATCATTCATGTATTACTTGTGATTTTATTCGAATAAAAAAAGTATAGACAACATGATGTTAATGGATTACAACTAGATTTATTCGGACACCAAGAAAACATAATGCCAACCATTATTGAGAACCCTATGGCAAAAAGGCCGGATACGGAAGTTCAATTCAAAAGACTATTTACTAAACAACTTGTGACATGAAGTTCATGGGTTTTGTTTTTTTTCGCTAATGGGGTGTTGGGTCAGGGATCGAGTGTTTTCAGAATGAGTTGAACTAATTTTCACTAAATCGATGTTCTAAAGGCGTTTGACCTGTTCAATTGTACAATATTTAAAAAATGTCAACGAGTTGCTCCACAATAATTAATCATTGATAATGTCTGCTAATTATGAAAAGAAGAGCTGTGTTTATGTTTGTAAACACATTAAATCATTGGCTATTAGTAATTAGATCTTTGCTGACTTCAGTTTTGTTAAATAAAAAGTAGAGCCAGTTAAATAAATTGCAGGGGTGGGACGTAGCCCAGTGGTAAAGCGCTTACTCGATGCGCAGTCGGTCTGAGATCAATCCCCGTCGGTGGGCCCATTTGGCTATTTCTCGTTCCAGCCAATGCACCACGACTGGCATATCATACCGTGGTATGTACTACCCTGTCTATGGGATGGTGCATATAAACGATCCCATGCTACTGATCAAAAAGAGTAACCCATGAAGTGGCGACAGCGGGTTTCCTCTCTTAATATATGTGTGGTTCTTAACCATATGTCTGACGCCATATAACCGTAACTAAAATGTTTTGAGTGCGTCGTTAAATAAAAATATTTCCTTCCTTTTAAATAAATTACACTAGTTGTTGTTCATGTAGTATCTGCAAAGAACATTTCCGAGCAATACCGATTGTTTCCGAAGTATAACGAAGAAAAGAGGAAGTAAATGGTTGCTTTCATTGAGTAAGCTCAAAACATTGCTTTCATTGAAAGTTGATAATTCTACGACTTGATCCTATATCTTTGTTAATCTTTATCCCAGTCAAGTCAGGTCTGAATGATCTTATTTAGTTCCTTCTTTCTTAAACTGAAGTAGAATCATTGTTATTTATATCTTAACGTTTTTACTCAGATTATTCTTAGCTCAGCTGTCAATGTTATTGAAATAAGGTGGTGTTACCACTTGCAAGTAATACATCCGTATTACATGTTTAGCCCGAGTACAGTGCTGTCCGGTGTATCGGCGCACCTAAGCATTCAAAGACCATTTTCTATGTGAACATTGTGAAATACTTAATAGAATATGTCTCTCACCAATGAAGCAGTGCATAATCTGAGATACACTATAAATTGTTTTATTTCTGTAGTAAATAAACATTTAATTTTTTTTCATAAATGTAGACACCCCCTTGTATTCAAAACGATTTGAATGTCCGGTGATTCGGCACAGTAGATGTGGGTCGGTGACCTCGCTATTTATAAACCGCCTATGACCTCACTTTGAAGCCCATAAATGCTACACTATTGTCCCAGGATTAATTTAGTAGGCTACTTTTTTGTTTTGTCTTGTTAAAAAATATTACTATGAAAATGAACGATCACACATGACCCATCTCGTGATCAGTTTCGGAATCATTTTCTTGAGTGGCACAGTACTGCAGATGCATACATGTTCATTGTCATGCATGGCTAAGATGCGTACATGGATTCTTTTCCCGGGTAGATTGTGCACACACATAGATCTTATTTCGCTTTTATTATTATTATTTGTTTTTTGGTAACAATGTGATAATTGTGAACTGGAATGACTGTCAATTAAGGTATAAAACTATTGTTTTGTTTGCATTTGTCAGTGTTTTCCTTTTCAGTTTAAATAAAAATAACCGAAAAAAATAGTTACTGTAATTTTAAAAATACGGGAAAGGTGTTTTTAGACTGGTTTTAACATTCTTAATATCAATAAGGCTGGCCTACTTCACGTTTATATACACGAAAGAATGTGAATTATTTATTTTGAAATTATATATAATTATTGATAGTTCTATTAAAAAAAACATTAATTGTACCCTTAACAATAAATATGTTGATACTTGATTAAAGCCGCACACCCTAGTTTCATCCAGCGAAAATAAATTATAACTTGGTTAATCTACAAACCTGTAACACACTTAGATCACGTTTTTATCAAATGGAGTAAAAAAGCAGGTTTTGTATCAATAAATACCATGGGAATCCCCATGTCCCAATTGCTTGAAATAATTTTGAAAGTTTGTATTCTGATGTCACCGGTAGATGTCGCTCGAAGCACAACAATGCCTACATCACGACAAATTTCACAGACTTGGGGTGCGTTCTTTTCACCTCTCCTGGACATGTTCCAACTGTTCTGTCCTGGTTGTATCCCCTCTCCAGATATCGTAGGACTTAGCAAAATTATTGGTTTTAAGGGTTTGTAACGTTTTGTATTGAGATACTTACTTGTCTGAACTTTATTGTTACTGAAAATGTTCACGAACTGTGAAGAAAAATCTCACAAATGAACAACAACAAATCGGATGTTGATTGCGCGAACCGTGCACGAGAAAACAAACCGAACCAAAATGACAACGGTCACGTGGTATAACAACGTCTGTGACATTAAAATGGAAATATCCCGTCTAAAAATAGATTAGACCTTGTCTGCTCAATGGTTTTTTCTCAAACATGCGTCCGTTTTTCAGAAATAAGAAAAATGCATTTTGTGGTATTACAAAAACCAGGATTACCAGGATTACCCAAAAACACTTCAGGTAAATGGAAATGTATATTCTAAATAATAAACGGTAAGTAAAGTGCAATTTTATTTGTGAAAATATGGGTTTAATAGCGAAAAACAACGCCGTAATGGTTAACAACTAGCCGTAATTACGGTGTGTCCCTTTAAACATTGAAAATGGAATTGAACTTTAATTCGTTAAAAACATTGACAACATAACAACTTCCTAAACATACTCGAGCAAAATACCAAGTGAGCCGAATCACCGGACGCGCCGATATACCGGACATGGTTGTACTCTGATGGTAAGAAAGCTAGGTATAATATCTCCTGGTCCCCCCCTGTATTATTTTTAGTTAGGGTTAGGGATAAGGGAGGGGGGACCGGGCAGATATTTTTCCGTATGAACAGAAATCTTTTACTACCATTTGATAGTCAGAGATTGCATAATATTGATATAGATTGGTCTCTGACAGTTAGAGAGAGTGATAATAAAGTTACTGTCCAAATGTCTGTCTAACTCTCTTACCATCAGAGTACTCAGGCTACATGATGTCATAATTTCATAACTATTAACAGCAATAATCCTTCATTTTATTAAAGAGTTACACAGTGCATCAGGCCACTCCAATCTTGAACATTTGATAGAAAACAGGAGTTGTAATTATAAATGGTCTCTTAGTGTTTTAGTAAACAACTGATTGGTCAAGGCTTTTGGATTGGTATGCATATTCAACTAAATTTTTGCACATTCCTGCTTAAAATCAACAAGTATATTGGTAGATTTAATTAATAAAATGGTAAACATGTGATGGCGCAGACATCTTGTTCTATCCCATCTGGTGAGCAGGTTGTTTTGTAATGTTTAACGCGTCACATCACATATTAGTCTTAGAACTGAAGAACTGTTAAATGATGAAATAGGCATGGGTCATAATGTTCTGTAATATTATAATGTCCATCCCAACAAGCCAACAATAATTTGTTTTCCCCAATACACAATAAAGCACCAATGCACCATTGTTGAAGAGACTAGAAAACAAATACAAATACCGTTAAGCTGCGGTTCCAGGGCTGCTAGAATGTTTATAATCTCCACTAGCCATGGGATCAGTGATTTAAAAAAATGTACTAGCCATGATTAAAAATTCACTAACCCTACTTTACTTTAAATTAATACACTTTTACTAAATAATAGTAATAATCAGACATGTCACCTAAAGAGGAAGATAGAGCTTAAAACACAAACACTGGGGGCTTGGGGTGAGGTCAGGATATTCATATTTACAAAATAGACTAGACTGCAACATTTGACAAACAAAAATTCATTAGCCGTCGGGCATGGCAATAGTAGTTATTTACTAGCCCAACATTGAATATCACAAGCCATGGGAGTGGGGCAACCATAATCTAGAAGCCCTGTCTGGCATGGCAATAGTAGTTATTTACTAGCCCAACATTGAATATCACAAGCCATGGGAGTGGGGCAACCATAATCTAGAAGCCCTGGGTTCATTTCATACTAAAATGAGAAAATGACGGTTTACTTAGTTAATTGGTCTATTCTTTTAGTTGCCTCCACCAGTGTTTCCTGATTGACAGATGTATATTTGGTAGAATAATTGACAATGCAATTGTAATTTCTGACAGAGTGAAAAAGTATATGTACCGTTATTATACCGTCACAGGGTATTGTGATGCATTTTTTACCAATCTCCTGTGTCATGTCATGTCCTGATATTAGTCTTTGTTTAATGGTACATGTATGGATAAAATGTAGGCATTTGTGATATTAGCCTGTGGTGGATCATAACCTGTGTCACCATATTGCTGAAGAAAATTAAAACGTTCTCTAAAAAATAACCTGTCACCTGAGAAATGATAGTGGACATTATCCAGGGCTCATCCTGTACATTACCAAATTAGCCAATTGCTAATTTTTAAAGTGGCTACAATATTTATTCTTTGGCTAATTAATATTCCTCAAATAAACCACATTTTAATTGATTTCAAGGAAATACTATACTATAAATGAAAATTGGCTAAACAAAATATCCTTCCTTCCAGTGTGAGCCCTGATTATCAGGTGACAGGGTTTTTTACTGTAAATAATTGGCTGTTTGGATATTCGGACCAGACGTATATACCTAGGGGAATATGCCATTGTTTGAGGTCAGGTTACGTATTCTTAAAAATGAATACGATCCATGTTCTCTCCAATTGAGTAAGTTCTACTATGTAACACTAGATTTATTTACCAATCTCTGGACTTTGTGTAGCTAAACATGATGAAATAGTGAACAAAATGTTTCCTATTGTATTAAATTGAGTCAAACTGAAAAATGACAGCTGATGGGAAATTGCAGGTGTATGGCACATATAGCCACAAGACACAAGTATGAGAAATAAAATGGAATTTAAAAGGAAGCAGAGGATAAGGGAGGAGCGATAAACAGGGCTAGCTCTGGGTCCACAGAACATTTCACCAAAGTATCTTTTAAACTTCAAAAATTGCACAATCCCCGTTATTTTGTAACAAATGTTCAATTAATATATGAAATTATTTTGCCAAATTAAAATAAAATTCACCAATTGTTTTTAAAATTCGCAATTGGTAAATTTGGCAGGTGCCAGAGCTAGCCCTGATTAAATAATAGTAACTACATTATTTATTTTAATTCTTATTTTATAATTTTAAATTTTTTAAATTTTATATATTTTTATTTATTAATTAAAATACCCGGTATTTTAACATTTATTTTTAAGATGTTCAGAGAACCCTTTTAAGTTTACTAGTTTCATGCCTTTGAAACCTAATAATATATTCAATTTTAAAAATGAGACTGTACAAAATATGATCCAATGACCACTAGTTACATGTACATGTTAAAATATTCAATTTTAAAAATGAGACTGTACAAAATATGATCCAATGACCACTAGTTACATGTACATGTAAAAAGAATTTTAAAGAGTTAAAATGACTTAATTATGTAAAAAGAAGAAGTATTTGATTCAATTGATTATGAATTTTGCTTTAATATCCTGCAAATGTACTTTGAACTACTATTAATGACATCATGATTCACTTTATGTAAAATTATGCTTCCTAATAATGTTTTCTTTTAAAGTATTACATCAGGGTCATGTACACTGTACACATGTACAACTTGTTTTCCTCTTTCAGATATATCATAAAGTCTGAGGAGAAAATGAACTGCTTGTAACATGCTTTGTTGCACTGAACGACGGATGGTTCCAGGCTTGTTCGAGTGGCCGGTCTCTGACTGTGTGCTGCTGGTAACAGGCGGGCTGGAACCATGTCAGGACTAGCACATGCTCCCAGCATAAGGAACCTACCAACTGGAAAGATGGAGAACATTAAGAAGATGTTCGAGTCTGAGGGAGGAAATAACAAACAAGACAGACCCAGGGATACCTCCCCCGCTGTCAGCATGCGAAACAAAATGAGCTCTCCCAGGCCGACTCCTCGGAAAGTTTTACCAGTCCAGTCGATGCCCATAGACTTGAAATCCACTTCTGATCCACCTCCAGGATTTGGTATCTCAAATATAAAGAGGGAGCAGCAACTGAAGCATCATTCTTATGGTGCAAAAAGTACGGACATCGTTACACAAGCTCATGTTAGTCCCAGTGTCTTGAAACGCATCAGTGCTCTACAAGACCCAGACAGTAACAAGGATGAAGATTCAGTCAAACTCACAAAACCTGCTAAGCCGAAATGGATGAAGAACATCGAAGATGTAGATGGAACGACTTCGGATGTGAAACCTGTTGCAAGTAACAGGGCAGGTAAACGAGAAGTCGTCAGCTGTTACAGCAAGATGTCGTCTGCGGGTAATACATCGCCAGAGTATACGTCTAAGCTCGTCTCAAAATCAAAAACTGATGGTTGTATTTATAAGCCTGGAAAGGTCGACCAGTGTGTCCCTACAATAAAGGTGACCGACGAAGACCTAAAGTCACAGACAAAAGCTGTAGCAAAAGCTGCAGCAGACGTTGGATGTGAGAAACTGAAAAATAATAGCAGTGATGATGAAAAGAGACACTCAGAAACATGGGTGGGTGCCATTGGAGACAGACAGAGTGGTGGTAAAAATGCTGACAAAACAATCTCTGGTGGAACTGGTATATCCCAGACGAAAAAGGTTAGTGAAAGAATAAATGAAGGTCAAGGTCAGGGACAGAACAAAAGAAATCCCACAAAGATATCACTGGCTCCTCCTCCTAGACCGGCCCAACCACCCAGGGCAAGGCCAAGGTCGGTCCGACAGAACAGCATAGGTTGTGCTAGTGAGTATGAATACTCGCCGATATGGGTGGAACACAACAAACAGTTTACTTTCAAGAATACTCATTCAACAGAGGTTGGTTCTAGTTCAAAGACGTCTCATGTTTCAGATAAAAGTCTCGGTGCAGCATCATCACCACCTTCTGTTCCTTCAGGAGCACCAAGGAAAGCTGTAGACACGTCTGCTCATGCGAGGCCTGTTGGTCCCCCACCTCCTCCTCCACCTAGAAAACCCCCCAGAACAGGTGCTCATGATATTTACATTGAAACAAAACTACGGAAATCAAAGGAAGTGGAGTTGATTGACAATATATTGTATGTACCTTGTGAAACCGATGTGCGGGATGGTGCCAACAGATCGGTTAGATCCAGGATTTCCTCCTTGCTGGAGAGTCAGCTACAAACCAAAGATGACTCCGTTATTCACAGACATCCTAAACCATTCCAACCTAACATGTCAAAACGGCCAATTTCCATTGCCACCGATTGCATGAATGTTTCTCAGCCTATCAACTCTACGAGAGTGAAGCCAGACTTGCCACGGAGAATCCGACACGAGTATGAGGAGATCAAAGAGATTGATGACCGACCGGTCAAGGGCAATGTTGTCCGAGCGGCCGTGGATGAGCTAACCCACAGACCACTGCAGCGCTTTCCGTTACGCAAAAGTTTCAGTTCGGACAATCTGTGTTTTGTTAATACGTTAGACGATGTCCCGGTGTATATCGATTCTGCCCTGTCAATCGGTTTTGATAAATTCCAAGATGACAGGTACGAAGCATATGTTGACGAAGAAGGGTATGCTGTCCCTCATGCCTTTGTGAAGAGACACCCTGGAGAAAAACGCTGTTTGGATAAAAGTCTGGTTAGTGTCTCTTTACTTAATTTAAATCCTCTGCAAAACCCCCCAAACATCAGTGATATGATGGGACCATTTTAAAATCTCTGATTTAATCAGAAGTCGGTTCATTTTGTTTTTCTTTCCCTTGTACAGAGTTAAAAGGCAAGATATATATTGTCATTTCCACAGGGAATGCCTTTTTTTCATACTATTGAATTTACTACACATTATTTATTTCCTAGCCGATTGTTTTCTAACTTGCACACAGAAATAGGATTTTTTTGTTAATTCTAAAACACTTTTACTTTTCTTCTTACGTCAGACCAAACTTAAAATTATTTACAAAATGTTATTTTTGTAGGAGGATGGGATGGACTATAGGTAATTACCTTTCCGACAGCATAAAAGTTTAGCGCTAAAATTTTGTGTTTAGATACGTTTTTCACAAACAATAAGCCCTAGGTCAATGAAACTTGGTTTATAGTTGCACTGAAATATTTTATGGTAGGCAAGACATTTAAAATCTGCAGAAGTCTTTTTATCTAAGTAACTGATTGTTTGCTTATTTTTATATCCATTGAGTTACCTAATTCCTAAAACTCATTTGTAAAGCCAAAACTAATATATTGCTGGTCTCTGGTCAGTGCATATGTCAGATTTTTCGCGTAATGGTAGAATTTGACCTCACATGTCAGTTTTTCGCGTAATGGTAGAATTTGACCTCACATGTCAACATTTTTTTTTTTTTTTTTTTTAATTTCCTGTGGTAGCTACAATAGTGCCATCTATACCAGAAATAGTACTGTGCTGCCTCAGTTAATAATATTGTGATGCACCATGACATTGGGGATCTAAATGAGGTCATTTGGGGGTCAATGTAGAAGTCATAAAAGTTGCCGTGGCTATATGAAAAATGTGATGGAAAGCATTTAGGATACCAAGGCCATTAAGAGGGCACCAAGGCCATTAAGAGGGCACCAAGGCCATTAAGAGGGCACCAAGGCCATTAAGAGGGCACCAAGGCCATTAAGAGGGCACCAAGGCCATTAAGAGGGCACCAAGGCCATTAGGGAGCACTGTGGCCAATGAGGAGGGACCAATGCAGAGAAGGAGGACATAAGAATTAAAATATTCCCACTTTTTCTGTGTAGTTCATGCTTTAAAAAAAACAAAAAAACAAAAAAATCCCACATCACCACATTAATTTGTGAACTGACCAGAGACAAACTGCAGTTGAATTAACATAATTGCATATAGTTGTATAGCATAAATCAGTTATTTGCATATTATTCTGCTGCGCAAGACCTTTCAGCTTTAAAAAACACATTTCATAAGAAAAAAAAGAAAAAAAATCTTTAATATTTTACCCGAAACAATTATGCTTACACAGAAAATGAAGTTGAATGTTCTATGTTGAATAAAAACTAGTGTGCACAGTTAAGAGTAAGATAGACTGTCATCTAGGCATTTGTAAACTTTACTGTTGGTTAGAACCTGGAAATGGGGCTCTATCGGATAATCGGTTATACTGATTATTAGCATAAATTTGACATGCACAGGGGCTATGCAGTTAAGTGGATTATAGACGGTGTATATATATATATTTGTCTAATAATATTTATGGTCAGGACTGTCCTACACTGACATCCAAATGTATTTTAAACAAACTAAATTTGCAATGAGGAAGTGAATTTGTCAGTGTTTTGACAAATCGTGTGCTGCACATTAAACATACAATAATCAGTCTAGACATTTTTTTCAACATACACAATGGACATAAATAAAGATGCAGGGATACTTATGGTAAGAATACAAGTTTGAATTAATTCTAGAACGTTATGGTTCATTGCCATGTAAATGATTGGTGATTCGCTTGACTTACACATATGTGCACAGAAGACGGTTTTGTTTTGGCTCGACCTACCATCAAACTGATAGTTTACTTTAATAGACAGCTCTTTTGTAATGTATAAACACACTGGGCCAAATGTTAGTAAGCCGCTTTTCCTTACCACAGGTGTTAATCCTTGTAAATGTATTTAGTCACACGCACATTAGTCAAATTCAGACCACTGACTCTAGTACTGGATTACATACTTTGTTTCGCATAAAATGCATTTGGAGTTACATGCACTGTAAGCATAAGGATAACCAAAAACATACTGAATTTGTTAAATGCGATGTAGTATGTGTGATAACTAAAGCATTTTACACTTCTTCTACTGTGGCCAGTGCCTTCAAAGAACATTTATCATGGCAGAAAAGTACCAGAGCAGGTTTTTGTATTTTATATATAGTCTGTTCCACAGGGAACGCCTTTTTTCATGCTATGGAATTTACTACAAGTTATTTATTTCTCAACAGATTGTTTTCTAAACTGGACGCTGTATTTTTGTGTTAGTTTCAAAACACTTTTACTTTTCTTCTTATGTGAAACAAAACTTAAATTATTTACAAAAAAACATTTTTATAGGAGGATGGGATGGACTATAGTAATAATGTTTAGTACACAGTGTTATGACAAATATTTGAGAATGTTATTAGCCATCATAGATGCTTCTGCTAGTGCCCTATATGCTATAATAATACAGATAATAATTTTCACTAGCCCAGACTACAAATTCACTAGCAGGACCAAGGGGTAGTGGATTTGTCGCACCCTATGTACTATTTGCAAGGCCTACAATTAAAAAATGACCATGACAAAATAAATGTCACAGCATTTTCCGTGGCAATTTTACCATTGACATGTTTCTAACTCTGGATTGTAAGCAAATGTGATTGAGGAGTTTATTGGTTTTGTTTGCCACTATGCTGTAAGATTAATGATTTTGTTAACCACTTTGTAGAACATGACCTTGTAATGATTACCTTGTGACCTCATGACCTCATGATTGTATGTTAATTCTGCTGTTGTATATGTTACTGTACTAAATAAACTGAGACAGTTCACGTGAATGACTCATTCACAGCCAAGAACAGTGGGGTTGTAAGGGGATGGCAATTTAGCATATATACTGCATACTAAGTTCACAGTGACATGCCAATTCATTCTTTATCTTTTAATTATATTACATCAAAGTATCAGAATATATTTAATGCGATATAGAATTGAAATAATTTTCTTTAATAATGGCATAATTTCTGTTAAGAAATCTGTCATGAAGAACAAAAGCCCCCCTTTCAAACACAAGTAAATCAGTATAGTTTTGTGTTTTATTTTTTGGATTAGGTCACTTGGCACAAGTAAAAGGGTAGTAAGTAAATCAGTATAGTTTTTTTGTTTTGTTTTTTGGATTAGGCCACTTGGCACCAGTAAAAGGGTAGTAAGTAAATCATTATAGTTTTTTTGTTTTGTTTTTTGGATTAGGCCACTTGGCACCAGTAAAAGGGTAGTAAATGAAACACCTGTACTGCACCATAACTAAGCCACTGTTCAACAATGTATACACATGTAACCTTAATGACCTAGTTGGAACTCTCTTAATGCTGGTAATTTACATATATTTTTTATCATGTCCAATGGTGCTGAGATTCAGATACTTAGTAATAACGGTGCAATTACTGTTTTAATATTTACGTTTACTCTGTCTTTGCTTCACAAGGTATATTTTATTTTTAACAATAAGGAAAATATACATCTTGAAAAAAAGTCCAATATAAACTCCACTGCAATCTCAATGGGATTGCCACAGGCAGGGTTTGCATTTGGTGTACAAAATACAGGGATCTTAACTGAAGTGTGAATTTCTTTATGATAGGTATACATGTACAAGATGCTACAGATTTTGTAATTGACATTTTATGTACTATATGTTTGCATTAAAATAAAGATACTCCTGGACATTGTCACACAAATGTAATTTTGTTATGAAATAAATAACATTAACATTATTTTAAAGGGGCTGTCTCAAAGTTATAAAATGTCCAAATTAATTTTTGTTCTTATATAAAAAGATTTTGCTATTAACAGTAGGTCCACAATAAATTCCAATCAAATATTTTCATTTACTTGTACTACATTTATTATTTTACTGGGAAATCTTTATAGGGTGACCAAACAGGTTTGTGACATCACAAGTATCACATGCAAGTTTACCATTATTACTACTAATCTTTATTTAAAGACGTTCCGTACTTTGTAATAATAATAATAATAATAATGATAATATAATAATAATGATAATGATAATAATAATAAATAATAATACTTTTATTTTAGATCAGTGATCCATAGAATATGTGTGTGTGTGTATATATATATATTTAAACATTCACATACAAAATTGAATACATTAAGCTATATTAATGTTGGTTTTTAAGTCTTCGGCTGCTGACAGTGGTGCAAAATCCAGAATTGGAGTATTTCGCAAACGAATAATATCTGATGGGCAGGACAGATCAATCCCTGTACAGGAACAAGACCCGACAAAAGTGAACAAGAGGAAGATGAATCAGGTAGGTTTATCCAACAAATACAGAGTTGTTTCCCTTTAATAAGTACATAGTTATTTCCCCTTTAATAGCTGCAGAGTTGTTTCCCTTCAGACAGATCTGGCTTCTCAAGATCTGTATTTCAGCACAGCATTACACCTTCAACATCTAATTAACCAGTAACTTGCAGCAAGTATACATAGCTTAAAAAGCAAAAATTATCAATAATGGCCCTGACCGTTGGAATTCATATTGCCGTTTGTGCTGTTAAGTTTAAGCCCTGGAGAATTCTTCTAAGCTTTGTTGAATATAAATAAGAAAAAAATGCAGAATTAAAATTTAAATTAATTTTCCAAAACTGTGTGTTAATAATTCCAAACTTGTGTTTTCAGATGTAATGATAACATTATTTTATTGAAAGTAATAAAAATTTTGTTACAGATTTTCTTATATTCTATTTTTAGGTTAAACAAAGGTTGAATGATGCATTTGCAGCTATTCAGAAATATGTTCGACATGACCAGGAACTGGATGTAGATGAAAAATGTGCTGACGGAGACACGATATCAGGTTTGTACGTTAACATATCTGTTTAGTAATACCATAATTAGCTTGCCAAACTGATTTTGTCAGGCCTAGGGCTCACTGTAGAACACATTAGGTTTTAGCTCCTTTTGGAGATATTTTGAGTACCTGTATTTAAACATTATTTAATTAGTGAAATTCGCCAGGCGAAATTAGCTAATTTGTCCACTGACAGGGTGAGCTGTTGTCTGCTATGATACTTAAAAAGACATTGTTAATGAGAAACAGTCTCACCTTCTGTGTACATGTTTTTTGTAGCTAAATTATTAAGATTAAATTTTTTTTTATTAAGTTGTATATGTGGAAAAACATAATTTATTTGTGTTGGAATAGTGATCTCATGTTAAATATTCTCTGATGCACTCCGCTTGCTTCACAAACCACCCCAGTTTTATTATTGTATTAAAATCATGATTATTGAATATTTCAGTGGACTCTGATGGGTCTATTGACAAACAGGAGATCAAAAAACGTGTGGAGTATATTAGCAGTGTCAAGCAAAAAACAGTAAGTACTCGCTACATCTGTCCATCCATCCATCAGTCCGTCATTCCATCTCTCCATCTATTCGTTAATCCATCCATCCAATCATTCATCCAATCATTTATCCAATCATCCATCCATCCATCCATTCATCCAACCATCCAATTATCCATCCATATATCCATCCATCCATCCATCCATCCAATTATCCATCCATTCCTCCATCCCTCCATCCATCCATCCATCCAATGATTCCTCCATCCATCAATCCATTCATCCATTTATTCATCCATCCATTTATTCATCCATCGATCCATCCATCTATCCATCCAATTGTCCATCCATACAATTGTCCATCCATCCATCCATTAAATTATCCATCCATCGATTTGCCCATCCATCTGTCTGTTTGTGCATCCATCCATCCATCTGTGGAGACTTAAAATGTAAACTTCCAATGGCTGTGTGACAAAAACAATATTTTCATATTAGTAGCCAGTTGTATCACCTGCTTGCTGCTAAAAGTGTTACATTTGTATGTTCATAGCAGGTGATTTTTGTTATCTGCTCATTGTCAAAAGTGGTACCTTTTTTTTTAAGGGAAGGGTAATTTGTTTAATCTAGCTATTAAGAGAATTAAATGTTTTAATCCCCACCCCCCCATTAATAACAGGTGATTTTTGCCATTTGTGTAGCCATTGTTCACTATACAGCTATATTAGAAAGTCTTCACCTTGATGTTTCAGACTCTTGTAACAGAGTTTGTTTTTTACAGTTTTAGTCAAATATCAGAGGATGACATTACATGAGTTTTTATTTCCAATAAAGGCTATTTCAATAAAACAAATAAAATTGAAAATGTTATATTAAATGTTTTGGCTAAAAAAAAAAGTAACTCCCTTGACTAGTAATGTATTTCATGCAATTTCCCGATTTGCAGCTGTGATAACATACTGAAAATGATTAAGACTGAAAATTATTAAGACTGATGTTATGTTTGAACAACGATGTCATTCTTGTTTTTGAATTGTGTCATCTAGCTATTAAAAGAGTTAAATGTTTTAATTTTTAAAAATTAATAGCAGGTGAATTTTGCTATGTGTTTGGCCATTGTTTGCCACACTGTACAGGTGTATTAGAAAGTCTCGTCCTTGAGGTTCCAGATCAGTGTAATAGACTTTTCTTTCCTGTCTCGGTAGTGAACAGAAACTAGGCTCAAGACAGACATACATTATTCTGAATGTACACAGCCTCAGTGGCGTCATGGTTAGGCCATCGGATATAAGGCTGGTAGGTACAGCAGGCGCGGATCCAGGATTTTTAAATAGGGGGTGCCCGAGAGTGCTTCGTTCCTAGGGGGGTCCGGGGGCATGCTCCTCCGCGGAATTTTGAAATTTAAGTGGCCTGAAACGCGATTTCCTCGCATCTGAGTAACAAAATAGCTATATTAACGTATGTTTTTGGTATTGTCATACTGTTTTTGTTATCTTCAAAATTTCATAAACTCTGGTCTCTTCTTTTTTTAAAAATTAAAGTGGTCATCTCTCCTTCCCATATTAGGCTGGTTTTCTGTTGACTGCGGCTGCTGGTAAATGGGAAGAAATATCGAAACAGTTGTTTCAGTAATATACATTGCTTTGAACAACTGGGCTAATGTGTATCAACAGCCATGGTATGTAATGTCTTGCTGCTAATCTGAAAGAGTAGCCCCTGGAGTTGCGGCAGCGAGTTTCCTTTCTCATTGTTTTGTGGTCCTTAACCATATTTCTGATGCTATATAAACGTAAATAAAATATGTTGAGTATATTGTTAAACAAAACATTTCTTTCTTTCTGCAACTGGTGTACTAGTATAGGAAATAAGTGCATTTTTGTGTAATTCCACTCTAGTGTATGCTATAGTTAAAAAAAAAAAAAAAAAAAACTTGACCCCAAAAATGGGGGGGGGGGGGCCCGGGCCCCTTGGGCCCCCCACTAAATCTGCGCCTGTACAGGGTTCACAGCCCGGCACCGGCTCCTACCTAGAGCGAGTTTATATGACTCAGTAGGTAGGTGTAAGACCACTATAGCCTCTTCTCTCTCACTAACCACTAACAACTGTTTTGAACACAGTCTAGATAGCTGAGGTGTGTGCCCAGGACAGCGTGCTTGAATACATTGAAATTAAAATGAATGTACACGTTAAAGCACTGGACTGTGACCTAGTAATAGACTTTGTCTATGTTTACTTCCAGTACCAGAGCATCAAGAAGAGGTATGAGTTCATGTCCAAGATCTACCCACAGCTGTTCGAATACGCTCTCGTCGTCGGGCTCAAGTCGCTGCCAGGGGGCTCTGGTTACAAGCCGTACATCATCCACAAGTTCCCAGAAATAGTGAGTCACTTATCACAGCTATTAGAAATATGTTGAGAGGGTTTAGCTTATGTGATCTTTGGAATTGTTAACCTGTAAGGGATATTTAACTGCAGTGTTTTTAGCCTCTAACATAATTATTGCTACTTGTTGATGGTCTGGAAAAGGAAAGAAAACCAAAAATATAACAAACCTACTAATACCACATAGGCTGCTCCATTCAAATTACAGCAAGGGAACTTTTACATAATAATGCACTTCCCCACAGTTTGTTATGATGATCACAATGATTTTTTTTTTTAATAGAATTTGTTGATATTTTAAGATATTTTCAAGGTTTTATATTTTTGAGGCTGCCCACTTAACCTCAAAACCCACCAAAATAAAATCCCACGAATATTTCTGGTTATATGGCACATGAAATGCAGTGTCCAGTTTTGAAAGATTTCAAAGCCATAACACTAGTAAGGGCACTTATGATCTGTTTTGTTTATGTACCCTCCAATTATTTTCTGGCAGAAAGCCTGGTCGTGTATATAGACTCGGCTAATGAGAACAGGCTCTCTACACAGCAGTGATATTTTGGGGAGGAAAGTACTGTGTACGGCTGCCACACCCCATCTAAACTTCCCCATGCTAAGCACTGGTTACATCTAAAGGTGTACGGCTGCCACACCCCATCTAAACTTCTGCCATTTTACTTTTTTATGGAAGACTCTTCAAAAGGGGTGGAAGCTTCCGAAGTATGTGATGTAATTAATATGATGTCATCACTTTTGCTTTATATTATAACATGTTATGACATTGTTAGATTATTTCATATCCTTTCACCCCTCTTGGAGAGTATTCAATAATAGGCAAAATAGCAGTCGACACAAAATTACATACTTTTTGCCCTATGTGATCTCAACAAAGTCGATATAGGTAACATAGTTATCATCTAGTATGTGGAATCTGTGTCACTGTAATAGTTTTTAAAACATTTCTGTCTGAACAAAACGTGGGGGAAATGCAATGAAAAATAAAAGTAGGAGAGTAATTTATCATAGTTGTTAACAATTTTGTTTGGACTTTAGTATTTATACTAATACTGATTTAATAGAGCAGTAGGGAGGTATAAATATTTTTCTTCTGCTGCAACCCCACCTGCACCACCAACATAACTGTTATATAGCTGTTCACCTTGTGTTAGGATGTTCACTAATTAGATGCTTGTTTGAATTCTTTGTACCACAGAGGACATATAAAGTGAATAGTGAAGGCCAACTCTTTATTTGTAGCAACATGGTAAGCTTAATGTTGTTTATATACATCTGGATCCGTATTCATAAACATACTTTAATAAATTGTGGGGCACTGGTTGGGTCAGGGGAAAAAACCTCAATTAAAGAACAGGAAATAAAATAAAATAACTGTTTAG